>NC_082714.1:124462081-124794581 GCF_030144855.1 Hypanus sabinus | reverse complement strand
GTGACCTACCTATATCCACTGGTACCTTTGTGAAGACATCATTGATCATAATGATGAAAAGTAACGGGCTAATCACACTACCCTGAAGTGTGCCATTTCCCACTATGTACCGTTTTGATCATTCTGATCCAATCCAAACTTGGATTTTTCTGCCAAACAAAAAATCTTTAATCCAATTAAAAACTCTACTACCCCCAACCCTCATCTTGTGCAGTTTAATTAATAATCCTTCCTTCCACATCATATCATAGGCTTTTTCAATGTCAAAAAACACTGCAGCTACTGATTCTTTATTTGCCTGGGCCTTTCTTATTTCAGTCTCTAACCTTATCACTGAGTCCATGGAATTCCTTGAAAACCACTCTGATAACTTGCCAGCATTCCTCTCTTCTCAAGATCATATGATAACCTTTCAGTTATCATCCTTTCCATTACCTTACATTTATTTGATGTTAGTGCTATTGGCCTGTAGCTGGTGGGTTTTGACGGATCCTTGCCAGGTTTCCTTATTGGAATTACTACTGCTTCTTTCCATGCACTTGGTAATCTTCCCTCCTCCCACACTCTGTTATAAAAATGCAGTAACTTCAAGAGCACTCCTTCTCCTAGATTGTTTAGCATAACATAGAATATTAGATCTTTCCCTGGGGTGGTTGGTCTTGATCTCTTTATTGCTGTCACCATTTCTGCCAAAGTAAATGGATCATCAATTATATCATCTGTTTCTTTCCTCCTGTTTAACACACCTGGGTATTGACTCATTGTTCTTTCCCTTCTCCTTCTCCCTTCTTCAGACAAATTTTCTGAACTATGTATCTTTACAAATTACTTGGCCTTGATCTCAGCCATATCCCTGCTGGAGACTGCTGTTTCCGCCTCAGGTATCATTACTGGATACTCCCAATCTCTTCTATCTCCCCCCCTCCCCCATCCTCTTAACTATTCCCCATACATCTCCCACAGGCGTTGTTCTTCCTATTTCGTTGCAAAAACTCCTCCAACTTGCTTTTTTAGCTTGACGTATAGTTCTTCTCACCACTGCCCGTGCCTTCTTATACTGAATCAAATGCTGCATATTATGGGTTCTTTTAACTAGCCTGAATGCTCTATTTCTGTTTTTTACAGCCTGACAACATTCCTCTGTCCACCATGGCACTAGTTTTCTATTCATCCTATTTTTACTCCTGGGTATAGATCCTTCTGCTGCCATAATAATTGCTGAAGTCACTTGACTGTTTAATTCATCTATATCTCCAGAAATGTCAATCTTTGTCAATGCTTCTTCATTTAACTTCTGGAACTTACCCCAATCTGCTTTTCCAAACACCCACTGAACATAAAACAGGGTAGTGATCACTGCCTACTGTTGAAGCAGTCCAAACTCCCCAGTTACTAATGCCAGCCAAGACATGAGACACTAACGTAATGTCTAATACTGACTCAGTTCCTGTTGTTATGTTTAACCTTATTCCTCTACCATCATTCATACACACCAACTCCCTTTCTTCCATCAAATCTTCAATTACCATTCCATTTGAATCTGTAATCGAATCCCCCCATATTGTGCTGTGAGCATTGAAATCTGCACACCACACTACTTTATGTCTATTTTGTCCTTGTATCCTTAGTAGGCTGTCCAAATCCAACCTCTTACATGGATTGTAGTAGTTAATTATAACCACTCCCTCCCCCTCTCCCATATTTCCACCACTTTGTATTCCTGATCATCTCCTTTTTCCAGTACTCTATATGGTATATCTTGCTTGATTAACATAGCACAACCTACTCCTCCCCCTAGATTTCTATCTTTCCTTATCATTGTATACCCATGTACCACAAAGTCTAAAGCTGGTTTCAACCAAGTTTCCTGAAAACACACCACATTTAACTTCTGGTTTTACAGAATGGTTTTACAACCATTTCCTTAATAAAGTCCTTAAGTTCCTGGCCATTGGCCAGTAAACTCCTTGCATTCCATTGCAAAAGAATCACCATAATGAGTACTAACCAACCTATGACACTTCCTGGCTTGACTGATTAGTGAGGTTCTCCCTCACTTCTTCCCATGTCAGTGTTACTAACCCTAAATGGTTTACTGCTGCTTTGACCACCAGCTGAATGTTGTCACTTTTCGACTTTACCTCTGCCTTACTATTAATGACTCCTGCAATGAATGTTACTAGAGCTTTTTTTTCCCACATAAATCCTGTCATTTACTCTTTGCTGCATCTCTTGCATCCCTATTGCTCTCTGGTCATTAGGAGCATTATTCTGTTCTCTTGACATTCCTACAGCTTCTGCATAAGTGATCTTTCTTTTCACTCTTATTTCTTGAATTTTATTCTCCCGTCTCATAACTATATGACACATTATGAGCTCCTCCACAATTACAGCATTTTGGTTGCACTCCTGTTCCGCACTTGCCATATTCATGATCATCCCCACATCTAGCACATCTCCTCTGCCTTTTACAGTTTTTAGCTATGTGTCCAAACCTTTGACAATTATAGCACCTCAATAGCTTTGGCACATATACCCTTATTGGGTAACTCATGAAACCCAGGAACACTTTCCTTGGAACTCTTTCTTCTTCAAATTCAATCAATACTGTTTCTCTTCCCTTTTTCATTCCCTCCTTTGTTGTTTTCAGTCTTAGAACATTAATTACTTGCCCCCCTTTGATATTCCTCTTCAACTCCTCCATGTTGATACTCATTGGTACACCTGTGATCACTCCTTTACAACCACCATTTCGTGCCCCCACCCTCCCTGTATATTCCACCTTGCATTTTCCTATCTTTTAGTTTGAGTGCTTTCTCAAGTTGTTCCTCATTTGCACATCTTACCAATAGATTGCCATCATTAAGGACTTTTGCAAATACTATTTCCCCATCTTACTTGCCAAAGTTGTTGTTAGCACAGACTGGTTAATTTTCTTCATGTGTCCTTGCGCCTTCTCATTAAACCTAATTATGACAACACCTCCTCTCAGAACTTGTTCATCTTCCTCACTTTCAGAACTCTCTCCATTGTCATTTCTTATTCTTTTATTCCCTTTGTCTCAGTTTTCATTCATCCATCCCTTCAGTATCCCTTTATTTCTCCCCAGCTGCCTACCTCTGATCCCAAATCCCTATCCCACTCCTTCTCCACTCTCTCTCCCTCAGCCCCTCCTCTCACCTTGTCTGCCATTACCAGATCCAGGCAACCCCCTCCCAGCAATTCCCACTCCTTCCCCACTCTTTCCCTCAACAAGTTCCAAACCACTTTCACAAATGCACCAACTGAGTTCCAAGTCCAGTTCCAACTCCAGGCCAACCCCCCCCCCCCCCTTCACTGGCCAGGCTGTTGGACCTTCCAGATACAGGTATATTTTTACTGCAATCAATTGAAACACCTTGGCTGCACATAGGTGATCGCCATTTAACTAATTATGTGACTTTGGCTCTTTATGAATAATCACAGAACAGATGAGGTTCTCAGATGATGATCTTATTTACATATATTTTCAAAAATGTCATTTCTAGTAAGCTTTGTATTGGTTAGATCATTTTATTATAATTACAATATACAAGTATATTTAATCAAATTTAACCTATTTGCTAGATCAGTTTATACTTTTGTTGTCACTGATACATCTGGCTTTCACTCCAGCAGAAGGCAATATTTGAACATTATTTTCAGCTGGAAATAATAAAGCATCTATAGAAACATGAACAACAAATAACAGTCTGAAGTATGGATGTTACAATTTGTTGGAAAATCTTATTTTAAAGAAATTAAAGATTTGGTGGATAATTAGCAAGATCAACTATTTAAGATAACTTCAACCGGAATTTAGAGGACATTAACACTGAATAATTATCAGTCATTAAGGTCTTTGGTTTTGAATTTCAGTTGAAAAACAATTTTCCTTTTAGCAACCTTTCCTAAGTTAATGAAAGCACCACACACATATCTTTGAAAATATCATGCTCCTGAAACAAGTACACAATGAAACAGTTGTTATGCATGTACCACAGCTCTGAGGGGCCGAAGGGTGCGGGGTAGCCCCCTCCTTTGTGAGAATCGCAAGATCACTATTGATTTGGGTCAGGAGACCCAGGAAATGAGAGAGAGACATGCGGAATGTCTCGTTCCCCCGGCGATATAAAGCTATGGGACACGGTCATTGTCTCTTGGAGACGAACTTGTGTATTGCAATACTGTGCTACGTGGAAGCCCTCAGGCAAAGTGGGCTGGTTGAGGGAGGGATTGCATCACCCCCAACCTGATTGACATCTGAGACTGTGTGAGTCAGGATAAAAGAGGGTCTGTGGGAACAGCCCCTCAGACGCACCAGAAGAACCACTAGCGATCCCGTAATAGCGGAGGCCAAATGCATTCGGTTCCATTTTCCCCTGGAACCGGTGGCTTTTACCACAGAAAAACGTCTTTTAGCTAACAACAGGGAAACCAACTCCCCACGACTAGAAGGATTGGCATCATAAAAGAACTGGGCAAGTTTAACCTGTCTCTCTCTCAACCCCAAAATGCTGCAGCTTGAACGAACTAACAGTGACTTTTATATTTCCATCAGACAATACATTATCCCCTAGACAATGATAGAGCTATTTCTTATTAATTATTATTATACCCGCGCTTTTAGATTTAGTATTGACAACGTATATTACCTGTATGATTGCATTGATCTTATTTTTGTGTCTCTTTATCAATAAATACTGTTAAAAATAGTACCATCAGACTTCAATGGACCTCTCTATCTTTGCTGGTAAGTGACCCAGTTACGGGGTTCGTAACACAGTATACTCAGAATTCAAAATGAGGCAAAGTATTTGTACTGAAACTTTTGCAGAAAGTATTTTCAAATGACACATTAATTTACATAAGTTTGTGTTATCTTTTTGATCCTGTCAGTTTTCCCAGCTTCCCTAACACATTTCTTAGCTCAATCCATGTGATAATTCATTTTTGTTTTTAATTAAACTATGATTTTATTATTAATTAAGTCAGTCCCCAAATGTGTATGTGGAAGTTGATATACTGTACTGTTACAAATTTTAAACTGCAAGATGAATTCCTAGTTTTCATTTTCTTAAATTCTGTTACTCTAAATACACTAACTCCTGGGCTTCCAGTGGATATAGGTATTGATTTTAACCAATGTTTTGATGACAGACTTTGCCATCTTCTTCACAGCTGATGCCTGGGCACATCTAGTCCAGTAGTATACGGAACTCCCATCATCCGTCCCACTCATTGGTTGAGGACTAACCAATCCAGTTTCTGCTTAAATTCATACTCCAGCACTTGGAGCAAGACTTTTGGCTTTGTTAAGATACTTATTCTCTAGCCTTATTTCACAGGATTGCCTTTTTGATAGCACAAAACTACTGTGCTGCGCCAATGGCTCTGAGTAATAACTGGAATACAATTTTAAACAAGGTGGGACAGTGGAAACCTGATTGGTGAGATCCCCCCACCCCCGAAGTTTTCATGCCTTATTGTTTTACAATATTGAATCACAGTGGATTCAATTTTTTTGACACTGAACAACAGAAAAAACTTACATGTTAAAGTAAATACAACAGGATCTAAATAATTACAAATATAAAATACAAAATGATTGCATAAGTATTCACTCTTTTTAATATGACACACTTTATCATCACTGGTGCAGCCAATGGGCTTTAAAAATCACATGGTTAGTTAAATGGAGATTACCTGGTTGCATTCAAGGTTCCTGTGGGAGAGGTATGGGGAATGATTAAGAGGATGGGAGGAGATAGAAGGGAATGGGAATATCTAGTAATGGTATCTGAGGAGGAAACAGCAGTCACCAGCAGGGATAAAACTGAGATAATGGCCATGTTGCTTGTAAAGATACATAGTTCAGAAAATTTGACTGAAAAATGAAGAAGGAGAAGGGAAAGAACAATGAGTCAACATCTAGGTGTGTTAAACAGGAGGGAAGAAACTGATGATATAATTGATGATCTGTTTACTTTGGCAGAAATGGTGAGAACAATAAAGAGATCGAGACCAACCTCCCCAGGGAAAGATCTGATGTGCTATGTTATGCTAAAAAATCTAGGAGAAGGAGCGCTCTTGAAGTTGTTGCATCTTTACAACAGAGTGTGGGAGGAGGGAAGATTACCAAGTGCATGGAAAGAAGCAGTAGTAATTCCAAAAAGGAAACCTGCAAGGATCGGTCAAAACCAACTAGCTACAGGCCGATAGCATTAACATGAAATATATGCAAGATAATGGAAAGGATGATAACAGAAAGGTTATCAATGAGCTTGAGAAGAGGGGAATGCTGGCAAGTTATCAGAGTGGTTTAGGAAGGGAAGGAATTCCGTGGAGTCAGTGATAAAGTTAGACACTAAAATAAGAAAGGCCCAGGCAAACCGCTGCAAGAGTCCGTAGTTGCAGTGTTTTTTTGACATAGTAAAAGCCTATGAAATGATGTGGAAGGAAGGATTGTTAATTAAACTGCACAAGATGGGGGTTGGGGGTAGAGTTTTTAATTGGATAAAAGATTTTTTGTTTGGTAGGAAAATTCAAGTTTGGATTGGTTCAGAATTATCAAATCATTACATAGTGGGAAATGGCACACCCCAGGGTAGTGTGATTAGCCCGTTACTTTTTATCATTATGATCAATGATGTCTTCACAAAGGTACCAGTGGATGTAGGTAGGTCACTGTTTGCGGATGATGGGGCCTTGTGGAAAAGAGGCAGGAACACGGAGCGTATAATCAGGAAACAAGAAGGAGCAATTGATGAAGTGGTAGAGTGGGGTAATGATCGGGGATGTAGATTTTCAGTGGAAAAAACTCAAACTGTATTTTTCACTAGGAAAAGAATTGAAGTAGGGAAGAAGTTAAGGATGTATGGGATTGAATTAGAAAGGGTTGGATTATATAAATTTCTGGGAGTTATATTTGATTCACGATTAACATGGGCAGACCATATCAGGGAAGTTGAGAAATGTAAGAAGGTAATAAATGTGATGAGATGTTTGACTGGTAGGGAATGGGGAGCAAGTTGTTCAGCATTGAAGAGAATGTATGTGGCGTCAGTAAGATCTGTGTTGGATTATGGAAGTGTAGCATATGGATCAGCAGCTAGGTCTCTTATAAGGAAACTGGATGTGATTCAGGCTCAGGCTTTGAGAGTGTGCAGTGGGGCTTTTAAAGCATCACCAATATCAGCCCTAAGGGTAGAATTGGGAGTAATGCCTTTGGAACTAAGAAGGATGCAATTAATGGCAAAGTACTGGGCTAATTTGCAGGGGCACAATGATTCTCACCCTGCAAAAAGGAGTATTTCAGGAGTGCTGGGAGAATGGGAGGTTTCAGAGGGATAAATTTAGTCAGGCAGGGAATGATATTGCTAAAGAATGTGGAGTGTTTGATCTAAGGATAAGTCCTTCAGTAGTTTATCTGGTTGTAGCTCCATGGAAGCTGGTATGGCCTGACTTAGACTGGCATTTGTTAGAGGTAAAAAGAAAAGAAAAATATAAAGCTGATTTGGTAAGTGCATTTAACTATTGTGATGGAAAAGTATAGTGATTATATTCAGATTTAGATGGATGGTACTAAGGAAGCTGAAACAGGAGTGACAGGGTTTGGGGTGGCTATACCAGCGAAAGAGATTGGAATCAGCAGAAGAACATCTAATAATTTAGGGGTGTATACTGTGGAGATGATGGCAGTGTTGGTTGCGTTGTGATGGGTGGAGGAAACTAGACAAGTCAAAGTGTTGGTATGCTCAGATTCATCATTAGTTCTAGCAAGTTTAAGGTCTTTTCACTCAAACAGCCGGCAAGATATACTTTATGAAGTCCTTCAGTCAGTCACAAGAGTTGCATATGAGGGAGGTCAGGTTAAATTTCTATGGGTTTCATCTCATGTAGGAGTGAAGGGGAATGAGAGGGTGGATGAGTTGGCAAAGAGGGCGTTAAAGAAAAAAAATATAGAAATGCACATTAGTATCAGCAAAGCAGAGGCTAACTGTGTAATCTGGGAAAGAAACATCCAAATGTGGCAAGAAAGATGGGACAGCGAGGGGAAAGGGAGGCATTTATATCAAATACAAAGGAGTGTTACAGATACTAAGGTAGGCAGCGGATACAGAAGAGAGGAAATTGTGTGGACTAGGTTAAAGCTGGGGCACTGTGCACTAAACCAAATATTGAAATTGATAGGGAAACACCAGGCAGGACTATGTGAGGAATGTCAGGAAGAGGAGTCAATAGAATATGTAATTCTGAGTTGCAGGAAGTATGGGATACAGAGAGATGATGAGAATTAATCTAAGGGAATTGGGGGTGCAGGAATTCACATTAAAAGGGTTACTAGGCATGGGTGAGAGAGCACAGGTCAGGGTACTTTTATCTTTCTTTAGTGATACAGGGTTTTATATATATAGAATATGTTGGATAAGCAGGAATAGGGTGCTAGGATGGCCAAAGAAGGAAGGATAAAGGGTAAATTAGGGTGTGTGTGTGAATGGGTGAAGGGATTTAGAATGTAAGTCTATCATCTGATTCACACTCTGGAGCAGAAAATGGCGGTAATGCATCATTAAGCTGGGTGCCAACTGCCATAAAACAAGAAGAGGAAGCATCCAGGGTGTTTCAATTAAAAATACACCTGTATCTGGAAGATCCAACTGCTGGTGAGTCAGTATCCTGGTTAAAACTACACCATGAAGACAAAAGAACATTCCAAGCAACTCCTTGAAAAGGTTATTGAAAAGCACAGGTCAGGAGATGGATAAAGGAAAATTTCCAAGTCACTGAATGTCCCTTGGCGTGCAGTTATGTCAATCATCAAGAAATGGAAAGAATATGGCGCAGCTGTAAATGTGCATACAGTAGACCGTTCTCAAAAACTGAGTGACTACAAGGGCTAGCAAGGGAGGCCATCAATAGACCTATGACAACTCTGGAAGAGTTACAAGCTTCAATAGCTGAGATGGGAGAGACTGTGGGCAGAATAATTGTTGCACAGTTGCTTCACCAGTCACAGTTTTCCCACTTTTTATGGGAAAGTGGCAAAGAAAAAGCCACAGTTGGGGGAGGAAAAAAACATACATGAAATCTGAGCTAAAGTTTGCCAGAAGGCATATGTGAGATCCTGAAGTCATCAGGGCGAAGGTTCTATGATCTGACAAAACCAAAAATGAGCTTTTTGTCCATCCGACCAAATACCATGTTTGGCATAAGCCCAACACCATGCATAATCAAAAACACACCATTCCTGCCATGAAGCGTGGTGGTGGCTGCATCATGCTGTGGGGTTGCTTCACTGCAGCAGGCCCTAGATGGCTTGCGAAAATCAAGGGTAACTGGACTGCAGCAAAATACTGGGAAATGCTGATGCAGTCTGCAAGAGAACTGCAACTTGGAAGAATTGTTTTCCAGCAATATAGTAACCCCCCCCCCCGCCCCGCCCCAGTATTCACCCAAAGCTACACAAGAATGGCTTAAAATCAACAAAAATTATGTCCCTGATTGGCCAAGTCAGAGTTCAAACCTCAATCCAACTGAGAATTTGTGGCTGGACTTGGATCATGCAAACTCCCAGAGCTTGAACAATTTTGTAAAGAATAATGTGGAAAAATTGTAGTGTCCAGATGTGCAAAGCTGATAGACTTATCCATGTAGACTCAAGGCTGTAATTGCTGCCAAAGTTGTATCTACTAAATGCTGACTTAGTGGGGTGAGTATTTATACAGTAAATTATTTTATGTTTAATAATTTTAATAAATTTAGACCAATTTTTAGAAATTTATTTTCTCTTTGACATGAAAGTGACTTCTGTAGATCTGTGTCAAAAAAAAAAGCCAAATTAAATCGACTATGATTCAATGTACTGTGAGGTAAGATTGACTCATAATTTCTGGCATTTGGGAAAAAGAAACAATTCATGGGTGCAGACAAGATTCTGGATTACATTAAGATCGAGATGATGATTCCTTTGCTGGAGAGTCTAGAACAGGAGAATGCAGTGTTAGGATCAGTGAAGTAAGGAAAGCATTCTTCTAGTGCTAAATATCTATTGGTATATTTTGTGGCATGTTGTCAAAAACTTAAGAAAATTAATTAAGTTACATTTTTACTTGACACTTACCTTCCGGCTCTATCCCCATCTTTTATTGAATTTGATATAGCTGGTATGTTTTAATAATTTTACCTTACCCTCTTAATTGTTTGACCACACTCCGAGGTTCTGTAGCCTTCCTCCTCACTCTCAACTGCAGTATATGTATATGATATATGTCATCTTTTACTCCAATATTTCTTTTATGTATTCAAACTTACTGTTCTATTATTTCCTTTTATTTGTTTTCTTTTAGCTGAATATAGCTTTCTTGACTTAAATTGTTTCAACTGTTTCCTTGATTTGCTTTGCTTCACATTACATTCTCCTCTGTTCAAACTTGATATTCAAAAGAAAATTAATGAAATGTGTAGACATTCTGATAAACAATTTACCATCACATAACACTGCTGAATCTTCATCATAGCTGACTGTCCATTTTGTCATTCATACTGGATGTGCACAATGTTTCAGTGTTCCAGGTGATACAAGATATATATTTGTTTCACACTTAAGTGAGATCGTCGATCTGCTTGGTGGGCAATACATTTATTGATACTTCAATATCATCGATTGACGATGCTATACTTCCAGTTAGCATCACCAGTGTAGTTACTTTGGTGGTCCTGTGTACTTGACTATCATCACTTGAAATAAGAAGATCAGCTTTGGAAGTCGATCCTGCTGAACCTTGAGATTTTGTATTGTTACTGAAATATTCGACTGTGTCTGTGCATGTATTGCAGGCATCATGTCCATGTGCAAAACTATTTGGATCTCTGAAGGAATTCAACGTGATCGGATCACAAGCTGTTTGTAAAGTAAGGTCCACTTCATTGTTCCAATGTCCACACTGTTTCCTGCAGAGACTGAGTAGATGTGTACAGTCTTTCCTTAGAAAATTCCGAAAACTTGGTTTAAATATAAGGTGGACAAAGGGGTTATATAGTGTTGAAGACTTTGCAAATAAAGCAGACAGAGCAAATGCTAATGGTGGAACCTTCTCAGCGTTGCCAAGTGCTGCCCACATGGCTGTTACTGCATATGGTGTCCATGCTGCTGAGAATCCAATGCACACAGAAACACTCAACTATAGAATAAGAAGAGAATGATAACATTGTTAGTTAACAGATTTTTGAAAATCTATGACTAGCGTGTTTCTTTACCTCAGTCACAGTGGACAAGCAGTCTCATTTGTGTTTTTGTGCAGATGTTAAAAGAATAATGCAATTTTTTAAAATGAATGCATCTGATTGGTTCTGATAGCATTTTGGCAGTTATTTATCAGCAATGAAGGAGAGCTAGTTGAGAGTGGTGGCTTTCAGTTAATTCAAAGAAAAGAAGCTAGTATGTAACAGAGTTCTCATCTAATAGAACTATCTAAAACATTGTGAGGACTTGGAGATGACACTGGAATCAGGTTTTAGATGGAATGTCAGAGTGTTGTCTTTATCTAGACAGCATGAGGAAAGAAAAATGCAAACGACAAAAGAACTTGCCTGAATTTTCCTTCATTAGATTTAGTAATTCTGTTAATAATTACAACTTAGTTCTTCCACTAAATCTAAAAATTTAGTAACCATGTGCAGCAATCTCTCCTGGATTTTCTTTTCTACATTCTTATCAGGTTATGTTTAACACCTAAGGCGAATATTGGAAATGCTTCCTATTGAATATCAGCAAAAATTGATCAATCTCACTGCCCAGAATCACAGCCCATAGCTTTCCTGTGCTGATATTTTACTAGATTGATTGAACGGTGTTTACAAGCCTTGCTGAGCCAGTGTGGTGAAGTACTCGGAGTGACTAGAGTTTCCTGTGGCTTTCTGTTAAAGCCCTGTCCCCCAAAATACCTCAAAGGCTTTGACAGGCAGCAAAGACCATTGCCACCTTTTCCAGTTGTAAGGGGTTTAAATGCTTTTTAAATGTTTTAGAGAGAGTCATATAAGAAATCTTAATCAGGTAAATAATTAAAACTATTGAACATTAAATTGACTCAAACATTCGACTTGGGGAATTAAAACTTAAATTGAAAAGAGGAAGTTGCATTCCTGTTCCCATGACAAGGAATGAAAACCCAATAAAGCTGTAAAGAAGGTAAACACTGGGTATAACTGAGGCCCAGTTAGGGAACCCAGATTATTTTCTTCTCATAAATGAAATGTGCATAAAATCTATTCTCTGAATAATGCATCAGAAAGTGAAAGGATTGTGTGTCAGTCAACACATACTGTTGCCCACTTAACAACGTAATTCACTCCTTGATGCATTATGTAGAGTTCTCACCTCAGGGTTTGTTAAGCTTTATGTGTACTTCAGTCAGATATTGTTTATGATGTTGTCAAAAAGGAGGAACAAGAGCAAAGAATCCAGTTTGTCAAATATTTAGTTGGTTAATTCCATTTTACCCTTTGTGCATGAGACTTTAAGCTTGATGCCAGCAGTAGTAGAAATGTGCACTCAAGGCCCAGCTTGCTGTTAGGTTGGGTAAAGAACGAGACTGAACATACGAATTCATAAATAGCACCCTATTTTCAGACTCAGCAGCCTATAATTTCCTGGATTACGTTTAGTGCCTTTTTTTAAACTGCAGAACAGCATTGGCTGTCCTCCAATTCTCTGGTACCTCTCCTGTCACTGAGGATGTTTTAAACATCTCTGCTGAGGCCCAAGTAAATTTGGCACTTCCCTCCTGTAGAGTCATTGAGTACAGCTTGTCAAACCCTGGAGTTGCCAAGACCTAAGGTAGCAAAACATCTCCTCCTGTAACCCGTACAGGATTCATGAAGTTGATGCTGCTTTGCCTTACTTCTATAGACTCTATATCCATCTCTTGAGTAACTGCAGATGCAAAGAACTCATTTCAAATATCCCCCATCTGCTTTGGCTCTGATGCACCATCAATAACTCTTGGAGACGTGAGGTGAGATATAGGCTTTTATTGGCTGGAAGAAAGAACAAGCAGCAATTGACCACCACACTGCATCCTGGAGACTGAGGCTGGGGCGGAGTCCCCAATCGTCTTTATACCGGGGTCTGTGGGAGGAGCCATGGTCACAGTGGGAGGAGCCACAGGAGCAGTCAGCGGGGGGGGGGGGGCATGTCCAGACAGGTATATGTAGTTCACCACAGGCTCCACTACCATTCTCATCTTCCAGAGAACCGATATTGTCCCTTGTAATCTTTTTGCTCTTAACACAACAGTAAAATCCCATAGTATTCTCCTTCACCTTGTCTGCTAGAGCAACTTTGTGCTTTCTTTGTGATCTCCTTAAGTGCTCTCCTGCTTTTCCTGTTCTCCATAGGCTCCTCATTTGTTCCATATCTGCCATGCACCATTTTTTTTTTTTGCTTAGCCAGGTCCTCAATATCTCCTGAAACTCAAGTTTCCCTGCACTTATTATCTTTACTTTTTATTCTGACAGGCACATACAAGCTTTGTACTCTCAAAATTTCATTTTTGAAGGCCTCCCACTTTCCAAGTACACCTCCTCCAGAAAGTAATCCATCCCAGTCCACAGTTGCCGGATCTTTCTGATGCCACCAAAATTGGCCTTTCTCCAACTTAGAATCTGAACCTGTGGAGCAGACCTATCTTTTTGCATATTTACTTTGAAACGAATGGCATTGTGATTATTGGATGACAAGTGTTCCCCTACACAAACTTCTGTTGCTTGCTCTGTCTCATTTCCCTAATAGCAGATCTCTCATTGGAACCTCTATGTATTAATGAAGGAAACTGTTTTGAACATATTTAACCAGACTCTATCCCATCTACTCATTTTAGAGTAGTGGATTCCCTGTCAAAATGTGGAAAGTTAAAATGACCTGCTATAACAACTTTGTTTCTTGCAACAGTCTGCAATCTCCTTACAAGTGTGTTGTTCTACATCCCTAAGACTTTTGGATGGTCTGTAATATAGTTCCATTAACATGGTCAGACCCCGGGATATTGAGCTGCCAGACCTGCCCCTCCTGCAACTGGCTCACTAATGACCACAACATCATACTTCCAGGTGTTGATCCATGCTCTGAACTCATCTGCCTTTCCTATGATACTTGGATTGAAATATACACAGCTCAGGACATTAGTCACACCATACTCAATCTTTTGATTCCTAACTTTGTCTGAGATCTTACCAACATCTTCCTCTACAACCTCTCCACTAACTGTTCTGGCACTGTCATTCCCAGCCCCTTGCACTTCTAGTTTAAACCCCACCGTGCAGCAATAACAAACCTTCCCACTAGGATATTAGTCCTTCTCCAGTTTAGGTACAAACTATCCCTTCTCTATAGGTCCCATCTTCCCTGGAAGAGAACCCAATGATCCAAAAATCTTCTGCCTTCCCTCCTGCATTAATTCCTTAGTCGCATGTTAAACTGTATAATCTTCCTAGTTCTGGCCTCACTAGCACATGGCACGCGTAGCAGTCCTGAGATCACAATCCAGGAGGTCCTTCCCTTAAACTTATCACCTAATTCCATGAACCCTCTATGCAAAACCTCATCACTTCTCCTACTATCTTATTGGTACCCACATGGACCATGACCTCTGGCTGTTCACCTTCCACTTGAAGAATGCTGAGGACTCGATCTGAGATGTCCCGGACCCTATCACCTGGGAGGCAACATAGCTTCCGGGAATTTCATTCTTGCCCATAGAATCTCCTGTGCATTCCCCTAACTAACAAATCCCCTGTCACCACAGTTCACCTCTTTATCGCCTTCCCTTCCCTTCTAAGTCACAGAGCCAGACTCAGTGCCAGGGATCCTACTGCTGTGACTTTCTTCTGTTTGGCCATTCCCCTCAAAAGTATCCAAAGTGATAGACCTGTTGTTGAGGGGGATGGCCAAAGGGGTACACTGCACTGGCTGTTTAACACCTTTCCCCTTCCTGACAGTCACCCAGCTTCCAGTGCCCTGCATCTCTTATACATTCTAACTATCACCCTTCAGCCTCCCGAATGATTGGAAGTTCATCCAGTTCCAGCTTCAATTACTTAACTCGGATTGTTAGAAGCTGCAGCTGGATTCATTTCTCACAATTGTTATCAGGGGCACTGAGGTCTCCAAGCTGAGTAGATAGAAAGAATGGAAGGAAAAAAAATTACCAAGAGCTATTCTTCATTTTTTTTTGCTTTCTCTGACTGAAGCCACAAAGAGCTAAAGCCTAAAGATCATCATGCAGACAATGGCCGCTGCACTTAATCTGGCTTTGCTTTAATTTGCTCTTTCTAATCAATTCCAAACGCTGGTTGACGGTCAAAGATCAATTATGCTGCTGCAATCCAATGCTGCCTTTTTCTACTTGGTCAGTGGACCTGATTGAAATACCCTCCTCTCAAACCTTCTGATGTCCGGGTTGATCGCTGATCCTTAAGATAAGTTATAACACAGGAAAGACGGTACTTGTGAAGCAAAACCAATCATAGATACTTGATAGCTGGCAATTTCTGGCAGGGCTGAAACTCAAATATAGAACTGTGGGTTGATGGTTAATTAGATGGTTATTTAAAGAAAAATTTGTCCTCACTCTTGCTGTAGTATATAACAGCGTGCTGTAGCCATGAAAGGCGAACTATGAGTGAAGCAAGAGCTGTCTGACTGAAGCAGCTGTTAGGAAGCTGATCAACTTTAATTAATTCCAACACCCCTTGATAGGTGGGAAGGGCTTTAAACCACATGTTTATTGCAATTTACTGATTGATGTTTCCAGACTTACCTTTACAATTAACTTGTGGACATTGTTTAAGTTTCTTTGTGGGGACATATGCCGTTGTACTGCTCTTCTTGAACCCTTTACCGTTAGCACGATGAGCGTGTACGATGTCATGATTATACCACTGGGGACAATGTAGCAAAAGACAAAGAGTACAATGATGAAGGACATTGCCTGAGCATCTGAATTTGGTGCTTTCCAATCTATACAGCAAGCAGTCCCGTAAGGCTCAGGTCCATAATGGCCCCATTCTACTAGAGGAGAAATGGCAAATATTGAAGCATATGCCCAAGCAGAGGTAGACAGGAGGCAAGCAAGTTCTGATGTAATCCTGTTCCCTGTTACAGAATAAAATAAAAAGGAACACTTAATTAGATTCATAATGTTCAGGACATTCAGGATTTAGCAGCAGAATTAGGCCATTCAGCCCATTGAGTCTACTCACGGCTGATTTATTCCAGTCTCTGCCATCTCCCCATAACCCTTGATGTCCTGATTAATCAACCTATCAACATCTGTCTTAAATATACTGAATGGTTTGGCCTGCACAGCTGTCTCTGGCAATGATTCACCACCCTCCGACTGAATAAAGTTATCCTCATCTGTTTTTAATGGATGTCCCTCTATTCTGAGGCTGTGCCCTCTGGTCCTAGACTCCTCCACTGTAGGAAACACTTCTGATTTTTGAATTTTCTCCTCATTTAGAAAATGGTCCACACCTATAGTCCCTAAAACAGGTGGACATCGAATGGTCCATAAACATCCAGCCTTTTTATGCAGCCCATGCAATCGATCCTTTATAAATTGCTACCATTTCTTTGGGGAATGTACTACATAACTATTCCACAAGTGATAAAGTTCAAAATACCAAAACAAAAACAAAACCATTGGCTTCCTGTAATAAACAGGTTTACCATAGCTAACAGAATACATTTGATTCTTAGCCCCAAGAGTCAATGGACAATGGGTACTGATGCAAAATCCACAAACTGCTGGAGGAACTCACCAAGTTGGGCAGTATCTTTGGAAATGAATGAACAGTCAACATTTTGAGTGACATCTTTCCTCAAGACTGGAAAGGAAGGAGGAAGAAGCCAGGGGGAGGGGAAAGAGTGAAGCCATGTGGATGGGAATGGTAGAACGCCAGAGAGGATGAAATCTGATAGCAGGGAGAGTGGATCACGGGAGAATGGGAAGGAGGAGGGCACCATGGAGAGCTGATAGGCTGGTGAGAAGTAGTAAGATGCTAGAGCAGGAAATGAGTACTGACCATATAATTGACTAGGTAGTGATGGATCTAACTGTTTAATTGTTATTTCTTTAGCAGTTTGAACAGGGCATGACTGCGCAAGTGTGTGGAGGTCAGCCAGTGAGAGCGGGAAGACAGATTTATAGAGCGGGCGACAGAGTAGTGGGAGACAGAGTAGGAAGGCTTTGGCTCAACGGGGCTTCGGCGATAAAGGGTCGAGGTGAGGTAGGTTATCTGTTTAAAATAAAGACAGAAAGTATGTGTGTGAGGCTGGTTTTCTATGCTCAGTGTCAGGTGTGGGAGGTCCTGGAGACTCCCAGCCTCCCAGACGACCACAACTGCACCAGGTGCGTCAAGCTGCAGCTCCTTAGGGACCATGTTAAGGAACTGGAGATGCAGCTCGATGACCTTCATCTGGTCAGGGAGCGTGAGGAGGTGATAGAGAGGAGCTATAGGCAGGTAGTCACCCCAGGACCACAGGAGACAGAGAAGTGGGTAAAAGTCAGGAGAGGAAAGGGCAAGAAGTAGGTACTAGAGAGTACCCCAGTGACTGTCCCCCTTAACAATAAGTATTCCTGCTTGAGTATTGTTGGGTGGGATGGCCTACCTGGGGGAAGCAACAGTGGTTGCACCCCTGGCACAGAGTCTGGCTCTGTGGCTCAGAAGGGTAGGGAAAGGAAGAGGATGGCGGCAGTAATAGGGACTCTATAGTCAGGGGGTCAGATGGGCGATTCTGTCAATGCAGGAAAGAAACGCAGATGGTAGTTTGCCTCCCAGGTGCCAGGGTCCAAAATGTTTCTGATCATGTCCACAGTATCTTCAAGTGGGAAGGAGAACAGCCAGTGGTCATGGTACATATTGGTACCAACATAGGTAGGAAAAGGGAGGAGGTCCTGAAAACAGACTATAGGGAATTAGGATGGAAGTTGAGAAGCACAACTTCAAAGGTAGTAATCTTGGGATTACTGCCTATGCCACATGACAGTGAGTATAGGAATAGAATGAGGTGGAGGACAAATGTGTGACTGAGGGATTGGAGCAGGGGGCAGGGATTCAGATTTCTGGATCATTGCGACCTCTTCTGGGGCAGGTGTGACCTGTACAAAAAGGACGGGTTGCAGTTGAATCCGAGGGGAACCAATATCCTGAAGGAAGGTTTGCTAAGGCTGCCGGGGAGAGTTTAAACTAGAATTGCTGGGGGTTCGGAACCGAACTGAAGTGACGGAGGAGAGGGAGGTTGGCTCACAAATAGTGGAAGTTTGGAGACAGTGCAAGAGAGAGGATAGGCAGGTGATAGAGAATGGACGCGCTCAGTTCGACGGTTTGAGATGTGTCTATTTTAATGCGAGGAGTATCATGAGTAAAGCAGATGAGCTTAGAGCATGGATCAGCACTTGGAGCTATGATGTTTTGGCCATTACAGAGACTTGGATGGTGCAGGGGCAGGAATGGCTACTTCAAGTGCCAGGCTTTAGATATTTCAAAAAGAATAGGGAAGGAGGCAAAAGAGGTGGGGGCATGTCACTGTTGATCAGAGATAGTGTCACGGCTGCAGAAAAGGAGGAAGTCATAGAGGGGTTGTCTACTGAATCTCTGTTAGGAATAGGAAGGGGTCAATATCTCTACTGGGTGTTCTTTATAGACCACTCAATAGGGACATTGAGGAGCAGATAGGGAGACAGATTCTTGAAAGGAGTAATAATTACAGGGTAGTTGTGATGGGAGATTTTAATTTCTCAAATATTCCAGTAAACATCAAACACGCAATGTGCAAGAAAAAGAACAAATTGCACAATTTCTGTCTTGTATGTTGGGGGGGGGGGGGGATGCTGGGTGGGCTACCGCACGGGACCGAAAGAAGATGAAGTGGGTTGTAAATTTAGTCAGCTCCATCTTGGGCACTAGCTTACAAAGCACCCAGGACATCTTCAAGGAACGATGGCTCAGAAAGGCAGCGAACATTATTAAGGACCTCCAGCACCCAGGGCATGCCCTTTTCTCACTGTTTCCATCAGGTAGGAGATACAGAAGCCTGAAGGCACACACTCAGCGATTCAGGGACAGCTTCTTCCCCTTTGCCATTCGATTCCTTAAATGGACATTGAACCCTTGGAATCTGCCTCACATTTTTAATATATGTCTGTTTTTTGCACAATTTTTAAGTTATTCAATATTCATACACTAATTAATTTACTTATTATTGTTATTTTATTTTCTATATTATTTATTGCAATGAACTGCTGCTGCTAAGTTAACAAATTTCACAACACATGCCGGCGATAATAAGCCTGATTCTGAAAAAAAAAAGGCTATCTGAAGAAGAATCTCAGTGTTTACTTTGATAATAAATGAATCTTTAAAAGACCGTCAAGCCGGGCAGTCATAATGGAACAGCAACAAAACTGGACTCTAAGATCAATTCTTAAAACGAATGTCAAGCAACAGCTCTTAAAGGAGTAAGACTGTAAATTTTCATTCCAAATCATGAATGTTTCAAAATCCATCCTATTCCCATTTTGACCTCTCTGTCTTTAGTCTCCTGCTGTTGCAAAGAAGTTCCACAGAAGCTTGAGGCACAGCATAGTCGTCATTTGTTCAGCAAATTTTGGCCTTCTGGTCTTAAAAGAAAAGGATTAGAATAATTTCAGGTTATATAGTAAATCAATTTTAAAGCCAATGGCTGTTGGCGAAGATTGTCCTCTGGCCAGTTGTATTTCCTCTAGACGCCTCATTGGCTTTTCACTCTTTCATTATCCCATCTGACACTTCAATATTTTGTCTATAAGAGATTTTTCTTTCACTTCTTAATCATTTGCTTTTCTCTGTTAAAATTTGTAAAGTCTTTAATATTAAGGCTGCCCAGGCTACTGAGAATTTCAGTGTTCTTTTAAAAATTCAGTCTTGTAGAATTTTGCTTTAGTGTCTAACTTTTAGGTTGATTGACACATTAAAGATCAAGACATTAACAGTGATATGAATTGCTAGTTTTAAAGGTGATGGTGAAACTAATCAATTATAATGGCATACATCTTGCAATCTCATGACAAACAATGAAAGCTCATGACAGCATATTACATTTTTAATACAAAATCAAAGCACTGCAGATGCTATCAATCTGAAATAAAGCAGAAAAGTGCTGGAAATAGTCAGCAGATCAAGTGTAGCATCCATGGAAAAAGAAACCACACTAATGTTTCATCACTATTGTCAATCCATGGTATTGCAAAATCCTCTCCAGTACATGGCAATTTTGAAATGCTGTATTATTACAGACTCATTGTATTTGAAATTTTGTATGTTTAATAATTAATGCATATGTTGCTGGGGATATGTAAAAATAAAATCAGTATCTGTAAAGAAATAAGGGAAACTTTTATTACTTGTCTGATAACTTTGTGAACTGTTGCCATTGCAAAACTTTGCTTTTTAAAAATTCTTTATATTATACTATTGTAGAATGTATGCAAATTAAAAACAATTTTCCAAACAATATTGGCAACTATTAAACATCATCACACTTGAGCTAGTAAAATGCTAGTTTGTGTAAGCTATCAATATAATTTTTTTTTATTAACATGACATAGTTCAGAAAAAAAATCAGCCACTATAAACATGAGTTAGAACTTACCATATAGAGGGTAACAGACCTTCATACAGCAGATAATGCTCAACATTGTCAGATTAGTAAGGCTGCAGACTCCAAATAACAGACCACAGAAGGCATAAAAATTGCACCACCTTTGACTAAACAACCATCTGGAAGAGAGATCACTTTGTTAGTTACCTTTTATGGGTACGTAGACAGTATGTTACTGACCATCTAGTGTATCATTAAACAAATAGGAGGACTCAAGTGATTTATATATTTCAACAGATTAAGACACAGCCCTTGATGCAAATGTTTGTGATGGAGAATATTTTGTACAGAAAGCCACAATATAGCCGTAAAATTTTCTAGTGTGCCAATCCCTTGCATCTTCCTCCAACATTTCTGTAACTTCAATAATTAGCCATGCTGCCTTGTCACTTATTTATTTCTATATCTGTATTTCTCATTCATGGATTTTTATGTTTATCCACTTCTCTCTACTCCTGATTCATATTTCTTCCTTCATCTCCATCTACCCTTCACACACATACTCCCCCTAATGCTTCTAAACCAACCACCCCTCCATACGTCACTTCCTTTCCTTTCATGTTGCATCATATTCAGTTCTTCGTCATTTCCATCTATCACCTGACAATTTCTGACATCTTCCCCACCTGAATCTAGCCATCACCTATCAAATATTGCTCTACCTCTTTTCACTCCCTCCCTTTATTTTTTTACTGGCTACCTCCACTTTTCAAGTCCAAGTGAAGGATCGCAACTTGGAACATCAACTGTCCATTTCACTCCATTGATGCTGTTTGACATGTTGAGTTCCTCCAGCATTTTGTGTGTTGCCTCAATTCTGACATCTGCAGTCTTTTATCTCTCTCTCTGAAAATTATAAAATAGGATTACTTGACTGGGTTAATACAGGTGAATGAAATACCGCAGTGCATGATGAGTCAGTGTAGTTCAGAAGGCATAGGATTGTGGGTGAAAGGATCATGGGAAAAGTTAAGAATTAGGAAGTGGATTTTTAATATTATTTCTGGGAAGTAGATAACTCTAACATTTTTTAACTTTTCATGAATCAAGATTCAGTCATATTGTAAACACAAAGTACACTGCAGATGCTGTGATCAAATCAACACGTACAAAAGCTGGATGAACTCAGCAGGTTGGGCAGCATTCGTTGACGAAGGGTCTCAGCCTGAAACGTTGACTGCTCATTTCAATGGATGCTGCCCGACCTGCTGAGTACATCCACTTTCAAACGTGTTGATTCAGTCACATTGATTCTTTGGAATCATATACTGGCCAGATCAGTAAGGAGAGCAGGTTTCCATCCCTGAAAGAAGCAATTGAAACTGATGGGTTTTACATCAAATTTAAGGCTGTATGGTCACTATCGTTGAAACTATCTTCCAGATTTATTTAGTTACTTGAAATGATAAAGAACTAAGTGTTTCGGAGAAGATTTGACTGATTTTGCCTGACCTTCTTTGTTAAGGTGCTCTCTTTGAGGAAGGTATCCCTTTTTGACTCATTTCAATAGTTTCTTGTATTAGCTCTTCTACAAATTTATTCATAAACACAGAACTATGATGAATGCTTCTAAGATTCTTGATGGAATGTAGGTGCTTGTCTAATTTTATCTTTTATTTTTGCAAGGTATCACATTCGTGACACATTTCACCATCATTTCAGTTCTGGTTATCATGGCTGTTAAATTGCCTCTAGTGATGATAACAGAAAATCACAATCATATTAATTAAGCTGTTTTTTCATAACTTTAATTACAATTTCATTTCTATTCCAACATCAATTTTCCATTTTCTCTTCAAGAACTGTGTGAACTAAACTTATGTTGCAGTGGAAACTTTGTGCATTTGATCATGCACTTACAGTTTTCAGTATGACCTGATGTATCTGAACAGACAACTTGACACTGTACTTCAACTAGATCTTCGCACCAAGCCTTTTAAGACCATGAGATATAGGAGCAGAATTAGGCCATTCAGCCCATCAAGTCTGATCCAACCTCCAATCATGGCTATTCCTTTCTCTCCTCCTCAGCCTCACTCCCCAGCCTTCTGCCCATAGCCTTTGATGCCATGTCCAATCAAGAACCTATCAGGCTCTGCCTTAAATACACCCAATGACCTGGCCTCCACAGCTGACCCGTGGTAATAAATTCCACACATTCACCACCCTCTGGCTAAAGAAATTTCTCTGCAGCTCTGTTTTAAATGGACACTCCTCTATCCTGAGACTCTGCTCTCCTGTCCTAGACTTCCCACCCCCACCCCCCACCATGGGAAGTATCCTTTCCACATCTACTCTCTCTAGGCCTTTCAACATTCGAAAGGTTTCAATGAGATCCCCCCTTATCCTTTTAAATTCCAGCGAGTACAGACCCAGAGCTGTCAAATATTCCTCGCATGATAACACTTCCATTTCTGGAATCATCCTTGTGAACCCAATGTCAGCATATCTTTTCTTAGATGAGGAGCCCAAAACTGTACACAATACTCAAGGTGAGGTTTACCAGTGCCTTTAAAGCCTCAGCAATTCTAGACCTTTTGAAATGAATGCTGACATTGCATTTGCCTTCCTCACCGCCAACTCATCCTGCAAGTCAACCTTCAGGGTGTTCTGCACAAGGACGCACAAGACCCTTTGCAGCTCATGTTTTTGGATTTTCTCACTGTTTAGAAAATATTCTGCACATTTATTTCTTTTATCAAAGTGCACGACCATGCATTTTCTAACATTGTATTTCATTTGCCACTTTCTTGCCCATTCTCCTAACCTGTTTAAGTCCTTCTGCATCCTACCCGTTTCCTCAACACTACCTGCTTCTCCACCAATCTTCATATCATCTGCCAACTTGGCAACAAAGACATCTATTCCATCAGCTAAATTATTGATTTACAGCATAAAAAGAAGTGGTCCAAACACCAACCCCTGTGAACACCAATTGTCACTGGCAGCCAAGCAGAAAAGGATCCTTTTATTCCCACTTGCTGCCTCCTACCAATCAGCCAATGCTCTAGCCATGCCAATAACTTTCCTGTAATATCATGGGCTCTTAATTTGCTAATTGGCCTCATGTGTAGCACCTTGTCAAAGGCCCTTCTGAAGGTCCAAATATACAACATCCACTGCATCCCCTTTATGTATCCTACTTGTAATCTCCTCAAAGAATTCCAACAGGTTCATCAGGGAAGATATTTCCTGCTGACTGTGTCCTATCTTGTCCTGTGTAACCAAGTACTCCATAACCTCATACTTAACAATTGACTCCAGCATCTTCACAACCACTGAGGTCAGGCTAACTGGTCAATAATTTCCTGGCTAACTGGTCTTTAATTTCCTTTCTGCTGCCTTCATCCTTCCTTAAAGAGTGGAGTGACAGTTTTATCTTGTATCTGCACACTTATGGACTCCAAGCAGTGATGCAGAGTCTAATGGTCCAATTTTATGTGTGCCTCAGTACCCAATATCTACACATTGGCAGATGCTCAGTCTTCTACTTACTGCCGGCATGTCTGTCCATTACAAGGTGGTTTTCAAAGTGGTACAGAGGTGCCAACAATTGTTTCTCCAACAATACTGGAAGTTTAAAGCATTCTTCTAAGACATGTCTCTCTTCATTTATTCCATCTATCATTACCACACTGCCAGCAGTCCTGATAGTGTCTTTGCCAAGCTGTAGGGCTTCAACACAAAACATCAACAAATTTCTCTGCCCCACAAACACTCCCATCAGTGGGTGACCCTAGTTCATTGTGATTTTGATAACTGTCAGATAACTGCCTCTGATTGGCATGGGTTCCTATGCATATGCTCATACGTAAGAGTAATAACGATGGAGCAGAGTTGTTTTGAATTCTATTGAAGGAAACAGTAAAACATACAATTTCTGGCCAGCAACATGGGTGCAGTTGTTAACAGCCTGGGGAAGCTTGCAATCTTAGTGAAGCCATGTGCTTTCTTATTTCCTCTTGTCTATCAAGGGAAAATGAAATGCGATCAATTCCTCTTGAAAGGGGATCCTTGTGATATACTATAATATATAGCTAATACATCCAGGGACAAATTGATTCATTCTTTGACTCTGTGGCCAAACAACAGTAATGTTGAAGAATTTTAAATTCTATGTGTGGAAGTGAGGCATGGATTAAACCTGCATAAAATCTGATTGAATGTTCACGACCATTTTTTCCTTTCCAAATATGCTAATTCCTCATTAAATTTTGCGTAACTATTTACATAACTATTGAATAGTCACATGGAATTAGTATCAAAGTTAAATGAGTACATTTACCTGTGTGCAAACAATGATGGAATGGCCAGTGGTAATAGAGTTATGATCATTGAAAGGTCACTGATGGCTAAGTTTACAATGAAATATTCAGCCGGTTTAAGCATGTGTCTTTTCCTGAGTGCAATAAACAAAAGAATACTGTTTCCAATCAGAGATAAGATACCTGTAAAAACAAAATTGTGTTTTCTACAATTAATGTACACAATAGATTGTGATAGGAATATTTGTTCTTCAGACAAAAATGATTCCAAGTAAATACAAAATGTTAAACTCTTTAAAATCTATAACTATCTGTAGATCAATTTTAGCAAGTGTAAATTTCTAACAATTAATAGCATAAAGACAACAATTTAAAGGGCAGAAATCTGGTAGTATTTAACAGTTATTTTTAGAAAGTGCATATTATGCTTGTATGGCCATTTGAGGAATACAACTTCAAAATTTCAATTTATAATACAGATTATTACTGAGTAAAACTGACAGCAGCCTCAGGCACTATTAAACACAAAATAAAAACTACAAGATGATCTCGAAGATTTCCTCTATTTCCACACTATTTTAATCATTGCTGATGGAATCATCTATTAGCAATGAAATTAAACTAATTATACCCACCATTCATTTTATTCATTCAGGAATAAAAAGAACATTTTATTTGTTATTTTCCTTGGTAATTACTAATTAATATAACAACCTCTTTGGTCCTGAAAATGTAGTTTCATTATGCCATAAGAAAATAAAGGCAAAGTAAATATTTAAACTAATTATAGGCATCCTTTAGTCTCATGAGACCATGGATTTGAGCCTTAGAAGGTTTCCAGGGTGCAGGCCTGGGCAGGGTTGTATGGGAGACTGGCAGGTACCCCTCTCCACAGCCTTCCCCTCTCCACACCACTGATGTTGTCCAAGGGAAGGGCACTAGGACTCAAGCAGACTGGCACCAGTGTCGTCGCAGAACAATATGTTGTTAAGTGTCTTGCTCAGGGACACAAACACGCTGCCTCAGCTGAGGTTCGAACCAGTGACCTTCAGATCACTAGACTGATGCCTTATCCACGAGGCCATGTGCCAACACAATAAACTAATAAAAATCTTGTTTTAATTTGTTTACTTTTTTCCTTATATTCCTCAAATTGCACAGCCCTGTCTTATTTTACTTCGCTCTTGATACAAGGATCGTAATGTAATTTTTATTTCCCCCATTTTACGTTTTTCTGTTGTAGTCTGTAACAATTCTCAAATCTAATTTCTTGAGCAATCTCTCAATTTGCCTCAAATCCTCTGAAGAATGTGTTGAATTCAACTGACATCTGGAAAAAAAAAGTGAGCTTCTTTTGAAGTGAGTGACAGTTGACAGTTCTCTATCATCAACTGCAAACCCAGGCCCATGTAATGCGAAGCTTTTCCTTACAGGAGTAATGTGAGGACACGGCCGGAAAAGAATCATGGAACATCACCATGGTTCATCCATGTTCAGCAGTTATGCTCATAAAATAGAAAGAAATGTATTTGCGCCCATTAATCTTCTGGTGCTGTGCTTTCTGAAAACATTTCCCACCAGAATGGAGGGTTAATCGCCATCTATGTATAGAGCTGACAGCTTTGATCAAGTATATCCCTGGTGATGTCTCACTTCCAATGACCCTGTATGAACAGGCTACATTCTATTTCCATTAAAAATTGTGGTACTTCTGATCTTAACCTCAGGTCTACATTCCTACCCTATCCCTGTGGCCTTAAAACGCTTAAAGGGCAAATCATTTATGTTGATTTTGAATATATTAATGTTTCAATTTCTACAGCTCTCTGAAGTAAAGAATTCCAAAGTAACCCGCAGAGAAGAAATTCTTCAACCATAAAAAGTGACCTCTCAACTCTGAAGCTACAGTTGAAGTCAGAAATTTACATACACTTAGGTTGAAGTAATTAAAACTCATTGTTTAACCACTGTACAGATTTCATATTAGCAAACAAAAGTTCTGGCAAGACATTGAGGACATTTACTTTGTGCATGACATGAGTAATTTTTCCAACAATTGTTTACAGGCAGATTATTTCACTTTTAATTGACTATGTCATAGTTCCAGTGGGTCAGAAGTTTACAAATAAAAGCAAAAGAAATCAGCCAAGACCTCAGAAAAAAAATTGTGGACCTCCACAAGTCTGGTTCATCCTTGAGAGCAATTTCCAAATGCCTGAAGGTACCACGGTCATCTGTACAAACAATAGCATGCAGTTTACAAACACCATGGGACCACACAGCCATCATACTGCTTAGGAAGGAGATGCATTCTGTCTCCTAGAGATGAACGTACTTTGTTTGGTGTGAAAAGTGCAAATCAATCTCAGAACAACAGAAAAGGACCTTGTGAAGATGCTGGAGGAAACAGGTAGACAAGTATCTATATCCACAGTAAAACGAGTCCTATATCGACATAACCTGAAAGGCTGTTCAGCAAGGAAGAAGCCACTGCTCCAAAACCACCATAAAAAAGCCAGACTACAGTTTGCAAGTGCACATGGGGACAAAGATCTTACTTTTTGGAGAAATGTTCTCTGGTCTGATAAAACAAGAATTGAACTGTTTGGCCATAATGACCATCGTTATGTTTGGAGGGAAAAGGGTGAGATTTGCCAGCCGAAGAACATCATCCCAACCGTGAAGCATGGAGGTGGCAGCATCATGTTGTGGGGGTGTTTTGCTGCTGGAGGGACTTGGTGAACTTCTCAAAATAGATGGCATCATGAGGAAGGAAAATGATGTGGATCTATTGAAGCAACATCTCAAGACATCAGCCAGGAAGTTAAAGCTCGGTCACAAATCGGTCTTTTAAATGGACAATGACCCTAAGCATACCTCCAAAGTTGTGGAAAAATTTCTTAAGGACAACAAAGTCAAGGTATTGGAGTGGCCATCACAAAGCCCTGGCCTCAATCCGATAGAAATTTTGTGGGCAGAACTGAAAAAGCGTGTGCAAGCAAGGAGGCCTACATACCTGACTCAGTTACACCAGTTCTGTCTGGAGGAATGGAACAAAATTCCAGCAACTTACTGTGGGAAGCTTGTGGAAGGCTACCGAAAATGTTAGACCCAAGTTAACCAATTTAAAGGCAATGCTACCAAATACTAACAAAGTGTATGTAAACTTCTAACCCTCTGGGAATGTGATGAAGGAAATAAAAGCTGAAATAAATCATTCTCTCTACTAATATTCAGACATTTCCCATTCTTAAAATAAAGTAGTGATCCTAACTGACCTAAGACAGGGAATGTTTTCTCGGATTAAATGTCAGGAATTGTGAAAAACTGAGTTTAAATGTATTTGGATAAGGTGTATGTAAACTTCTGTCTTCAACTGCATGTCCTCCAGTTCTAGATTTCCTCAAGGAGCGAAGCAATTTTCTCAATATCATCCTTTTCAAGGTCAAGAACAGTTACTAACATTCACCAGTTCAGTTCTTGAACCAAGCTGCTCAACCCTCAGTATAGAAACTCTATAACTATTTTGAACTACAATTGGGATTTGCTTTCATCTAATTGTGTTATTTCCTGTATAATTTTATATTTTCTTGTGGATGTTATCTCTCTAAGTGCCTGTGATGCTATTGCAGGTAAGTTTCTCATGGCATCTGTGCGCACATGCACTTGTGTATATCAAAATAAACTCATCTTGACTTGTCAGATAGTGCTTTATCTTTAGCAATTCTACCTGTTCTATCTCGCTTCATATGTAAGTTTATATATAAAATTAAACAATTGATTATAGGAAAATAACTATATGAGAAAATGCAAAGACAGTAAGTGTTAGGTGCAGAATTAGAGCTTTTGGCCCGTCGAGTCTGCTCTGCCATTTCATCACAGCTGCTCCATTTCCCCCCCAACCCCACTCTCCTGCCTTCTTCACATAACCCTTCATGCTCTGACTAAACAAGAACCTATCAACCTCCACCTTAAATATACCCAATGAGCTGGTCTGCACTGCTGCCTGAGGCAACAAATTTCACAGATTCACCACTGTAACGTTCTCCTTCGGGTGTAACGAATGCCGAACTTAACGTCCGGATAAACCACAGCCAATGCAAACCAGATCGCAGTAAGATTAACCATTTACTGTTCACTCTTCACATTAACATATGGTGAAAACTGTTGATAAAACAATACAAGATTGATACAGTATTTGTTCCTTCCTTAATATCACATTTCAAGTGTAAATACTTGCAAAGGTGACTATACTACATTACACTAAGGTGCAGTATACAGGGAGAGTTTACCTGCTCCATTGACTACTTTAAATACACTTCCATGCAAACTATCCGCGACTCTTTAACTAACGAAAGCATAAACATTATCTACCGTCGTTACTTCTAACAGGATCGGCATTAACATCTTAGTTCAATATATCGATTATCTATTAACTTACAGCGTTGCTCTCACTGTGATTTCTCATGCCTGCAAACAACTTCTGCTCAGGTGAGCCTCGTGGAAAGCCCCCACCCTCGCGCTAATTTCAAACCGGTGTTTTCCCACAAGACGCGGCGAAACCGGATGTGACGTCATCGCATGCCGATATATTTTACATGCAATGAATATACTTTAAACACTTCTAATTCTAACTAGAAAATACTATTGAATGAATTACTAAGCGAAAATATTATAAACTAAATAACTGTCGTAAAGACAGCACAACCACCATATGGCTAACGAAATCCTCCTCAACTCTGTTCTGTTCTGAGTCTGTGCTCTCTGGTTCTAGACTTTCCCACTACAGGAAACACCTCTCCACCTCCACTCTTCCTAACCCTTTCAGCCCTCAATATGTTTCATTAAGATTCCATCTTATTCTTCTAAATTCCTGCAAGTACAGGCCCAGAGACATCAAATCTTCTTCATGTGATAACCCTTAATTTCCAGAATCTTTCTTGTGCACCGCCTTTGAATGCTTCCAATGTCAGCACATCCCTTCTTACATAAGAGGCCAAAAACTGCCCACAATACTCCAAGTGAGGCCTTACCATCCTCTTATATAGCTTCAGCATCACATCCATGCTTTAATAATCTAGTCCACTTGAAATAATGCTAACATCACATTTGCCTTCCTCACCACCAACTCAACCTGCAAATTAACCTTTAGGGAATCTTGCACAAGGACCCTTAAGTCTCCTTGCATCTTGGATTTTTGAATTTTCTGTCTGTTAAGAAAAGAGTATATGCTTTTTTTCCTTCTACCAAAATGCATGGCCATACTTCCCAACACTGTACTCCATTTGCCATTTCTTTGTCCATTCTCCTAATCTGCCCAAGTCAATCTTCAGCTCCCTGCTTCCCCAACACTACCTGCCTCTGCACATATCTTTGAATCATTTGCAAATTTTGCCACAAAGCCATCAATTCCATCACCCAAGTTATTGACATATAATGTGAAAAGAAGTGGTCCCAACATTGATCCCTGCAGGCTACTACTTCTCTCCAGCAGCCAACCAGAAAAGACTCCCTTTATTCCACTCTTTGCCTCTTGCCAATCAGCCAAAGCTCTATCCATGCTAGTATTTTTCCTGTAATACCATGGGCTCTTTTCTTGCTAAGCAGCTGCATGTGTGGCACCATATCAAAGGCCTTCTGAAAATCCAAGTGCACAGCGTTCACTGCTTGTCCTTCATCTATCCTGCTTTCCATTTTCTCAAAGAATTCCAACATACTTGGCAAGTAAGATCTTCCCTTAAGGAAACCATGCTGACTTTGACATATTTTCTCATGTGCCTCCAAGTACCCATAGACTTTATCCTTAACAATTGACTCCAACGTCTTTCCAACCTTAGTGGTCAATAATAACCTTAGTGGCCTATAATTTCCTTTCTTCTGCCTCTCTTGAAGAGTGGAGTGGCGTTTACAAATTAGCAGTCATTTGGAATCAAGCCAGAATCTAGTGATTCTTGAAAGATTATTACTAATGCCTCCACGATCTCTTCAGCCACCTCTTTCAGAACCCTGGGATATTCCATCTGAATTACCTACCTTCAGACATTTCAGATTTCCAAGCTCCTTCAGCCTATTATAGCAATGCACTTACATATGCTTCCTGATGCTCTTGACTTCACACATACTTCTAGTGTCTTCCACAGTGAAGACAGATGCAAAATACTTATTCAGTTCAGCCACCATTTCCTTGTCCCCTTGGTACATCTCCAGTGGTCCACTATCTACTCTCTCTCACCGCTCTTTTACTCTGTACAAATATGAAAAAAAACTTTTGTTTTCCTTTGACATTATTGCCTAGCTAATCTTCATATTTCATCTTTTCCCTTCTTCTGGACTTTTTAGTTAACTTCTGTTGGTTTCTACAAACTTCACAATCACTAACCTCTCACTATTTTTTGCTCTATTATATGCCCACACTTTAGCTTTTCTGTTGTTTTTGGTTTCCCTTGTTAGCCACAGTTTAAAGATCCTGTCTTTAGAATACTTCTTCTTTGAAATATATCTATCCTGTGCTTCCCCTAATTTCTCCCATAGACCCCAGCCACTGCTGTTTACTATCATCCCTGCTGGTTTCCTCTCCCAATCAATATTAGCCAACACCTTTTTCATGCCTCTATAATTCCCTATACTTCACTGTAATACTGATACATTTGATTTCAGCTTCTCCCTTTCAAATTTCAGGGTGAGGTCTGACATATTACGATCACTCTCTCCTAAGAATTCCTTTACCTTAAGCTCGCTAATCAAATGCAGTTCATTATAGAACCCACCATCCAGACTCGACTTTCCCCTGTGGATTCAACCACAAACTGCTCGAAAAATCCATCTCATATGCATTCTACAAATTCCTTCTCTTGGGATCCAGCACCAACCTAATTTTCCCTATCTATCTGCACATTTAAATCTCCCTTGACTATCGTAACATTGCCCTTTTAACATTTGATTTCTATCTCCCATTGTAATTTGTAGCCCACATCCTAGCTACTGTTCTTTTTAACCTTGTGGTTTCTTAATTCTACCCACAAGGACTCTACATCTTCCATTCCTATGCCACCTCTTGTTAAGAATTTGATTTAATTTTTTTACCCACCACCTCTGCCTACCTGTCTGCTTTTGGAACAATGTGTATCCTTCGATATTAAACTTCCAACTATGATCTTCTTTCAGCCACAATTCAGTGATGCCCACAACATTTTATCACAAATCTCTAAATGTGCTACAAGATCATTTGCGTATCTCCCTAAATTCTCTCCACAAGACCTCTTCCCTTTTCCTACCTGTGTCATTGGTGCCAACATGTACCAAGACTTTTGGCTGCTCCTTCAGCTCCTTTCAAATGCTATAGACTTGTTCTGAAACCTTCCTGGCCATGGTATCTGGGAGGCAACATACCATCCCAGTGTCTATTTCATGTTCACAGGATCTCATCTCTACCCCTCTAACCATGGATTCCCCTGTCACTGTTGTAGTCCTCTTAGCTTCCCTTCTGAGCCACAGCAACAGTGAGACAGTCACTGTGGCTCCCCCCCCACCCCCCCACCGGCCCGTTAGATTGTCCCCTAACTGCGTCCAAAGTGGTATATTTATTAGTGAGGGGAATGGCCACAGGGGTGCTCCGCATTGCCCTTTCCTGACAATTACACAGGTACCTGCGACCTGCAACCAAGGGGTGACTACCTCTCTGTAGCTCCTATCTATTACCCCCTCAGTTTCACATCTGAGGCGAAGGTCTTTGAGCTGCAGTTCAGTGCACCTGGTGTAGATGTGGTATTGGGAAGGCTGGAGGTCCTCCAGAATTCACACATCATTTAATAAATTAAGATGGAGCTCATGACTACCAGACAATCTGTAAAATATATACAAGACTAAATAATTGTGAAATAATCCGTAATATATAAGCACTAATCTTGTTTGTCACTCTAAGAACCACTGATGCTTCAGTTAAAGTGTAACAAGCCACTGACCAGCATCTTCACGGCTCTCTCTTGTATTAGACATTTTATCAAAATAATTGGCACAAGCTGTTTCGACATAGTTCATCTGAGATACACATTGTTAGGCATGGCTTCGTTTGCTTTTTATTAACCACTGAGGAATATCATGTTAACACCACTGGTCTTTGTAATCATTTCTTCTAAGCAAGAATGCTACTGATATTTCAATGTACGTATTTTGCATCTAAAGGAGAAGAACCTTCTTTGAGTGAACAATAGATTGTACAATGTTTAAATCATGTCCTGGGTGGACTGATTAAGATTTCATTTTGAAGCACACGGTGGAAATGTATCCATCTCCATGCTGTCCTTATTTGCCCTTGAAACAGCAATATCTTTTCACAAGTAAGATCTCATTAAAAACCATGAAGGAAGCTTCCGCCTTGGGTGATTTTGTGAAGGCATTTAGCTTTATATTTTATATATATATATATATATATATATATATACACACACACGCACGCATTGCATGGACAGTAGAGCTTACAACCACACAAATGATCTAATTAGACAACTAATCAAATTGTCCGTAATGCTGTAATGCCTTGTATGTGGCAAATGCATTGCAATACATTAATATCTGTTATGTAAAATTAATAAGATTAATAATATTTCGTATGAAAAATTTTTGAGGCAGATAAGGTGAATATATTTTCAAAATTGTGTAAAAGTAAATTGATCGTTGTGTCAATGTTATTGTGTCTTGAGTTTGAAGCGTTCTAAAGTGCTGGTCATAAAATCTCTACCTACATTTTACTTCACAAAACACTCAAAAAGTTTATTTCTTCTTATTCATTGGTCATAAAAATAATGTGGAACAGTATTTTGAAGATTAAGTTGATTAAAAACGTTGGGCTGTAAAGAGGAAGTTAATCTCAAAATCATGATATGTCAGTGAGTCATTATTTTCCCTTTCACCACCTTGTATGATTTATGTAAAACTTATATTCCATGCGTTGTCTGAGCTACCAGTATATGCCTCTGGTGCTGTTGTGATCTGCACCTCTCCGTGCTTGCACATATGAAAGCAAACTTGCCTTGAATATATTTAATACATTTAAAAAGTCTGGTAAATATAGCTGAACCTGAAAGTTCAATTGGCAGTAAGGTTGCATCATCTTTATGAGCACAGTCATTAGTGATTTAACAAGTAAAATCATATTTAGTGATATCTGCAGTTAATCACAGCATCAGAAAGATGCTGTACAATTTGCCTTGTTATTCTTCCCTCTCTCTGATTCTGTCACACCCTGCACCCCTCACTCCCTCCTCTTCTCTTCCTTCCCTAATGTATTCTACTTTTCTACGCTAATAGTTCATACTTTATTCATATCTAGTATCAGTCATGTATTTCACTTCCCCAGTTCCGGTGTTGGTCTCTCCCCCCTCCCCCCACCACCTTACGGTCCTCTCTACTTCCATCTCTTTTTCTCTTAATAGCTTCTAACTTTATCTCTCTCATGCTAGATACCTGTGTTTTTGGTGATCTTTCTTTCAGATAATTACCGGGATACTCTTGCTTTCCAGAGGTGAATAGGACAGTGTCAGGCCTGCCTTGCCAAGTGCGTGTGATGACAGTGAGCATCGAGGAGTTGATCTCCACGCTCTTGCAGGAGGTTTTGTCGAGTAAGGAAAGCAAGATTTCCACTCTTCTTTGCGAGGACCTGGTGTCAACTGCAGTGGAAGTGCAGGCACTGCTCTCAATGGGCACAAGATTGCCACCAAACAGCATCCAGGAGCGGAGGAAGATTACATGAACAGTGAAATGCTGCAAGTCAGCGGAGAGCTCTCCTGCATGTGTGCAGACTGGAAAGGCATTTGGGGACTTCTCTGCAGCATCAGAAACACATCTCTCATTCTCCATATTTGAAAAGTCCTGCTCACAATGTCCACAACTTCGGCTCAAGGCTGCTAAATAAAGGTACAAGCAGCCTAGAATAGATTGCATCTTTTTCACATGGTGGGAGTATCAACAACAAGAGACCATAGGTATAAAGTGAGAGAAAAAAACTTAAATGGGATTTGTGGAAAAGATCTTTTACACAGAAAGGGGTTGATATCTAATTGTCAGAGGTGGTAATGTCATCAGATATAATTGCTATGTTTAAGAGACAGGTAACTAGATATTACAACTCACACAAAATGCTGGTGGAGTGCAGCAGGCCAGGCAGGACCTATAGGAAGAAGTACAGTCAACATTTCGGGCCAAGACCCTTCGTCACGACAGGTCCTGACGAAGGGTTTCAGCCCGAAACATTGACTGTACTTCTTCCTATAGGTGCTGCCTGGCCTGCTGCACTCCACCATTTTGTGTGTGTTGACTGAACTTACAGCGTCTGCAGATTTCCTTGTGTTTGCGTAATTAGATTCTTAAATAGGAAAGGCATAGAATGAAGGGACCTATTGTGGGCAAACAGGTAAAAAGATCAACGTTGATCTGGTAGGTCAAAGGGCCTGCACAGCTCCATGACACCTCTGAGAGGGAGACTCCAACAAAAGGCAGATAAATCTGACAGAGAGCTTATTTTGATGTAACCTGGCCTTGGCCCAGTACGTAAGTGCAATTACAAAGAAAACATAGCTGCACTTCTAATTCCTTAAGAGCTTGCGAAGATTCATTATGGCATCTAAAACTTTGACTTACCTCTACAGATGTGTAGTGGAGAATATACTGATTGGCTGCACCACAGCCTGGTATGGAAACACCAATAGCCTTGAACACAAAATGCTCCAAAAGGGAGTGGATACAGCCAATCCCACCATTGAGCACATTCATCATCGGGGACCCCCACCACACAGGTCATGCGTTGCTGCCATCAGGGAGAAGGACTCACACCACCAGGTTCAGAAACAGTTATTACCCCTCAACCATCAGGTTCTTGAACCAAAGGGGATCACTTAACTTAACTTGCCTTATCGCTGAACTGTTCCCACAACCTTTGGACTCACTTTCAAAAACTCTTCATCTCATGTCCTAAATATTTATTGCTTATTTATTATTATTTTCCTTTTTTAAATTTATTTTTGTATCTGCAGCTTTTTGCCATTTCAACGCTGGTTGTCCACCCTGTTGGTGCAAACTTTCACTGATTCCATTATTGATTTATTGAGTACGCCTGCAAGAAAATGAATTGCAGGATTGTATATGGTGACAGGTATGTATGTACTTTGATAATAAATTTACTTTGAACTTTGCTCCATGATGCCCCTTAACTGGGGTACCCTGATGCTTTTCAAGTTGGCATGTTGGGTCAAAATCATGGAATTCCCTCCCTAACAGCTCTGTGGGTGTACCTGCACCTCAGGGACTGCAGCCGTTCAAGAAGACAGCTCATCACCACCTTCTCGAGGGCAACAAGGGATGGACAATAAATGCTGGTTCAGCTGGAGACACCGTCACCCCGTAAATTAATAAATAAATTTCCAACAGGACAGTCAGCAAGAGTTTGACTGGACACACATAAACAGCACAGGCAGAAATAAAAAGGAAATTTAAATCACATTTAAATCATTGTATATAATGGACTCCAATTAAGGAAGAAGCTGAAATATCATAACCATACATTAGAAATGTAAACTTTGCATGGACTTCATCAATGCATTTATAGCCTAAATCAGGATATAAATTATAATTTCTCAATTAATGTAAAATCATAAACTGAAAGTCAGAGCAAACAAAAGAGAAGAAAAATAGGATTAAAAGGAAAGAAATACGACAGGAAGAGCAATAGATAAATTGTACTTTTCTGAGCATTCAATCCTAACTGATTCTAAAGGAATATGATCCTACACTAACAATTATGTTATTTTGACAGTATTGCTAACCAAGTTATTACAAAGTCACTTACAGTATAAACAGATGAAGATTAAATTTTATTGACATGTTCATACTGTTGCTTGTATGTGAATTTTCAGTTTACGGTCAAGTGTTAATTGTGGAGGAGTAGCACAGATCAGACACAACTCCTTATAATCCTTGTTAAACAGTAATGTGTGGCCAAGTGGCTAGGGCATTGGTCTAGTGATCTGAAGGTCGCTAGTTCGAGCCTCAGCTGAGGCATCGTGTTGTGTCCTTGAGCGAGGCACTTAAACAAATATTGCTCTGTGACAACACTGGTGACAAACTGTATTAGCCTAGTGCCCTTCCCTTGGACAACATTGGTGGCATGGAGAGGGGAGACTTGCAGCATGGGCAACTGCTGGTCTTCCATCCAACCTTGCCCAGGCCTCAGTCAACATCAAAATCGATGGACAGCCAAAGAAGAAACAGTAATGCGTAAATGGTGGGATTTACATCTGATTTACTCTTTAGTAATTGTGAATGCCAATCCTCTCATTATTATTTCTTAATCCCAAAATACAAGCCACTGCTTATTACCTTAAAAAATTAATAGTCATGCTAAAGTCACAAAAACATATCAAGATTATCCATAACACAATAAGAAAAAAAGATGTACAAGATATTTTAAGTTCCCTAGTTTTCCAGCAGTTATAAAGTGCTGTAAAATGCAAATTGAACTGAGTTAATAATGTTTGCATTCAAATATATAAACTCCTTATAATAATATTCCTTTGGAATAATATACACGTGTTACCAGCAGTACATTATTATAAATAAATGATTAAGCACTGTACAAAAATTACAGATAACAAGAGGAAATACGATCTTTGTAAGTGTTTGCTGAAAGGTCATTTAGCATTCGGCAATACAGTCAATCAATGAGGTCTTTTCATTTCCTAATTATAATTGCAGCACTTACTTTATACTTCAAAATGGCCAGTGTAGCATACTTTGATAACAAACTCTTACCATATATAGAATAAATTATTCCAAAGAAAATATCTTCCTCCACGGATATGGTTGACAGGAAGATGTTGGTTTCATCACTGCTGTTACTCATCTGCAAAAAATGTTGCATATTTTAAAAGTAAGTAGTTATTTTACTGCACCGTTAACCCCCCCCCCCCAAAAAAAAAAGAAAAAACGTCTGGTATTTATCTGATGTTTTGTTCAATCTCAGGACGTTCCATTGTGCTTTAGTTTTAATGTGTAATTACAAAATTAATATTATAGCATAGGGAACATGGCAGCCAATTTAGGGAACAGTAAACTTCAATCAGTGAAATAAGATAATCACCAGACTGATATATTATATTGGGCACAAGAGATTACATATGCTGTAATCTGGACCAACAAATGAGATGCTGGAGGAACGTAGTGTGTTAGGCAGCATCGGTGGAGGGAAATGGTCAGCCGATATTTCAGGACAAGGCCTTGCATCTCGACTGAAAGATAAAAGGGAGCTAGCCACTATAAAGAAAGGAGGGGTGGAGCAAGAGATGATATATGATAGGTGGATCCAGCTGAGAAGGGGTGATAGGTGATAGGCAGATGAAAGGTGAAGTGTGGAAATGGGAATAGAGTCTACAGAGGAACTGAGTAGATCAGGAGGACAGAGAAAACAGACAGAGGAAGACGAGTTGGAACTGGAGATAAGATTCCACTAAGGAAGATTTTACTCTTCCTTCTGCCTATCACCCAACATTGGCATTAAGGTATATTAACTGGATGGAGATGTTAGACTGCACATTTCTGGCCTCCCTGTTTGCTCTCAATTCTGCATGAAGGAAGTAAGCACTGCCTATATGCAAATAAGTGAAAAGTTCTGCATTATGGGACCTTGTCCAACCCATACTCATTGCAGCTATTTTGCATTTGTAAAGGCTAAAGGAGAACACAAACATAAATCAAGTGAAAGTAATCTCGGACAATGGCTCAAACCCAAAAATTAAAAAATTGGCACTCTAATTTATGACCTGCCCAAATGTCACTGCAAATGGAATTTAAAATAAGATGCAATTTCCTATTTCGCTATTTGACACTAATCCCAAAATGAATTTCACTCTACAGGAAGTACTCACAACATTCTCTTACACTTTTACCATTAATTTCATTGTGTGGTTCAAGACTTGAAATATTTGTAGTGATGATACTTCTCTGAATTTGAAGTGGATTGATAGCCCAATTGCATTGCTTTATTTCTATCATGTACATACTTTGATAATATATCTACTTTGAACTTTGGTGTGAGAATGTGATGAAGATGGACATCCTAATTATAAAGATTACTTTTTATTTTCTTGGATATACAGTAGTTAACTTATTTGTTGCTGACTATTTATGGGAATAATATCACTCTTCATTTATTATTGTTGATTATGGCTGATATTAGAAGTTTTTGCTAAATTTTGCAGTAGGGCATACACCAGAATCATTACCGTACAATTGGACCACTGCTCCATTTACTGTACAATTTGAAATAATAACAAGGGGTGATAAAGCGATTCTACTATGTGACCTAAGCAAATTGTAAAAATCTAAGATTCCATCTCTTTGATATTACTTCAAATCATATTGCAGTCGGGTAAGATTTATATACCCAAGAGCTTTACTATGTTATTTATAGTTTTTTATAGAATGCTACTGCACTTACTAAAATCTTTGAAATATTATTGCTAATTATTTGCATCAGCAACGTGTTTCTTTAAAGCATATTAAGTGTAATGAGCTGAAATAGAACACTTTATCTTTGTGACTAAAATGTATATTTTCTAATTATACTAAATATTATACTAGAGATATGATAATCTCTACATAATGAATGCTATTAGTTTATATAAATGTTTTTATTCAGCTATATTAACCCATATAACATGATGTTAAAATTGTAACAGCTTTTAATCACTGATATTTTTTATGATTTGACATTCTGTATTTTTAGCCTTTCATGATCAAACCAACACAGATAATTCAAAGTCAACAACTGCCTAATGTAAAACAGCCATGAAATTTACATTATGCTGGGGAACAGCATAAGGAAAGTGAACATGTTTGATCTGCAGTGCCACAAGTGATGGGAACTGGTGGTTCTGTTTGTATCAGGAATGGTAATCCAGCCACATGAATACAGCACAGGAGGAAGAACGATATTGTGTACAACCAGTGTCAGACATCAGAGAAGCAGTACCACTCTCTCCTTCCCCAGTGGACCTGAATGCCCCTTCCAGTCAGATAGGCCTTGTGATAAGCGGTGCTTCATTGATCAGCTGGGTTCATGTTTCCCAAGAATGAAGCTTGAAGCACAGCAGCACATGACAAACAGCAATCAATGGTCAAACTAATCAGTTCACTAGACTTCAGGAAACCAGTCCCAGTAAGAGTGAAGAAGGATATGTGGAGTGTATTAACAGCATGAAAGGACACAGTGGCATCAAACCTAAGAGTCAGCCAAATTGACACTGAAGTGAATTCTGCCCTCACCTGATTTGAAGATGCATTTGGGAATGCAATACCTACTGCTTTCATATACAGTGGATTCTGCTTAATTGGGACACATCAGGAACATTGCATTTTGGCCCACTTAATTGGCTGCCACAATTAGCCAAAGTTTCATGGAAATAGATAAATAGGCATAAAAAGGACAAACTGAGTAACAAATTAAGCATTTAGATGAAATATGAACAAATTAGAACACTGTCCCCAATGTTACTACAGTACTATATAACTGTGTATTAGTTCCTATTTAGTTATTGACGCCATTTAAAAATTGTCCACTCTAAGCATGGTGTGGTGTCTAATGACCCATAAATTCACAAGATTGATGCTAGTTAGAAACTGTTCGGCCACACTCTCCTGCCCCAATTAAGCTACGTTGTGTCCCAAGTAAACAAAAGATACTTTGGCTATTTTCTTGATTAGTTTTTTGTTCTTTTTGAGTTGTTCCAATAAGTAGCTAAACAAATTAACTAATGGCCTAATTAACCAGAATCCACTGTATTTCAAATGTTCATTTATTATCAAAGAATACAACTCTGAAATTCTTCTTCTCCAGATAGCAATGAAACCAAGGAACCAGCACAATCATCAACTCCAAATCTGCCCTTCCTACACAAAAGCAGAACAGTCACATCAACCCCAAAATACTGCTCTACCACACATAAAAAAATAGCAAGAAAGATCGGGTGAAAAACACAGAGTAAATAAAATTATAATGCTGAAAAAAGTCCATAGTCTAAGACAATATCCAAAATGTAGAAAACTTGGGTAACATTCTCCAGCAGGCCACACAGGCTTCCCTCTCTGACAGCAGAGCAATCCCTCCAGCAATCAAAAGGCAGTCTCCCTCTCTGGTAGCAGAGCGATTTGATGTTTCAATCTCTGTTGTTGCTTTAATCAGAAAACGATGGAAGCTTTAATCAACAAAATGGAGTCGTACACACCCCATCCCGCAGTCTTCGCTCTATGAGGTTCACGCACGCTGCCTCTGCTTTCCAGAATCCTTTCGGAGACTGCAGTGTGCTGAAACACCCAAACGATGTCCAAACTGCAAAACACTGGTTCAGGAATCACATTTGAAATGAAAAACAAATGTAAAGACATAAAAATAGTGAAATATATGGTTTCATGGTCTATCCTGAAGATGTCGGCCATGGAAGTGACCACCATGACTACGGTATATATCATGGATTTCCTTACAACTTGGAAGGAGACCAATCAGCCATCTCATTCTATACAGATAATCTCATCAGTGCCATACTCCCACTTATTTCCCACACATGCCCATCTGATTCATCCTGATTCTTGTGCCACTCACACACAATATTGGCAAATAACAGGAGCCAATTAATTTACCAATTTTCACACCTTTCGAATGTGAGCAGGGTGGTTGGGCTGGGGGGAAACCCAAGGTCCTGAAGGAATCGTCATGGTCACAGGCAGGAAATGCAAAACGCACATAGGCAGCACTAGAGATCAGGATCAGCCCTGGCACATTGGAGCTATGAGTCACAGTCACGATCCTTCTGATAAAAAAGGATCAAAGGAGCCTAGGCCACCCATGTCTGGAAATAAATTATGCCAGAAAAACTTTCAAATCAACATAAAATGCTTTGGCAATGACCAAACCACAGCTGAAGATGAAAGCAGTGATAAGAAAGCTTTAGAAGTAAGCTGAAATTAATTCATGATATCTTGAAATCAGGCCCTTCAACTTCAGTCAACCAAATTGCCTATATGCACTAAATCCATTTGCCTGCATCTGGCCTATGTACCTCTAAACCTTTTCTATTGATGTACATGCCTTTTAAATGGCATCATCGTATCTGCCTCTTCCACTTCCTTGTTCCATACCCAAACCACTCTGTGTCAAATATTGCCTCTCAGTTCCCACTCAAATTTTGCTCCTTGCATCTTAGATCCATGCCCTCCAATTACAAACTCCCCTACTCTGAGAAAAGGACAGAGAAAACAGCCTGAGCATATCTAAACTCTTTATAAATCAAACTTGGCACGTGAAAGCTCAAAATGGAAGATGAACAGCCAGAATGGAAATAAGAAACTCTTTGTCGGGAGAATAAGGAAGGAGCACACCAGTCGCCATGTATCGCCTTCACTGTGCTTTGCAAAGACCTGCCACTCTATTGTGGAGGAGTAAAGTAATCCCTCTGAGTCACTTCAAAAACTACATAGGGTACAAGAATGGAAGCAAATGAGCCTTACTGTAAGGGACAACAAAAGGAAAAAAAAGGAAGTATAATGTGATTTGAAGCACATCTGAAGTTAATAAAACATGTATTTGATATCTCTAAATCATCCCTGAAGCTGATACAATAAAATATGTCTGATGTGGAACCATATTGTCACGATATGAAATGGACACGTTACATGGCTTCGACAGCCCTCTCGTTTTCCTATTTCTACAACATTTGCAACAAGTTGAAGTCCTGAAAGCTATCAATTACATCACTGTGTATAGAGAGTCACAACCTATAGACTGCTTTTTAAACTGATCATCAATATTAAATGGCATGCGAATATTCTGCACACATTCCTAAATGATGTATTTGTAGCTCTGACCTAGATGACAATACGTGAGATACAATCCACGGTATTATTTGTTTGTTGATTGCTGAAAATTACAACCAGATGTTAGCTATCTAAAGCCAGTGATATTTTACAATCACAACATAAAAGTGGGTACTTTGTCATAATCATAATGTCACAGAACACTCTGGCACAGAAATGAGTCGTTTGACCCATCTAGTACATGTTGAACTATTATTCTGTCTACTCCCATCGACCTGCAACTAAATAAAAAGGGGGCTATTTAGCTCATTGGAGCAGAATACATAATAACAGTTTTGACACATGAAAGCTCAATATGGAGGAGGAACAGCCCTTCATGCTGGCATTTTAACTTACTCCAAGATCAATCCCACCCATATAGTCCACCGTTTTTCTTTAATACAGTGCCTATCTAAGAGTCTCTTAAATGTCCTTAATGTTTCTGGCTCTATCACCAACCATGGAAGCGCATTCTACACACTTCCCATACTCTGTGTAAAAAAAAACTCTGACATCCACCCTATACTTCATTCTCAACACCTTAAAGTTATGCCCCTCGTATTAGTTATAGCTGCCCTGTGAAATGTCTCTGACTGTTTCCTCAATCTTATGCCTCTTATCATCTTCTACTCCTCTATCAAGTTACCCCCATCTTCCTTCTCTCCAAAAAGAAAAGCCATAGCTCGCTCAACTTATCCTCTTAAGACACGCTTTCTAATGCAGGCATCATCCCGGTAAATCTATCTCTACATCTTGTGTCAGGAATCCTTCCTGGACACAGCTAACAAATGATGCCTCATTTAAACCTTTTACACTGAGGAGATTCCAATCAGTATTAGGGAAGTTGAAATCATCATGACAACAACACTATTATTTCTGCAGTTTTCCGAATCAACTTCCTGATCTGCACCTCAGTGTGTCCGTTGCTATTGGAGCTGGTGGGAAGAGAGACAATACCATACTCCAGGTGGAGTGACTGCTCCCTTTCTGGTTCTGGCTTCCACTCGCACTGACTGAATAGATGATTCCTCTGTGATGTCCCCACTTTCTGCAGCTTTGATAATATCCCTAATTAGCAATGCCACTCCCCCACCTCTTTTACCTCCCTTCATGTCCCTTTTGAAACATCTAAAGCCCAGAATGTCCAGTAGCCTTTCCTGCCTTTTTGATAGCCAAGTCTCTGTAATGGCCACAACATCTTAGTTCCATGTACTGGCCCATGCTCTATGTTCATCTGCCATGTTCCTGATATGTATCACATTAAAATAGACACATTTCAACCCAGTGTCCTTTTCACTGCCTATCCTTCCTCATACTCTCTACAGACTGCATCTACCTTCACACCAACTGCTCCATCCTCTGATTTATCACTCTGGTTCCCATATCCCTGCCAAACTAGTTTAAATCCTCGCCAACAGCTGCAAACCTGCACGCAAACATATTGATTTCCCTCAGGTTCAGGAGTAACCCCTCACTTTTTGTACCAGTCATAACTTTTCCCAAAGTGATTCCAATGATCCACAAATCTAAAACCCTATCCCTACACCAATTCATATGCTATACATTCATTTGACAAGTCATCCTTTTCTTAGCCTAACTGGGGTGTGGCACAGGTAGCAATCCAGAGATTACATTCTTGTGTCATCAACAGAATCTCCTGTCAGTTCTCTTTATTATTAAATCACCTATCTCCACTACTCTCTTCTCCGCTCTTCCCTTCTCAGCCACGGAGCCTAGCTCAGGGCCAGAGACCTAACCACTGTGAATTTGCTCTGCTGGGTTATCCCCCCTACCCCCAACAGTATTCAAAGTGGTATAATTGTTATTGAGGGGAATGGCCACAGGCGTTCTCTGCACTGACTCCTTATCTGCTTCCCCTCTCTTGAAGGTCATCCAGTTACCAGTGGGTACCTTAGGTGTAACTACCTCCCTGTATCTCCTGTAAAACAAATGATCCAGAATGTATCCAGCTCTATCTCCAGTCCCAAATGTGAAACTGCAGCTGGATATACTTCTAACAGATATAGTTGTCAGGAACACTGGAGGTATCCTTGTCATCCCACATCAGGAGCATTCCACTGGCATTCTCACTGCTCTAACTGAGCAATAAGAAAGATGGAAAGAAAGAAACTTAACAGAAACTTGCCTTAATCTCCACCTCTTCTTGCTGAAACCTCTTGAGCCAAAGCCTCAAGCTCCCCACTCTAATGTTGTCCCACTCACACAATGGCTGCTGTATCATGGCTGCTCCACTTAAACCTAACTTCTCTTTATTGGCCCCTGCCAAATGCCAAAGACTGCAAAAAGTCCCCACAGGCCTCGCTCAATTTTTAAAACTCACAGTCACTTGAGCAGGTCTGAATCAGATTAAAAGTCTTGTTAAGTCTGAATTGGAATAGTTTGAAACTAACACTGCTATTCTGTTCTCCTCTAATGCCTCCATATTACGCTCCACTTCAATTAATTAATGAGACTGTCTCATCTGTTGCAAAACGTTATAGACTTAACTGATGTATGCTCTTTGAAACATCCTCTTCTAGTTCAACCATTATTTACTGCTTGAGTATGAAAGAACTAACAGCCAGGCATCTCCGTGTATAGATGAAACACAGTTCCAGTCCCAAAGTGTATTACAAAATGAAGTCAGGAGGTGATCCACACGTTCTGAATGCCATGTACACCAAAAGAGTCTGCTGGTAAATACATAAGAAAGCTGTTCATTTCACTGGTACACTGTTGGTGAATTGCAGCACAGGAAGAAACTTAGAAAACACACAAATCACAAGGGTGAGACCACTGAGGACCCTGTCTTGAAGGCTTTCAAGAGTTGCCATTGAAGTTGAACATCAGATATAACTTTATTTGTTACATATACAGTGAAACATACAATGAAATGCATAGTCAATAACCGTAAGTTTCACTATGATTCTGGTGCCAACATAGCATGCCCACAACTTACTAACCTTGACTCACTATACGTCTTTGGAATGTGGGAGGAAACTGGAACATCTGGAGGAAATCCATGCATTCACAGGGAGCATATACAAACTCCTTGCAGGCAGTAGTGGGAATTGAACTCCTATCACTGGCAGTGTAAAGCATTATACTTGTTACTATGCTACCATGCCATACATTCAGAACTAAGCCATGACTGATTTTTTTCAACCCCATAATCCTGTCTTCTCCCCATAACCTTTAAGCCCCTTACCAATCAAGAACTGATTAATCTCTGCCTTAAATACCCCACTGACTTTGGCACAGACCTCCATGGCAACAAATTCCACAGCTTTACCATTATTTTGGCTGAAGAAGCTCCTGTTCTTCTCAGTTTTAATGGACATCCCCTTGATAGGAAGCTGTGTGCTCTGAACCAAGAACCTCCCACTAATGGAAGCTCTCCATGTCCACTCTGTTCATGTCTTTCAGTATCTGATAAGTTTCAATGAGATCTCACCTTATCCTTCTAAACTCCATTAAGTACAGACCCAGAGACAACAAATTTTCCTCCTAGGTTTAGCCATTCACTCCTGGGATTACTTCTGTGAACTTCCTCTTGACTCTCTCCAGAGTCAGCACATTTTTCCTTAGATCAGGGGTTCCCAAACTCTTCAATGAAATGAAACCTTGCCATTAACCGAGGGGTCCACAGATACAGAGCACAAAATTGCTCCAATATTCTATATATAGTCTGGCCAATGCCTTGCATAATTCTTCTTTTTAATCTTTTCAAAATGAAAACTAACATTGAATTCTTTACTATTGACCTAATCTGCAAATTAACCTTTAGGGAATCCAAAGTCCTTTTGCAATTCTGATTTCTGAATTATCTCCCTATTGAGAAAATAGACTGCACGTTTATTCTTCCTCCCAAAGTGCATAACCCCATACTTCCTAGTGCTGTATTCTATCTGCCACTTCCTTACCCATTCTCCCAACATGTCCAAGTCCTCCTGGAGACTCCCTGACTCTGCGACACTCTGTCCTTCCACCGAGCTTGGCATTATCTGCAAACTTGGCAACAATGCCATCAGATCTTTCATCCAGATCACTAATGAACGAAATGAAAAGGTGTGGTCCCAACACAGAGCACTGTGAAGCACCACAAGTCACAATGGATCCTTATGAGAATGTATGAGGGAAAAATAATCACATGTTTGCGGCAGCTAGGAATCCTTCTGGTTTAACATCCAGGAAAATAAGAACTTTTCTTTCTACTTTGCTGGCAGTCTGGTGATTTCAATTAATGTTTCGTTATGACACAGGAGGAGACGATGCAGCTGGTTAAGTCTATGTGCAATTTCATCAACGTCCCACACTTACTTCTCTCTCACATTTATTAACTCGACCCTGATTTTCTCATCAGTCACCTACACAAGGGCTTATTTACAGTTTCTATGTAATTAATAATGAGCAAATAATATTGAGTAAGTTTGCTGATGACACAAAGGTTGGGGATGTTGTGGATAGTGTAGAGGGCTGTCAGAGGTTACAGCAGGCCATTGATAGGATACAAAACTGGGCTGAGAAGTGGCAGATGGAGTTCAACCCAGGTAGGTGTGAAGTGGGTCATTTTGGTAGGTTAAATATGATGGCAGAATATAGTATTAATGGTAAGACTCTTAGCAGTGTGGAGGATCAGAGGGATCTTGGGGTCCGAGTCCATAGGACACTCAAAGCAGCTGCGCAGGTTGAATCTGTGATTAAGAAGGCATATGATACATTGGCCTTCATCAATTGTGGGATTGAGTTTAGGAGCTGAGAGGTAATGTTGCAACTATATAGGACCCTGGTCAGATCCCACTTGGAGTACTGTGCTCAGTTCTGGTCGCCTCACTACAGGAAGGATGTGGAAGCCACAGAAAGGGTGCAGAGGAGATTTACAAGGATGTTGCCTGGATTGGGGAGAATGCTTTATGAGAACAGGTTGAGTGAATTCAGCCATTTTTCCTTGAAGCGACGGAGGATGAGAGGTGACCTGATAGAGGTGTATAAGATGATGAGAGGCATTGATCATGTGGATAGTCAGAAGCTTTTTCCCAGGCCTGAAATGGTTGTCAGAAGAGGACGCAGGTTTAAGGTGCTGGGGAGTAGTTACAGAGGAGATGTCAGGGGTAAGTTTTTTACTCAGAGAGTGGTGAATGCGTGGAATGGGCTGCCGGCAACGGTGGTGGAGATGGATACAATAGGGTCTTTTAAGAAACTTATAGATAGGTACATGGAGCTTAATAAAATAGGGGGCTATAGATAAGCCTAATAATTTCTAAGGTAGGGACATGTTTGGCACAACTTTGTGAGCTGTAGGGCCTGCATTGTACTGTAGATTTTCTATGTTTCTATGCTTTGAGATGTGGCTGGAAACCTGGGCAATGAGAAACCTTAAACATTGGAGGGAGAATGTGCAAAATTCTGATAGGCGGCACAGGTCAGAACTGAACCTGGTCACTGAGGCAGTGAGACAGGTGTATGATTGACAGCTATCATTGTGCCTCACTTGATGTTCACTCCAATCTGCTATATACTAATTTCATAAAATGGCATAAATATACTGTACCCTAGGATATTAATTGGATTTCAGAGGACTGCCCATTGATTGATACAGGTTGGGCTAAAGAGTATGCTCTGCTGCATCATATTAAATTCTTCAGCTCCTGATTTTCAACTGAATTAAATGTATTGGATTGAAAAATATATCCATTAGTTAGTGCCATCAATGAATTCTTGACATAATATTCACTGCGATTACTTCTTGAGTCACATTACCAGAACAAAGTTAATAACAGAGAGAGAGCAGATTTGAGTCACATGATATAGAAACTTAGAAACATTGAAACCCTACAGCACAATACAGGCCCTTCGGCCCACAAAGTTGTGCCGAACATGTCCCTACCTTAGAAATTACTAGGCTTAACTACAGCCCTCTATTTTTCTAAGTTCCATGTACCTATCCAAAATTCTCTTAAAAGACCCTATCATATCCACTTCCCCCACCATTGCCACCGTTGCCCATTCCATACACTCACTTCTCTGATTTCTGCCTTCATATTTGACCTACCAAAATGAATCACTTCACACTTATCTGGGTTGAACTCCATCTGCCACTTCTCAGCCCAGTTTTGCATCCTATCAATGTCCTGTTGTAGCCTCTAACAGCCCTTCACACTATCCACAACACCTCCAACCTTTGTGTCATCAGCAAACTTACTAACCCATCCCTCCACTTCCTCATCCAGGTAATTTAAAGAAATCACAAGGAGTAAGGGTCCCAGAACAGATCCCTGAGGCACTCCACTGGTAACTGACCTCCATGCAGAATATGACCCATCTACAATCACTCTTTGCCTTCTGTGGGCAAGCCAGTTCTGGACCCACAAAGCAATGTCCCCTTGGATCCCCTGATTCCTTACTTTCTCAATAAGCTTTGCATGGGGTACCTTATCAAATGCCTTGCTGAAATCCATATACACTACATCTACTGCTCTTCCTTCATCAATGTATTTAGTCACATCCTCAAAAAATTCAATCAGGCCTGCCCTTGTCAAGGCCATGCTGACTATTCCTATTCATATTATACCTCTCCAAATGTTCATAAATCCTGCCTCTCAGGATCTTCTCCATTAACTTACCAACCATTGAGGTAAGACTCACTGGTCTATAATTTCCTGATCTACCTCTACAAAGAGAATACCTCTGTTATTCCCTTTCTTGAATAAAGAACTTTCCAATCCTTGTGAACCTCTCCTGTCTCCATTCATGATGCAAAGATCATCACCAGAGGCTCAGCAATCTCCTCTCTCGCCACCCACAGTAGCCTGGATATATCTCATTCGGTCCTGGGGACTTATCCAACTTGATGCTTTCCAAAAGCTCCAGCACATCCTCTTTCTTAATATCTACATGCTCAAGCTTTTTAGTCCACTGCAAGTCATCACTACAATCACCAAGATCCTTTTCCATAGTGAATACTTTAGCATTCATTAAGTACCTCTGCCATTTCCTCTGGTTCCATATGCACTTTCCCACTTCCCACTTTCCCATACGCACTTGATATGTCCTATTCTTTCACGTCTTATCCTCTTGCTCTTCACATATTTGTAGAATGCATTTTCCTTAATCCTGCCCACCAAGGCCTTCTCATGGCCCCTTCTGGCTCTTCTAATTTCCTTCCTAAGCTCCTTCCTAGTAGCCTTACAGTCTTCTAGATCTCTAACATTGCCTAGCTCTCTGAACCTTCTGTAAGCTTTTCCTTCCTTCTTGACTAGAGTTATTACAACCTTTGTACAGCACGGTTCCTGTACCCTACCATAACTTACCTGCCTCATTGGAATGTACCTGTACGGAGCTCCACACAAATGTCCCCTGAACATTTGCCACATTTCTTCTGTACTTTTCCCTGAGAACATGTGTTTCCAATTTAAGCTTCTAATATCTTGCCTGATAGCCTCATAATTCCCCTTACTCCAAGTAAACACTTTTCTAACTTGTCTGTTCCTATTTCTTTCCAATGATATTGTAAAGGAGATAGAATTACGATCACTATCTCCAGAATTCTCTCCCACTGAGAGATCTGACACATGACCAGGTCCATTTCCCAATACCAAATCAAGTGCAGCCTCTCCTCTTGTAGGCTTATCTACACATTGTGTCAAAAAACCTGCCTGAACACACCTAACAAACTCCACCCTATCTAAACCCCTTGCTCTGGGGAGATGCCAATCGATATTTGAAAAATTAAAATCTCCCATCATGACAACTCTGTTAATATTACACATTTCCAGGATCTGTTTCCCTATCTGCTCCTCGATATCCCTGTTACTATTGGGCAGCTTATAAAAAACACCCAGTAAAGTTATTGACCCCTTCCTGTTCCTAACCTCCATCCACAGAGACTCCGTAGACAATCCTTCCATAACGTCCACCTTTTCTGCAGCTGTGACACTATCTCTGATCAACAGTGCCACGCCCCCACCTCTTTTGCCTCTCTCCCTGTCCTTTCTGAAACATCTGAAACATCGGCACTTGAAGTAACCATTCCTGTCCCTGAGCCACCCAAGTCTCTATAATGGCCACCACATCATATCTCCAAGTACTGATCCATGCTCTAAGCTCATCTGTTTTGTTCACAACACTCCTTGCGTTAAAATAGACACATCTCAAACCTTCGGTCTGAGTGCGTCCCTTCTCTATCACCTGCCTATTCTCCCTCCCACACTGTCTCCAAGCTTTCTCTATTTGTGAGCCAACCTCCTCTTCCCCAGTCTCTTCAGTTCGATTCCCACCCCCAACAATTCTAGTTTAAACTCTCCCCAGCAGACTTAGCAAACCTCCCCACCAGGATATTGGTCCCCCTGGGATTCAAGTGCAACCTGTCCTTTTTGTACAGATCACTCCTGCCCCAAGAGAGGTCCCAATGATCAGGAAATCTGAATTCCTGCCCCCTGCTCCAATCTCTCAGCCACGCATTTATCCTCCACCTCATCCTATTCCTATTCTCACTGTCACATGGCACAGGTAGCAATCCCGAGATTACTACCTTTGCAGTCCTGCTTCTCAACTTCCTTCCTAACTCCCTGTAGTCTTTTTTCAGGACCTCTTCCCTTTTCCTACCTATGTACCATGACCTCTGGCTGCTCTCCCTCCCACTGCAGGATATTTTGGACAGGATCTGAAACATCCCAGACCCTGGTTCCTGGGAGGCAAACTACCATCCGAGTTTCCCTCCTGCATCCACAGAATCGCCCGTCTGACCTCCTAACTATAGAGTCCACTATCACTACTGCCTTCCTCTTCCCTTCCCTACCCTTCTGAGCCACAGGGCCAGACTCTGTGCCAGAGGCATGGCCACTGTTGCCTCCCCCAGGTAGGCTGTCGCTCCCAACAGTACGCAAACAGGAGTATTTATTGTCAAGGGGTACTGCCACAGGGGTACTTTCTAGTACCTGACTCTTCCCCTTCCCATCCTGACTGTGACCCACTTGTCTGTCTCCTGTGGCCCCAGTGTGACTGCCTGCCTAGAACTCCTTTCACCTCCTCACTCTCCCCGACTAGGCGAAGGTCATCGAGCTGCATCTCCAGTTCCCTAACACGGTCCCTCAGGAGCTGCAGCCCGACACACCTGGTGCAGATATGGCCGTCCGGGAGGCTGGGAGATTCCAGGACCTCCCATGTCTGACACCAAGCACAGAAAACTGGCCTCACACACATACTTCCATCTTTCCACAAATAACACAGGTAAACCTACCTCGCCCCGTCCTGTTACTGCCTAAGCCTGTTGAGCCAAAGCTCTATCATTCTGCTGTCTCTCACTCTGCTGCCCGCTAGATATGGCTGCTTTCTTTTTAAACCTTTCGCGCCCTACTGGCTGATGTCACACGCCGGTGCAGTCTTGCTTCTCTTTTACCCCGAGTAGTAAAACTGCCCTGGTTCCTAAAATCAGCTGTTCACTCGCAGCCTTCTTGCTCTGAATCTATATCAAGCTGAGATGCTAGATAAAGGTCAAAATAGTAATAATCACAAATTTTGAGTAAAATTTAATGTTGAAGTTACATTCTTTCATTATGAAAATAAAGCAAAGACCTACAGTATTATACCTTTAAAAGCTAACGAGTTTTTAGAATATTCATATGCATAGAAATAAAACCATTCAATCTCATGTTTCATTAATAACATGGCTGATCACTTAGATTAGCACCAATTTTCCGCAACAATCCCTGTCCCTTCATTAGTACTCAAACCTGTGGAATGGTCAATCAATCTATTCATCCCATCAATTAGGCTTCCTGTATTCCAGCCTGCCTTTTTTGATGTCTAATTTAAACACGCTAAGAACAAAAAAAACATTCAACACACTCTGATGGTTCACTTTAAACATTTGATGAATTCTTAGCCTGAATATGGAATTTTTAGCTATTTGTGGTCTATAGAAATTTGGGGTAGCAATATTACTAAATGTAAAAAATTTATTACATTTTATTAATAGGTAGAGGAAATAAATTCTCATGCACATATATGGAGGGTCATGAGATCTGTAGAAATGTGAGGCTTAGGGCATTGTAAGGGCCATTGAGAATCGGTGTGTGGGATAATTGCCGGGACGTTTTTGGGCTGGGGAGTTAGAATTCTACAGACGTGGCTTTGCATAACACCAGGGTGAACTTCCACTGCAACAGAATGATGTCACAAGGCTCCTGTTTGTGCTCCAGTGAAAGTTGCAACAATTGCTATTTGATCCAGTGATAGAGTTTGTACTGAAGATTGGTCTTGAAGTTCATTGCTGCTTCAGTGCTTGGAAGTGTGAGGTTAAAGTTCAGCACAATACCATGTCATGTTAAATGCCAGATTTATATGTTTCCTGACAATATCTTCAGGCCTCCTGATAATTTTAGCAGTCTTTCCAGTAGACCATTCATGTTATTGTGCATATACTGTACATTGTCATTCTTACAACACACACAAAATGCTAGTGGAACACAGCAGGCCAGGCAGCATCTATAGGGAGAAGCGCTGTCAACGTTTCAGGCCGAGACCCTTCATCAGGACTAACTGAAAGGAAAGATAGTAAGAGATTTGAAAGTAGGAGCGGGAGGGGAAAATGCAAAATGATAGGAGAAGACCGGAGGGGGTGGGGTGAAGCTGAGAGCCAGAAAGGTGATTGGCAAAAGGGATACAGAGCTAGAGAAGGGAAAGGATCATGGGATGGGAGGTTTAGGGAGAAAGAAAGGTGGAGGGGAGCACCAGAGGGAGATGGAGAACAGGCAGAGTGATGGGCAGAGAGACAAAGAAAAAAAAAGGGGAGGGGAAAAAACTAAATATATCAGGGATGAGGTAAGAAGGGGAGGAGGGGCATTAACAGAAGGTAGAGAAGTCAATGTTCATGCCATCAGGTTAGAGGCTACCCAACCAGTATATAAGGTGTTGTTCCTCCAACCTGAGTGTGGCTTCATCTTGACAGTAGAGAAGGCCATGGATAGACATATCAGAATGGGAATGGGACGTGGAATTAAAATGTGTGGCCACTGGGAGATCCTGCTTTCTCTGGCAGACAGAGCATAGGTGTTCAGCGAAACGGTCTCTCAGTCTGCGTCGGGTCTCACCAATATATAAAAGGCCACACCGGGAGCACCGGACACAGTATACCACACCAGTCGACTCACAGGTGAAATGTCGCCTCACCTGGAAGGACTCTTACAGCTACCTGGATTATTCCTCTTCCCACCTTGTCTCTTGCAAAAATGCTATCCCCTTCTCACAACTCCTCTGTCTCCGCCGCATCTGCTCTCAGGATGAGGCTTTTCATTTCAGGACGAAGGAGATGTCTTCCTTTTTTAAACAAAGGGGCTTTCTTTCTTCCACCATCAATTCTGCTCTCAAAAGCATCTCTCCCATTTCCCGCACATCTGCCCTCACCCCATCCACCCGCCACCCCACTCGGGATAAGGTCCCCCTTGTCCTCACCTACCACCCCACCAGCCTCCGGATCCAATGTATAATTCTCCGTAACTTCTGCCACCTCCAATGGGATCCCACTACCAAGCACATTATTCCCTCCCCCACTCTTTCTGCTTTCCACAGGGATTGCTCCCTACGGGATTCCCTTGTCCATTCATTCCCCCCCCCCGCCATCCCTTCCCACCAATCTCCCTCCTGGCACTTATCCTTGCAAATGGAACAAGTGCTACACCTGCCCTTACAGATCCTCCCTCTCCACTATTCAGGGCCCCAGACAGTCCTTCTAGGTGAGGCGACACTTCACCTGGTGTGGTATACTGCGTCCGGTGCTCCCGGTGTGGCCTTTTATATATTGGTGAGACCCGACGCAGACTGAGAGACCGTTTCGCTGAACACCTACGCTCTGTCTGCCAGAGAAAGCAGGATCTCCCAGTGGCCACACATTTTAATTCCACGTCCCATTCCCATTCTGATATGTCTATCCATGGCCTTCTCTACTGTCAAGATGAAGCCACACTCAGGTTGGAGGAACACCTTATATACTGGCTGGGTAGCCTCCAACCTGATGGCATGAACATTGACTTCTCTAACTTCCATTAATGCCCCTCCTCCTCTTCTTACCCCATCCCTGATATATTTAGTTTTTTTCCCCCTTCCCCCCTTTTTTCTTTCTTTCTCTGCCCATCACTCTGCCTGTTCCCCTCTGGTGCTCCCCTCCCCCTTTCTTTCTCCTGAGGCCTCCCGTCCCATGATCCTTTCCCTTCTCCAGCTCTGTATCACTTTCACCAATCACCTTTCCAGCTCTTAGCTTCATCCTACCCCCTCCGGTCTTCTCCTATCATTTCGCATTTCCGGCTCCCCCCACTACTTTCAAATCTCTTACTATCTTTCCTTTCAGTTAGTCCTGACGAAGGGTCTCGGCCCAAAGCGTCGACAGTGCTTCTCCTTATAGATGCTGCCTGGCCTGCTGTGTTCCACCAGCATTTTGTGTGTGTTGCTTGAATTTCCAGCACTGCAGATTTCCTTGTGATTGTCATTCTTACCTTATCTTCACCTGTAATTACAACATTGAAAGAGGCCAAAGAGATCCAATGACCCATGCTTGCTCAATGGGTAGCAATCTCATTATTCGCACCTTCCCTTTGCTTATATTCCTTCATCATGGCAAGTTATTCTTATTCACACATGCCCTACAATTCTCCTTTGCAGGATCATTTTCAATACCTAATTAACTAATCAATACGTCTTTAGTATGTGGGAAGAAGCCAGAACACCCATGGGAAAATCACTCAGTCACAGGGAGAGTGTGCAAATTTCACACAGATAGCACCCAAGATTGGGATCAAACCTGTCCCCTGGAGCAATGAGGCAGCAGCACAAAGTGCTGTGTCACCGTGTCATTTTTCATTCTGTGGTACACATCATAAAATCCTCATTGGAATCTCTTGCTGCACATCCTGTGTGTGGACTCCACGTTCAACAATCAGGCCCTTGTCCTACTCTCACCCTCTTCACTGCCTGCCTCTTTGCCATCCTCTAGATTATGTTCATATTTCATAATTCATACTTTTCTATCTGTTACATAAGAAGGCCACTCAGCCCACTGAGGCTATATTAGCTCTCAGAAAAATCATATCAATGCCCCTGCCCCTCTTAGTTTCCTATGGCCATACTCCTTCACTTGCCCATGAAAAGCCCACTTCAGAATTTGCGACAGTCACCCACAGGGGCAGTTTCCAGTAGCCAATTAACCTACCTATCAATGTGTCATTGAGCTGTGGCCAAAACCCAGGGCAGCAGTGTCAGTAAATGAACCAGTGCAAATGTAAAGTTTAGAAACAGTTTGCAAATGACCTCTTGCTGTTCTGGGGCATCTGAAAAGAAAATGATTTGAATTACGGGGATAAGAGAGAAAGTAACAAATGTGCATTTATACAGTAAGGCAAAGAGTTTGCAGGATGAGACAGAAGCAAGTGTGAAGTATAAAATTGGGGGTGAAGATGCAACTCTTTCTATTGTTTCAGACCCAGTTCCCATGGTCTCAGCAAATGAAAGTCTATTTCTAGCTGACAATGTCTCTTGTCTGTGGGAGTAGGACTGCAGATGTGCTGGACATATCCAGTTCGATTCTGTTACCTCCAAGCAGGAATCACCCTAAAGTATGTCGGTAAATGTGGCAAAGAATATCTAAAGCTGGTCGTGATTCCAGATCCCTGGGCTGAAAACCAGCTATTAACCTTTAGGACTACCTACTCCCATTATCGTCAAATATGCCTCAACCTTCCAGTCTGCGGACATTTGGCTCTTCCATCTGGTACATTCAAAAACTTGGAGTCCTTTCTTGCTCCTGCTGGCTGTTTCACTGGTCAGATTCTCTTCCTGCCTGGTTTCCAACGGCACACCAGTGACTCTTAGTCCCTATTGAAGAGGGGCAGACTAGTATTACCAGGTACTGGGCTCTTGGAATCATGCTCTCCTTCTGAGCAACCTGGTTAGCTCTGCCAGATCAGGATGCTGAAATCATTCAATTGAGTAAATGACATGAAGCTGGCATGTTGCCTACAATGCAATCAAAGATCTGCTATATCTGATGTTTTGTATGTGTAAAATTAGCATTAATGTAATTTATTTATGCAGTAAATTACACATAATTTACTTCAATCTCTCAGTCTGTTTTAATGGGAGCAATCTTGTTGGTGGCTGAAGATTACTGCAAGAGCATAGGACAAGAAGATTGATTTGACAGGACAAAAATTATTCTGGGTTTTATATAACTGATCTTTGAATAATGTTAGACAAATCTGTGTCACATAACCAAAATAATGCAAGTGAAAAGCAAACATAGCATGCTAATTTATAAGAACCAAAGGCTTCAAGCATCAGCTAAAGAAACCGTCAGCAGTACTAAATATCCTTTATCGTTCCTGCATTCAGCAAGCTATTAGATCAGTTCCTCATTCAGCAATACATAATACAACAATAAAGGTTGGTTTTACTATCCAGTAAACTTTTAAAATCTTCTCTTTACTATCCATTATGGCAACTTACTTTGAAACTTCTATTTACTATAAAAATTGATGGGACTGGAAAGGCAAGTCATAGAGAAGTACAGCACAGAAAAAAGCCCTTCGGCCCATCTAATCTATGCTGAAGCCATTTAAACTGCCTACTCGCATCAGCCTGCATGGGACCATAGCCCTCCATATCCCTACTATCCATGCACCTAATACTGAAATCGAGCTCACAAGCACCACTTGTGCTGGGAGATCATTCCACACTGTCACGGATCTCTGAGTGAAGAACTTTCTCCCATGTTCCCCCTAAACTTCTCACCTTTCACCCTTAAACAATGATCTGCTTACCCACCCAACCCCAGTGGAAAAAGCCTGCTTGCATTTACCCTGTCTATAGCTCTCATAATTTTTATACCTCGATCAAATCTCTTCACAATCTTCTAAATCCCTAACTTATTCAATCTTTCCTTTCGACCCAGGTCTTCTAGACCCAGCAACATCCTTGTACATTTTCTCTGTACTCTTTCAACCTTAGTTATATCTTTCCAGTAGGTAGGTGACCAAAACTGCACACAATATTCCAAATTAGGTCCCCACAATGTCTTGTACAACTTTAACATAACATCCTATCTTTTGTACTCAGTATATCAGTTTGTGAAGGCAATGTGCTGAAAGCTTTTTGTACAACCCTATCTTTTAATGAATTATGGACCTGTATTCCCAGATCCCTTGGTTCTACCACTCTCCTCAGCACCCTACTGTTCAACTGTGTAAGGCCTACACTTGTTTGCATTAAATTCCATCTGCCATTTTTTCAGCCCATTTTTTTTCAGCTGATGCAGATCCCTCTGCAAACATGATAGCCTTCCTCACTGTCCACTACATCCTCAAACTTGGTGTCATCTGCAAATTTACTTATCCAGTTAACCACATTATCATCCAGCTCACTGATATAGATGACAAACAACAGAGGACCCAGCTCCGATCCCTGCGGCACACACTACTCACAGGTCTCCAGTCAGAGAAGCAACCATCTACTAACAATCTCTGGTTTCTCCCACAAAGCAACTGTCTAATCCAGTTTATTAGTTCATCGTGAACGCCAGACAGCTGGATCTTCTTGGCCAGCTTCCCATGCAGGACATCGTCAAATGCCTTACTAAAGTCCATGTATATAACATCCATTTTCCTGATAGCTTGCTCAAAAAACTCTATAAGATTGGTTAGACATGACCTACCATGCACAAAGCCAAGCAACTATCCTTAATCAGTTCATGTCTATGCAAATACTAAAATATAGTCCCGTAGAATACGTTCCAATAACTTTCCCACAACTGATGTCAGACTCTCCAGCCTATAGCTTCCTGGTTTATGTTTAGAGTATTTTATAAACAGTGGAACAACATTGGCGATCCTCCAGTCTTCCGGTATCTCTCCGATGGTTAAGGATGTTTTATGTATCTCTGCTTGAGCCCCAACAATTTCTGCATTTGCTTCCCCCAGGGTCCAAGGAAACACCTTGTCAGGCCCTGGGGATTTCTCCACCCAGATATGCCTCAGGGTAGCAAGCACCTCCTCCACTGTAATCTGTATCAGGTCCATGATGTTGATGCTGCTCTGTGCACTTCAAGACACTCTGTATCCATCTCCCAAGTAAATACAGATGATTACATTTAAGATCTCCCTCATCTGTTTTGGCTCCACACATGGATTACCATTCTGGTCTTCCAGGTGACCAACATAGTCTCCTGCAATCCTTCTGTTCTTAACATACATACAGAATTCCTTAGGATTCTCCTTCATCTTGTTTGCTAGAGCTACTTCATGCCTTCTTTTAGCCTTCTTGATTTCTTTCTTAAGTGTTCTGTTGTATTTCTTGTACTCCATAAGCACCTCATTTGTTTCTACTTGCCTATACTTGCTATGCACCTCCTTTTTTCTCTTAACCAGGGCCTCAATATCTCTTGATAACCAAGGTTGCCTACACCTGTTATCTTTACCTTTTATTTTGACAGGCACATAGAAGCTTTGTACTCTCAAAATTTCATTTTTGAAGGCCTCTCACTTTCCAAATACACCTTTGCCAGGAAACAGCCTGTCCCAATCCTACTTGATGGATCATTTCTGACACCATCAAAATTGTCCTTTCTCCAATTTAGAATCTTACCCTGCAAACCAGATGCATTTTATTGCATATTTATTTTGACACTAATGGCATTGTGGTCACTCAATGCAAAGTATTCCCCTACCCAAACTACTGTCACCTACCCTGACTCATTCATTGAAAGAAGATCCAGTATCGCACACTCTTTTGTTGGGACTTCAATGAACTGATGAAGGAAACTTTCATGAACACACTTGACAGATTCTATTGCATCTAGCTATTTTAGTGTATTGGATTCTCAGTCAATATGTGAAAAATTAAAGTGACCTACTATAACAACCTTATGTTTCTTGTAACAGTCTGTGATGTCTTTACAAATTTGTTCCTCTCAATCTCTAGAACTATTGGGTGGTCTGTAATATAGCCCCATTTATATGTCATACATTTCTTATTTCTCAGTTCCACCCACAGCTCCTCACTAGTCGAGTTCTTCAGTCTGTCCTGATGGAGCACTGCTTTGACATTTTCCCTGACTCGTAACAACACCATTCCTCCTTTAATCCCTCCCGTTCTGTCATGTCTAAAACAGCGGAAACCCAGAATAATAAGATGCCAGTCCTGCCTCTCCTGCAACTATGTCTCACTAATGGCTACAATGTCACCATTCCAGGAGTTGACCAATGGCCTAAGCTCGTCCGCCTTCCCTACAACTTGCATTGAAATATACACAGCTCAAAGCATGACTCGCACCAAGCTTGACCTTTTGATTCCTGACTTCATCTGAAGTCTTACCAACATCTGTCTCCATAACTTCTCCACTAACTGTTCTGGCACTCTGGTTCCCATCCCCCTGCATCTCTACATTAAATCCCTCGGTACAGATTAACAATCCTTCCTGCTAGGATAATAGTCTCACTGCAGTTCAGGTGCGAACTGTCCCTTCTGTACAGGTCTCACCATCAGGGAGTCCAATGATCCAAAAATCTTATGCCTTCCCTCCTACACCAACTCCTTAGCCACATATTAAACTATGTGATCTTCCAATTTCTGGCCTGACTAGCATGTGGCACGGTAGCAATCCTGAGATCACAACCTAAGAGGTCCTGCCCTTTAACTTAGCTCTTAACTCCTTGAACTTCCTGTGCAGAATCTCTTCACTCATCACATTGGTACCTACATGGTACCGCAGTCTGTTCACCCTACCACTTACAGAATGCTGAGGACTTGGTCTGAGGTGTACTGTGCCCTGGCACTCTGGAGGCAACATACCATCTGGGAATCTCGTTCTTGCCCACAGAACCTCCTGTCCGTTCCCCTAACTAACAAATCCCCTATCACCACAGCTCGCCTCTTCTCCTCCCTTCCTTTCTGTGTCACAGATCCAGACTCCGTGCCAGAGACCAACCACTGTGACTTTCCTCTGTTAGGTTAACTGAACAGCATCCAAAGTGATATATTTGTTGTTGAGGGGGATGGCCACAGGGTACTCTGCACTGGCTCCTTAACCCCTTTCCCCTTCCTGACTGTCATCCAATTTCCTGTGTCCTGCACCTTGGGTGTAACTACCTCTCTATATATCCTATCTATCATCCCTTCAGCTTTCTGAATGATCAAAGGTTCATCCAGTTCCAGCTCCAATTGCTTAACACAGATTGTTAGAAGTTGCAGCTTGCAGTTGTAGTGGTGAGAGACACTGGGGTCTCCTTGCTTTCCCACATCCAGCAAGAGAAGCATTCAATTATCCTGCCTGGCATCTCTATTGTCCTACCTGAGCAGATATAAAGAAGGGATACAGAAAAAAAAGACCTAACCTAGAGTTTTTCTTTTCTTTCTCTGACTGAAGCCTCTCTTTGCTAAAATTTCAATAAGCCTCAAGATCAGCAGTTTGACTTTGTCCACTCCTATGATGGCTGCTGTACTTTCGCCTGCCTTCTTTTAATTTTCTCTTGCTAATCGATCGCAAATGTGGATTCATCTCTGTTCAGAGTTCATTTACACTACTAAAACCTGCTGCTGCCTTTTACTAATTGGGCAATGGACTGGAGTGAAATCCTCTTCTCTGAAACTTCTGATATGTGTTTTGGTTGCTGGTCAAAGCTCTATTACACTACCATGACTCACTACAACTTTTCTCTATCTGGGCAGTGGACTTGAGTGAAAATCTCTTCCTCTCAGTCTCCTGCTATCCATTACAGAAGTGTTACAGAAGTTCACTTTCAGCAGGGGAATCCATCTAACCGAATTGGATAACAATAGAATCTTCATTTTGCTGCCCCGAAGAATGACAGTAAACAATCTTGAACCTTGAACTGAATCTTCTGAGGACTTGCCAATTGAATCAGTTAACATTCCATTTCTGAGATATTACAGAAAGAATATCATTGAAGAAATAGCTGAGGGTGATGGAGTAACAACCCTGACCTGGAAAAGCTCTCATTTATGTCAAGGGATAAATGATCTCAGACAACAATAACCATCTTTTTTTTCTGTAGTAATGGCAAAGGAGAAGAGAAATTGGGATTAATAGTTTTGACTTTTTTGATTATAGCATTGCATTTATGGTCCATATTAGTATCCATGCTGTTGATAATCATTAACAAGGAAAGTCACATCCACATTCCATTGATGGAAGCTCGGAAAAAAACACAGATGCTAGAAATCTGAATGAAAACTAGGGAAGTCCATAAACACTTGGTAGAAAAGGCAGTAGTTGTAAAACAGGAAACTGAGGTAATGTCTTGGGTTTTTGAATGGCTGAATTACGGAGAGTTCATTTATAAGTAAAAGTTATTTCATTTTGCTTGTTCTTTGGTATTGAAGTTCTGATATGTCCTGCTTGGTATCAAAATGAAATTCAGCAGCTCATTGTCAGACAGCTCATTCACATAGTGTCATTAGCTATGCTGCCATTTATTATTCTATTAGGAAAATGTTATCATAATTGGCTCAATGACAAACTCCTTACTTCACATCATTCTAGTGCAACTAAACAAACCTATAAAAACCAGCTGTATGCCAAAATGTTTACACTCTATATCTTGAATAATATTTATTAAAATTGTCACTGAAAATGATGTCAGAAAGTAAGAAATAAATGTTTGTGATGCTACTGGAAAAGTTATCATTATCTAGATATTTTGAATGTGTGTATTTTATTTTCATAGGTCAAAATATAACCTTATTGTTCAAGGCAAGTTGGAATACAAGTGCACATTGCTAGTGTTACGAATGTGCCACAACTCTGAGGGGCCAAAGGGTACAAAGTCGCCCCCTCCTTTTTGAGAATCGCAAGATCGCTGTTAGTTCGGGTCTGGGACCGAGGAAGTGAGAGAGAGACGTCCAGAATACACAGGGTTTGGAATGTGTCCTGGCCTCAGCAAGACGGAACCACTGATAATAGCCATTGTCTCTTGGAGACAGAATTGTGTATTGAGTCCTGTACTATTCATTGAATCCCTCAGGAGATGACCAAAGTGGGCTGGTTGAGGGTTTGCATCATCCCAACTTGATTGACATCTGAGACCCCGTGAGGAAGGATAAAAGAGGGTCTGGGGAACAATCCCGTTAGACGCAGCAGGAGAAACGCTAGAAATCCCGTGACAGCGTTTAATAGCGACAGCCGGTGGGGGGGGGGGGCTCGTGTGCGTCCTTTTCCTTTGCCTGGGATTGGGGCCTTGCCACAGAAGAACGGCTTTAGCTAAAGGACCAGCTACACCAATGGAACTCAAGGATCGAAATCATAAAAAGGAAAAGCTGGCAAGTTTCTAAAAATCTCTCTTGACTCCAACCAAAGGCTGCAGCCTGAATGAACTGAGTGACTTTTATATTTCCATCGGACAATACATTATCCCCTAGACAACGATAGAGCTTATTTCTTATTGATTATTATTATACCCGCACTTTCAGATTTAGTATTGACGACGTATATTATCTGTATGTTTGCATTGATATTATTTTTGTGTATTTTTACTAATAAATACTGCTAAATATAGTACCATCAGACTTCAACGGACATCTCTATCTTTGCTGGTAAGTGACCCAGTTAAGGGGTTCATAACACTAGAAAGAGCTGTATTTGTATACCACCTTTCACAACTCTATCAGGACGTTCCAAAGAGCTTTATAGCCAATAAGTGAAGTCAAGTCATTTTTTATTGTCATTTCGACCATAACTGTTGGTACAGTACAGAGTAAAAATGAGTCAATGTTTTTCGGGATCATGGTGCTACATGAAACAGTACAAAAACTACACTGAACTATGTAAAAACTACACTAGACTACAGACTTACCCAAGACTGCATAAAGTGCACAAAACAGAGCAGGCATTACAATAAATAATAAACAAGACAATAGGCAGAGTAGAGGACCTTAAATTGGTGTCAATCCAAGCTCTGGGTATTGAGGAGTCTGATGGTTTGAGGGAAGAAACTGTTGAATAGTCTGGTTGTGAGAGCCCGAATGCTTCTGTGTCTTTTCCCAGATGGCGGGAGGGAGAAGAGTCTGTACGAGGGGTGCGTGGGGTCCTTCATAATGCTGTTTGCTTTGCGGATGCGGCGTGTGGTGTAAATGTCTGCAATGGCGGGAAGAGAGACCATAAGATACACTTTATAGGTGGAATTACTATTGCCATGTGCATTTGGAGTAATAAGGAAATAAAATGTGAAGTATATACCAAGTAATATCTGCCAGAGTCTTTCTTTGGTATACAGATCAGCAATCATGAAAACTTTAAAATTTTTCACACATGGAGCTCTTTACATTAAAGGGTAAAACATAATTACTCAATTGTTTGATAGGGAAAAAGAATGCTTGAAATCAAAGTTCAAAAACTTCAAAGTGAGATTTATTGACAAAGTTTGTTGCCAAATGCAATCCTAAGATTCACATGGACTCTCATGATATTTTTCAAGAACTTCATGGTGACATTCAGTTCTCCTCTCCGCTGCCCCGGCCACCCCTACACGGAGATCTCTGAGCCGAGTCCGGCAGCGTTAACAGCAGCTGGGAAACAGCAGGCGGCAGGAACAGCCGTGGGCTAAGGGCAGGAGGATCGATCAGTTTGCTGTCAGCCTGCTACTGAGTACGAACTGAACGGAGATCCCCCGACCCCGACAAGTGACACAGGACACCCCCGAGGGAAATGTCACAGTTGTTATCAATAAACCAGGCGGACAGAAAATGGCAATTTTGAGTCAGCTCGGTGCGAACACCAGAACACCGTAAATTAGACCTTTATCCAAAGCAGAATAAAGTGCCTAGGTTTATAGTGAACTCGAGTTAATGCCCTTTAATATCCTAAAGAACATTTAAGAGGACACGTTGGTTTCGTCTTGCACCAGTTCATAGTCAGATAGGAAGCGTCCCACCGAGAATCCAGAACGTGAGACAATGCATCACCGGTCAGATAATATTGACATTCTCGATAGATTACAACGAAAGATGAACGGAGGCTAAACCAGGTACAGAATAAATTCATTTTCGCTTTATACGAACGTCAGCAAGGTGACATGAATATTACTGAAGGGCAAAAGGGGGGAAGTAGCTCCAGTAATCCAGTTCCTCAAGAGGTGCTCAGTATTAAATTGACAAGCCGGTTTACCTGTTCTGTACACTTGGAATATAAGCCATAGGTTTCACAACTGTTGACGGTCGCAGTTGCTGCCTTGTTTATCTTCTATAATTATGCTCCATCCTCAAACATTACTTAATATTATAAATGATAGAATCCCACCTTGCAGTGGGGACAATTCAAAGAATTAAGCAAACAAACGCAAGTCAAATCTAAAGGAAAACAGTCTTCAAAAATAGAAAACGAGCTATAAATTAATCTGAAATTTACCTTAACAGTGAGGTTTTCGCCTCCCAGCTGCAAAAACAAAACTTGTATTTGTCTACAAAATTGAGGTGTTGCTCAAATGTTCCTGAAGGCGATTGCGGTCATCGCTATGGCGAGCAACGGTCTGACTGCCGATCAGTATTTCCCGGAGACTGTCGGTCGGTGCGGTGCGATCAACGGGATCCACGCCCGGCGCAGTTTTACAAGAGCTCCGCACAAATGTCACTTCTGTTCTTTTCCTAATGACGTCGGGACACATTGAAAATGATGAGAGATCTTTCTCATTGGCTTCAGCTCCTCGTTGATAAAATGCCGTACTGTCGTTCCTACCATTAAAGTTTAGCAAAGATTTTGTAAGAGTTTTCCTGGTATCAGAATTTTAAGTGGAAAAGAGGGAATACAGGAAGCTTTGAGGATGGCAAGACAATGAAGCACATGACAAAATTGACCCAGGTAAACTCTTTGCTCATGAGTTCTTTCGAAAGCTCCTGAACCTGCAATGGTATTTCTTTTTTTTCTCGTTCCACGCTGAGTTTTGGTGCTTTTATATTGAAAAAGAAAGTGAATCAGATGACAGATCATTGACCTGTGGAGTAAACTCTATTTCCCTTTCCAAGGGCGCTGTCTTCTTCCAGCTCTTTATATGTTCAGCTTTCAATCATCAGCAGCTGCCTGTTCTCATTTTCAGCAGTATTTTAGCTTTGTTTCCCAGTTTTATTTCCTTGTTCTTTTTACATATCTGGTAGAATTCTTGTGGAGCATTTTTAATAATCTTGCTATAAATATGGGATCATAATATGTTATGACCCTTCTACATGCACCATAATATGGAACTTCAGCTGTAGTTCTTTTGCAGGGGAATCCAATATTCAGATATTTAATCTGCTGGGAACAGTGTAAAACAGGGGAAAATCTTGCAGATTAAATCATTCTCCTGCATTTTATGGAAGAGACTCTGGCTCCAACCTCCAGTACAATACCTGCTGTGGCCTTGCAACCATCCAAAGTGACAAGACGAAAAGGTCATTTGCCGACTGAAAACAAAACACAAAGCGTTGGAGCTGAGAGCATCCCTGCAGAAGTTCTAAAACTGGGCTGAGATCGTAAAATACAAACTTTACAATCTCATTCCCCATGTCCTCCCAAAGAAAGACATACCAGGAGAGACCATAGCTATCAGCAAATCAAGAAAAGGAGACAGATCTGCTCATTGTGACTGGCAAGTATCTCCCTACTGTCTGCTACAGGAAAGAGATCTTTAGGGTTCTTCTCACAGCATCCTTGCAGTGACCTGCGAAGCTTGCTGAATCACAGTATAGATTTTGCACAAGATCATCATACATCAATTCCAAGAGAAATATAAGGTGCAACATCAATGACTATATGGTCCTTTTGTAACCCCGTCAAATCCTTTGAATGTCAATCATAAAGGACTGGAGCATCTCAAATTGGGCTGTCCACAAAAACTCATCTCTTTCATGCACCTTGAGAAAGTATAACACCTACATTCGTTTTTGGGAATTCTTGGAGAAAGCACATTTAGGTTTACATTGAGAACATTGAACCCTGCATCACAGATGAAAAGACCATAAGACTTAGGAGCAGAATTAGGCCATCTAGCCCATCGAGTCTGCTCCACCATTCAATCAAGGCTGATCTTCCTTTTCTATCTCCTCCTCAACCCCAGTTCCTCACCTTCTTCCCGTAACCTTTGATTCCATATCCAATCAAGAACCTATCAATCTCTGCCTTAAATACACCCAACAACCTGGCCTCCACAGCTGCATGTGGCAACAAATTCCACAAATTCACCATCCTTTGGCTGAAGAAATTTCTCAGCATCTCTGTTTTGAAAGGGCACCCATCTATTCTGAGGCTATGCTCTCTTGTCCTAGACTCGCCCACCATGGGAAACATCCTTTCCACATCCACAATTTCTAGGCCTTTCAACATTTGAAAGGTTTCAATGAGATCTCCCCTCATCCTTCTGAATTCCACCGAGTACAGACCTAGAGCCATCAAATGTTCCTCGTATCTCTTGTATAATGAGCACAACATTACTGGCAGAAAGAATGCACAACCTCCTAAGTTATTTCAACATGTACAAACAAGCTGGATGAACTCAGTAGGCCGGGCAGAATGCTGCCCGACCTGCTGAGTTCATCCAGCTTGTTTGTATGTGTTGATTTGACCGCAGCATCTGCAGTGTACTTTGTGTCTCCTAAATTATTTACTTTCCAACCCAACAAGGTACATCTGTGGCAGTCTTTGCTTCCACATTGGCTTCATCAGCCACTCCAAAACTCTGAAAAATGGGTTGGAAAGAAGTTATCTTTGCCCCCACAGATCTGCCTGAGGAAAAGTAGTAGAAGACAAAGCCATCTTAGAGAGGTTCAGTGAAACCCTCTTGCACTGCTCTCCCTCTGTGATCTCTCTTCCCTCCTCTTATCCATGCTCTCATCCATGCCAAGTGTTCACTATTCCCTCCGATGTTTCTTTCTCTGAGGCGAATATCCTATCCACAGTAAGGGCCTGCCTTTAATTTCTTCTCACCTGCCTATTACTTCCCTCGGGTCACCTCCTCCTTCCCTTTGTCCACTCCCCTCACCTATCAGATTCTTTTCTCTCTAGCCCTTGACTTTTCCCACGCAGCTGGCTTCACCTATCACCTTCCAGCTTGCCTCTTTTGCCTCCCCCCATTCCCTCTCACCCCTTTTTCTCCAGTCCTGAAGAAGTATCTCAGCCCGAAAGCTAGCTGCACTCTTTTCCAGAGACGCTTGCTGATCTGCTGAACTCCTCCAGCATTTTGAGTGTTTCTTTGGATTTCCAGCATCTGCAGACTTCCTCGTGTTTGTGATTTGGAAAAGGAATGGCAGTGAAATAAAATCCTTTCCCAGTGGCTGATGTTTGTTATGCATTCTGAACATTTTTTTCAGACTTCAATCATTCACACTATTTCTTTTTGTCCATCCTTTCGCATTGAACTTCCAACGGGTTTATTTATTTTGAGACTATCTAAGGGTGGTTAAAATTACAATTTTGGTTATTATGCCAACCAATCAGCCATATCTTCATTACGGCAACAATAAGCTGAAGCAACTGAGAGCATAATTTTACATATAAACTGAATTAATACAGATCATTTGTATTTATACTAAAATTTCTTTTTTTTAATTTTCAACTTCAATTTTATTTGTTTTAATATAGTATATTTTCATAATTCTTATTATTCTCCTTTTTAATGTTTTAAAACTTTTATGCCTGGATTCATATATTTTCCATCACCATTATGTATAATAGAGGCACAACCAAAATTTTAGAAAATATGAGCTGGAAATCCTCTTTAAAAAATGATTTCATGATCATAAAATAAAATATTGTGCATGACAAAAATAATATATTCCAACAGTAAATGCTAGAAATGCCCAATATATCAAAATTACTGTGGACTGATAGAGTGGAGGAATGAATTTAATGTTCAGTCATTACTATATATCACACGTCATGCATACAATTACACATAGGAATGGTGTTATATTTAAATGCACAGTAAACAAAACAAGGTAGATGAGCTTAAAGGGCATTCATTAATTGGCAGATATGATGTTATACGCATCACAGAGTAGAGGCTGAAAGAAAATCGCAGCTAGCTACTAAGCATCCAAGAATACACATCTAATTGAAAAGACAGGCAGGTGGACAGATGGGCTGGCTCTGTTGATAAGAAGTGAAAACAAATTTTTAAGAAAACATGACATAGGATCAGATTCCTTGTGGGTAGAGTTAAGGATAAAAGGATAAAAAGGATAAGGGTATAAAGACCCTGATGGGAGTTAGCTACTGACCTCTGAAGAGTAGCCAGGAAGTGGGGTACAACTATAAAAGAAGATAGAAAGGTAATGTAGCAGTAGTCACGATAGACTGTAGCAGATAGACTGGGAAAATCAGTTTGGCTCCGGATCGCAAGAGAAGGGATATGCATAATACATACAAGATGGCCATACAAGTAACTTGTGGTTGAGACAACTAGAGAAAAGGCAATTCTAGACTTGGTATTGTGAGTAAAGTAGATTTAGTTCGGGAGCTTAAGGTAAAGGGACCTTTAGGAGCCATTGGTTATAACATATCCTGCAGTTTGAGAGAAAGAAGCTAAAATTGAATGTATCAGTATACAGTTAAGTAAATATAACTACAGAGGCACAAAAGAAGAGTTGGACAAAGTTGTTTGGAAGGGTGCCTTAGCAGAGATGACAGTGGAGCAGTAAAGTCTGGGGTTCCGGGAGTAATACAGAAAATGCAGGAGCAATATGTCCCAAAGAAAAAGAAGCATTTTAAAGGGATAATGAGGCACTGTGGCTAACAAAGGAAGTCAAGGACATCATAAAAGCAGAAGAGAGGGCATACAATACAACGGGAAGTTTTTAAAAACAGTAGGCAACTAAAAAAACAGTAAGAGGCAAAAAAAAAAGAAATATCAAGGTAATTTAGCCAATAACATAAAAGAGGATACCAAAAGTTTTCTTTCAGATATATGAAATGTAAAAGGGATGCAACTGTGGACATCAGGCTATTGGGAAAATGATACTGGAGATTTAATAATGGGTAACAATTGAATAAGTCAACTAAACCTTGCTGCTTGTGCATGGGAAGGGGAAGTGGGGGGCTTTGGGGTTCTAACATTTTAACAGGCGTTCATTCTTTGGGGCACTCCTCCATTTTTGTGGATGTTTGCAAAGAAAATGAATTTGGGAAGCATATTGTATACATTCCTCTGACATTAAATGTACCTATTGAAACCTATTAAATCACATGGATTGCACCAAGTGTTCTGAAACAGTAGCTGAAGAGATTAATGGGGGCATTAGCAGTGATCTTTCAAGAATTACTACAATCAGGAATGGTTCCAGAGGGCTAGAAAATTGCAAATGTTACTCCACTCATTAGGAAGAGAGGGAGTCAAAAGACAAGAAGTTGTAAGTGCGTTAGCCTTACTTCAGTGTTTGCTACAACTTTAGAGTCCATTGTTAAAGATGAGGTTTCGGGTACATGATAGCACATGATACATTAGGCCAAAGTCAAGATGGCTTCCTTAAGGGGAGATTATGCCAGACAAACCTCCTGGGATTCTTTGAAGAAGTAAAAAGCAGGATAGACAGAGACTCAGGGGATGCTATTTATTTGGATTTCAAAAGGACTTTGACAAAGTGCTGAACATGAGACTACTAAACAAGATGGAAGCCCATGGCATTACAGCAATGATACTAGCACTGATAGAAGATTGACTGACTGGCAGGAGGCAAACAATGAGAATAAGGGGTTTTTTTTCTCTTGTTGGCTGCTGGTGACTGGTGGGATTCCACAAGGGTTAATATTGGGTCCAATTCTTTTCACATTATATCTCAACGATTTGGGTTATGGAACTGTTGGATTTGTAACCAAGTTTGTGAATGATACAAAGGTAGTTAGAGAGGCAAGTAGTGTTGAGGAAGTTGGAACTCTGCAGGAGCTGGCCACGTTGGGAGAACAGGCAAAGTGGCAGATGGAATACAATATAAGTAAAGTGTGGTCATGCACCTTGTTGAAAGGTGAAAGGCATAGACTACTTTCTAAATAGGGAGATAATTCAGAAATTGGAGGTATGAAGGGACTTGCGAGTTCTAGGACAGGATCCCCTAAAAATTAACTTGCAGGTTGAGTCAGTAGTAAAGAAGGCAAATGTAATGTTAACATTCTATTTAAGAGGAGTAGAAAATACAGGTGTCCCTGCTTTACGAATGTTCACTTTACGCCACTTCGCTTTTACAAAAGACTACATTAGTAACCTGTTTTCACATTACAAAGAGGATTTTCACTTTTAAGAAAATTTTTTCCCATATAAATTAATGGTTCTTCGCTTTACGCCATTTTGGCTTAAGAAAGGTTTCATAGGAGCGCTCTACCTTTGCAAAAGGGGGAACACCTGTATAAGCAAGGATGTAATACAGAGGCTTTATAGGACATTTATCAATCCTCATTTGAAGTACTGTGATAGGGCCTCATTTGGGCCCCTATTTAGGTAGGATGTGATGGCACTGGAGACAGCCCAGAGGAGGTTTACGAGAATTCAGAGCAAGAAAGCTGCAAGTGAACGGCAGATTTTTTGGGGCGAAAGGAATTTTTTACTATGGGTGAAAGAGAGGTGAGACTGCGCAGGCACGAAACATCAGCCAGTAGAGTGCAAAAGGCTTAAAAAGAAGACCGCCCTATCCAGAGGGCAGCGTTCGGAGCGGAGGGATAGGGCTACGGCTGAACGGGCTGAGGCGGTAACAGGACAAGGCGAGGTAAGAAGTATGTGTGTGAGGCCAGTTTTCTGTGCTCAGTGTGAGATGTTGGAGGTCCTGGAGTTTCCCAGCCTCCCAGACGGCCATATCTGCTTCTGGAGTGTCGAGCTGCAGCTCCTGAAGAACAGTGTTTGGGAACTGGAGATGCAGCTCGATGACCTCCGCCTGGTCAGGGAGAGCGAGGAGGTGACAGAATGGAGTTACAGGTGGGTGGTCACACTGGGGCCACGGGAGACAGGAGGGGAAGAGGAACAGTCAGGTACTAGAGTGTACCCCTGTAACTGTACCCCTTGACGTTAAGTACTCCTGCTTGAGTACTGTTCGGGGGGGACAGCCTACCTGGGGGAAGTGGCAGTGGCTGTACTTCTGGCATAGAGTCTGGCCCTGTGGCTCAGAAGGGTAGGGAAGGGAAGAGGAAGACAGTAGTGATAGGGGCCTCTATAGTTAGGGGGTCAGACAGGCAATTCTGTGGACGCAGGAGAGAAACACGGATGGTAGTTTGCCTCCCAGATGCCAGGGTCTGGAATGTTTCAGATCACGTCCAAGGTATCCTTCAGTGGGAGGGAGGGTGAACAGCCAGAGGTCGTGGCACATATTGGTACCAGTAACATAGGTAGGAAAAGGGAAGAAGTCTTGAAAAAAGACTACAGGGAGTTAGGAAGGAAATTGAGAAACAGGATTACTGCCAGTGCCATGTGCCAGTGAGAATGGGAATAGAGTGAGGTGGAGGATAAATGCGTGGCTGAGAGATTGGAGCAGGGGGCAGGGATTCAGATTTCTAGATCATTGGTACATCTTTCGGGACAGGTGTGACCTGTACAAAAAGGATGAGTTGCACCTGAATCCAAAGGGAACCAATATTCCTGCGGGGAGGATTGCTAAGGCTATTGGAGTTTAAACTAGCATTGTTGTGGGGTGAGAACCTAACTGAAGCGACTGGGAAGAGGCAGTTGCCTCACAGATAGAGAAAGCTTGTAGACAGTTCGAGAGGGAGGACAGGCAGGTGATAGAGAAGGGACGTCCTCAGACTGAAGGTTTGAGATGTGTCTATTTTAACGTAAGGAGTGTTGTGAACAAAGCGGATGAGCTTAGAGCATGGATCAGTACTCAGATCTATGATGTGGTGGCCATTACAGAGACTTGGATGGCTCAGGGACAGGAATGGTTACTTCAGCTGCCGGGTTTTATATGCTTCAGAAAGGACAGGGTGGGAGGCAAAAGAAGTGGGGGTGTGGCACTGTTGATCAGAGATAGTGTCACAGCTGCAGAAAAGGTGGACGTCATGGAGGGATTGTCTACGGAGTCTCTGTGGGTGGAGGTTAGGAACAGGAAGGGGCCGATAACTTTACTGGGTGTTTTATATAGGCTGCCCAATAGTAACAGGGATATCGAGGAGCAGATAGGTAAACAGATCCTGGAAAGGTGCAATAAGAACAGAGTTGTCCTGATGGGAGATATTAATTTCCCAAATATTGAATGGCATCTCCCTAGAGCAAGGAGTTTAGATGGGGTGGAGTTTGTTAAGTGTATTCAGGAAGGATTCTTGATACAATATGCAGATCAGCCTACAAGAGGAGAGGCTGTACTTGATCTGGTATTGGAAAATGAACTTGGTTAGGTGTCAGATCTCTCAGTGGGAGAGCATTTTGGAGATAGTGATCATAATTCTATCTCCTTTACAATAGCATTGGAGAGCGATAGGAACAGACAAGTAAGAAAAGTGTTTAATTGGAGTAAGGTGATTTATAAGGCTACCAGGCAGGAAATTGGAGGCTTAAATTGGAAACAGATGTTCTCAGGGAAAAGTATGGAAGAAATGCGGCAAATATTTAGGGGATATTTGTGTGGAGCTCTGTGTAGCCACGTTCCAATGAGACAGGGAAGTTATGGTGGGGTACAGGAACCGTGGTGTACAAAGGCTGTAATAAATCTAGTCAAGAAGAAAAGAAAAGCTTACAAAAGATTCAGAGAGCTAGGTAATGTTAGAGATCTAGAAGATTATAAGGCTAATAGGAAAGAGCTTAAGAAGGAAATTATAAGAGCCAGAAGGGGCCATGAGAAGGCCTTGGCGGGCAGAATTAAGGAAAACCCCAAGGCATTCTACAAGTATGTGAAGAGCAAAAGGATAAGACATGAAAGAATAGGACCCATCAAGTGTGGCAGTGGGAAAATGTGTATGGAACCGGAGGAAATAGCAGAAGTACTTAACGAATACTTCAGTATTCACTATGGAAAAGGAACTTGCTGATCGTAGGGATGACTTGCAGCAGACTGAAAAGTGTGAGCATGTAGGTATTAAGAAATAAGATGTGCTGGAGCTTTTGGAAAGCATCAAGTTGGATAAGTCACTGGGACCAGTTGAGATGCACCCCAGGCTACTGTGGGAGGCGAGGGAGGAGACTACTAAGCCCCTGGCGATTATCTTTGCATCATCAATGGGGACGGGAGAGGTTCCGGAGGATTGGAGGGTTGTGGATATTGTTTCTTTATTCAAGAAAGTGATTAGAGATAGCCCAGGAATTTATAGACAAATGAGTCTTACCTCAGTGGTTGGTAAGTTTATGGAGAAGATCCTGAGAGGCAGGACTTATGAACATTTGGAGAGGTACTATTTGATAAGTAGTAATCAGCATGTCTTTGTCAAGGCCAGGTCCTGTCTTATGAGCCTGATTGAATTTTTTGAGGATGTGACTAAACTCATTGATGAAGGAAGACCAGCAGATATAGCGTTTATGGATTTCAGCAAGGGATTTGATAAGGAACCCCATGCAAGACTTATTGAGAAAGTAAGGAGGCATGGGATCCAAGGGAACATTGCTTTGTGGATCCAAAACTGGCTTGCCCACAGAAGGCAAAGGTTGTAGATGGGTCATATTCTGCATGGAGGTCGGTCACCAGTGGAATGCCTCAAGGATCTGTTCTGGGACCCTTACTCTTTGTGATTTTTATAAATGACCTAGATGAGGAAGTGGAGTGATGGGTTAGTAAGTTTGCTGATGACATAAAGGTTGGAGGTGTTGTGGATAGTATGGAGAGCTGTCAGAGGTTACAGCGGAGCATTGATAGGATGCAAAACTGGGCTGGGAAGTGGCAGATGGAGTTCAACCCAGATAAGAGTTAAGTGGTTCATTTTGGTAGGTCAGATATAATAGCATAATATAGTATTAATGGTAAGACTCTTGGCAGTGTAGAGGATCGGAGGGATTTTGGGGTCCGAGTCCATAGGACACTCAAAGCAGCTGTGCAGGTTGACTCTGTGGTTAAGAAGGTGCATGGTGTATTGGCCTTAATCAATTGTGGAATTGAAGTTAGGAGCCGAGAGGTAATGTTGCAGCTATATAGGACCCTGGTCAGACCCCACTTGGAAGACTGTGCTCAATTCTGGTTGCCTCACTACAGGAAGGATGTGGAAGCCATAGAAAGGGTACAGAGGAGATTTACAAGGATGTTTCCTGAATTGGGGAACATGCCTTGTGAGAATAGGTTGAGTGAACTCAGCCTTTTCTCCTTGGAGCGACGGAGGATGAGAGGTGATCTGATAGAGTTGTATATGATGATGAGAGGCATTGATCATGTGTAATCACTTTTTCCCAGGGCTGAAATGGTTGCCACAAGAGGACACAGGATTAAGGTGCTGGGGAGTAGGTACAGAGGAGATGTCAGGGGTAAGTTTTTTTACTCAGAGTGGTAAATGCATGGAATGGGCTGCCTGCCACAGTGGTGGAGGCGGATACAAAGGGTATTTTAAGAGTCTTTTAGATAGGTAAATGGAGTTTAGTAAAATAGAGGGCTTATAAGTAAGCCTAGTAATTTTTAAGGTAGGGACATGTTCGGTTCAACTTTGTGGGCTGTAGGTTTTCTATTTTTCGAAATGAAAGGGTTGGTATATAAGAAGCATTTCATGCCTGTGGGCTGTATACACAGGAGTTTAGAAGGTTGAGGGAGGAGATTTCATTGAAGCCCATTGAATATTGAAAGGCCCGGACAGAGGGGAGATGAAGAGGATGTTTCCACTTGTGGGAAACTCCAGGACCAGAGGGCACAGATTCAAAATAAAAGAATGCCTCTTTAGAACAGAGCTGAGGAGACAGTTCTTTAGTAAGAGGCTGTGGAATTCATTGCTACAGATGGCTGTGGAGGCCAAGTCAATGGGGATATACAAAGTGGAGGTTGATATGTTCTTGATTAGTAAGTTTATCAATGATTATGGGGAGAAGGCAGGAGAATAGGGTTGCAAGAGAAAAACAAGTCAGCCATGATCAAATGGTGAAGCAAACTTGACGGGCTGAATGTTCTAATTCTGCTCCCATGTTTTAAGGTCTTATTTACTTATTAGGAATTACTTATTATACTTATTAGGAATTACTTATTAGGAATTACTTATTATACTGTTAGGAATCATTACAATCATACATGAATAAAAGGATGCCCATCATCAAGGAAAAGTGCTGCTGTTCGCAACTCACTTCTTTAAAGAAATCACTGAACTATGTTCTGTGACATTGCAGTTGATTTTCAATGACTAAATGTACTTACTGCACTTTTAAGTGGCAGCTTACTCATCATTGTGGGTTATCTAGCACAGTAGATTTGAAAACATTAAACAACATCCTTCATCAATGCTAACAGCCACAGAATTCAATAGAAAAAAATTGGCATTCTTGATGTACCATCTTATAGAACAAGCTTACACTGAATTCTTTTTTTTCATGCTTTGAAACAGAAGGTTTTCAATAATGGATTAACAAATTAAGTTTTCTTCCTCCCCATAAGACATTATTTCCCTATTTTTTCACTATATTTCTCATAGTGAACTTCAATCTTCTGTTGAGTCTGCCGTTGCTCACTCTTTCAATGATGCATAACTCAACAATTTGAATAGTGGACACTCATTTGTTTATTGTTATTTTTCCCCCTCAGCATTTGAACACAAGCTCAAAATAATTCTGAGAATCCAGGCTCCACGGGAAGCAAACAATAAATGGGATGATGGAATGTACAGAAGTTATCTCATAAAGTAGCCAGTGAGTGTATGGTTTTGGTCTTTTGCTGCTCCAGCCCATTCACTTCAAGGTTCAATGTGCTGTTCATTTAGAGATGCTCTTCTGCAGACAACTGTTGTAGTGTGTCACGGATTCAAGCAACAATAAATATATGAGTGAGGCAGGGGTTTTTATAACAAATAACACGTTTATTAAACACTGAAAACAAACCCCCCCAAAAGTAAACAAATCACTAACGTAACCGGAAATTTGCTGCTGTGCGGCAGCTTAAACAGTTCTTAAAGCAATGAAGCTTAAACAGTTCTTAAAGCAATGAAGCTTAAACAGTTCTTAAAACGATGTTGCAAAAGTTCAAAATGCTTACAGTCCATTTAAGGGAGAGACTTTTTAAGATGATTTAAATTCTCCTTCACGTCTTCTTGCTGCAATTCCCAGTCGAACTACTTTTCCCACGAAGAATTTTACGAAGATGAAATGTAACGGCTTATAGGCACTGACCTTTCCTTTACAAAACTGTTCCCAATCCTTTCTGCTATTATTCACAGGGATTAACACGAGAACAGCCAACAAATTCCTTCCGAATGAGGATCAAACAAGGTCGAACCTGTTTAACCGTCGAAATCGATTCTCCTCGATCTTTAAACTCCCGAACTCCGATCTTCACTCTCCACTGATTCTCAAATAATAGTATTATAAACAAACTGCTGGCAATGACCTTTTAAACTTTAGGCATTAAATAAAACTTCATCTTTCAACTAAACTGCGTCATAACATTAACTCACGCAGTAGCATGAAGTCAACATGGCAAATCCAGCCATGAACTGCCCTTCCTCACAGGGAGGGGTCCTCCTTTTATACCCTGTAAAAAAAACCTGTCACATGACCTCTACTGGCGGGAAAATAACATCACTCCACCATCACAAGACCATTACCTCAAGTCCAGTATAGCTCCAACCCCAGTCACGTGACAAGGGTACCACTGTCACGTGTCACGGGTACGTAACACTTCCCTCCAAAAAAAAAACATTTTTGTCTGTCAAGAACAAAAATTTTAACAATTATTTACAAGAAAAACAAATGTATAAATTTTATAACGTACACAATATACAATACAGTATCATCATTTAACATCTTACAATACAGTAGAAGTGTTACAATTGTAAAAAAAACACTCCATAAAAAAATTACATTGTACATTCAACATTGAGGTAGACAATCAGCAACCACATTATCATTACCTTTAATATGAGTTATCACAATATTGTACTCTTGTAACATCAAACTCCAATTTAATAATCTTCTGTTTTTGTTTTTCATCTTACTCAGAAACACTAACGGATTATGATCAGTGTAAACAATAAGTGGTTTTTGAGTTGTACCAACATATACCTCAAAATATTCCAAAGCTAAAACAAGAGATAACAATTCCTTCTCTATTGTCAAATAGTTTATTTGATGCTTATTAAATTTCTTAGAAAAGTAAGCTACTGGATGATCAACCTCATCACCCTCATTCCTTTGCATTAATACTGCTCCTGCAGCCTCATCACTAGCATCTACAGCTAATGAAAAAGGTTTTTCAAAGTCAGGTGCCTTGAGCACAGGTTGTTGACATATCATTGTTTTCAATTTTTCAAATGCTTCTTGACAAGGCACTGTCCACACAAACTTCACATTCTTCTGCAAAAGGTTAGTTAGTGGAAGGACAACATTAGCAAAATTCTTACAAAATTTTCGATAATATCCTACCATTCCCAAGAACATTCTGAGAGTTTTTTTCCCCGTTGGATTGGGAATCTCTAAAATTGCCCGAACTTTTGCCTGAACAGGAGCTACCTTACCTTGACCCACAACATAACCAAGGTAAGTCACAGTGGCATGTCCAAATTCACTCTTAGCTAAATTAATAGTTAAGTTAGCTTTTGAAAGCCTTTCAAACAATTTCTCCACCACAATAATGTGTGTTTCCCAAGTATAATTTCCTGTCACTAAATCATCAATATAAGCATCAGTATCTTTCAATCCCTGAATCACAGAGTTAATCATCCTCTGGAAAGTACCTGGGGCATTCTTCATCCCAAATGGAAGAACATTACATTCATATAGCCCAGATGGAGTAACAAATGCAGAAATCTCTCTACCTCTGTCCGTTAATGGAACACACCAGTACCCTTTCAATAAATCAATCTTTGTAAGGAACTTTGCTTTTCCAACTTTATCTACACAATCATCTACTCTAGGAATTGGATATGCATCTGTTTTCGTTACAGCATTCACCTTCCTATAGTCCGTACAAACCCTAATACTACCTTTGCCTTTGACAAAGTTCCACATGGAAGGTTAGTTAAGAAGGTTCAATCGTTAGGTATTAATGCTGGAGTGATAAAATGGATTCAACAGTGGCTAGATGGGAGGTGCCAGAGAGTAGTGGTGGATAATTGTTTATCAGGATGGAGGCCAGTGACTAGCTGGGTGCCTCAGGGATCTGTTTTGGGCCCAATGTTGTTTGTAATATACATAAATGATCTGGATGATGGGGTGGTAAGTTGGATTAGTAAGTATGCCGATGATACTAAGGTAGGAGGTGTTGTGGATAATGAGGTGGGTTTTCAAAGCTTGCAGGGAGATTTATGCCGGTTAGAAGAATGGGCTGAATGTTGGCAGATGGAGTTTAATGCTGAGAAGTGTGAGGTTCTACATTTTGGCAGGAATAATCCAAATAGAACATACAGGGTAAATGGTAGGGCATTGAGGAATGCAGAGGAACAGAGAGATCTAGGAATAACAGTGCATAGTTCCCTGAAGGTGGAGTCTCATGTAGATAGGGTGGTGAAGAAGACTTTTGGAACGCTGGCCTTTATAAATCAAAGCATTGAGTACAGAAGTTGGAATGTAATGTTAAAATTGTACAAGGCATTGGTAAGGCCAAATTTAGAATATTGTGTGCAGTTCTGGTCACCGAATTATAGGAAAGATATCAATAAATTAGAGAGAGTGCAGAGACGATTTACTAGGATGTTACCTGGGTTTCAGCACTTAAGTTACAGAGAAAGGTTGAACAAGTTAGGTCTCTATTAATTGGAATGTAGAAGGTTGAGGGGGGATTTGATCGAGGTATTTAAAATTTTGAGAGGGATAGATAGAGTTGACGTGAATAGGCTGTTTCCATTGAGAGTAGGGGAGATTCAAACGAGGGGACATGATTTGAGAGTTAGGGGGCAGAAGTTTAAGGGAAACACGAGGGGCTATTTCTTTACTCAGAGAGTGATAGCTGTGTGGAATGAGCTTCCTGTAGAAGTAGTAGAGGCCAGTTCAGTTGTGTCATTTAAGGTAAAATTGGATAGGTATATGGACAGGAAAGGAGTGGAGGGTTATGGGCTGAGTGCGGGTAGGTGGGACTAGGTGAGATTAAGAGTTCGGCACGGACTAGGAGGGCCAAGATGGCCTGTTTCCGTGCTGTGATTGTTATATGGTTATATGGTTACCATCTGGTTTTGGCACCATAACACAGGGTGAACTCCAATTCGAGTTAGAATGTCTAATAATATTATTCTCTAATATATATTTAATTTCTTTCTCAGCAAGTTCACATTTTTCTATGTTCATCCTATATGGGTGTTGTTTAATAGGTTTGGCATCTCCAACATCTACATCATGTGAAGCTATAGTAGTCCTTCTCAGAACATCTGGAAACAAATCCTTATATTTAAAAATTTAATTCCTTCATCTGCTGTTTCTGCTCTAGCTGTAAATGTGCTAGTTTCTCATCAATATTTTCCAGAATGGTTGAATTTGGTAACCTAACAGAAACAATGTTGGATTTAGAATGAAATGCAGATGAATCATTCTATCATGTTCCTCGGTAAATCAAACTCATTCTCATTAACCACAACAGTCACAGTATCAGATTATTTCCCAAAATATGGTTTAATCTTATTTATATGGCAAAGTTGTGTTGACCTTCTATGATCTGGAGTTTTTATCACGTAATCCACATCATTGATTTTAGACACAATTTCATAAGGACCTGAAATCTAGCTTGTAAAGGATTCGTTTGCACTGCGAAAAGAACCAACATCTTATCTCCAGGCTTAAACATCGTCATCCTAGCTTCTTTATCATACCAAGTTTTCATTTTCTCCTGAGCCAATTTTAAATTTTCCTTGGCTAAGCTACAAGCTTTATGTAACCTGTCCTTAAATTTCAAAACATAGTCCAACAAATTAGTGTGTATTTCCTTACTAATCCACTGTTCTTTTAATAAAGTGAAAGGTCCTCTAACTCTATGCCTAAATACAAGTTCAAATGGACTAAAACCTAAAGATTCTTGTACCGATTTCCTTACTGCAAATAAAAGTAAGTTTATACCCTCATTCCAATCACTTTCATTTTCCACACAATATGTCTTAATCATATTCTTGAGGGTAGAATGAAACCTCTCCAAGGCACCTTGCGACTCTGGATGGTTTGCAGACGAAGTGATTTGCTTAGCTCCCAATTTATAAACTATGTGTTGAAACATTACCTCAAGTCCAGTATAGCTTCAACCCCAGTCACGTGAATGGTACCACTGTCACGTGTCATGGGTACGTAACAAATGCATTACTGTCACCTTCCTATCAGCTTGAATCAGTCTGGTCATTCTCCTCTGACCTCTCCCATTAATATTTTGTTTTCATGCACAGATCTGTTGCTTACTTTTGGGGGGGGGGGGGTGGTTTGCACCTTTCTCTGTAATCTCTGGAGACTTCTGTGAGTGAAAATCCCATGAGGTCAGTGGTTTCTGAGATACTCAAATCACCTTCTCTGGCACCAACTATCGCTGCATGGTCAAAGTCACTTAGATCAGATTTCGTCCCTATTCTGATGTTTGACCTGAACAACTGAAAGGCATCAACAATTACTTTCTGATGAGTTGCTGACTGTTTTCTATAGGATACGGGAGAAATTTTATATACTTGTTATTTTCTAGTGTTCTTAGTTAATAATGCTCTTACAGAATAATATGACAATGCAGAATTTTTTCTTGTCTTTAGGCTTCCTCATACTTCAGTTCTCTCCAGATATAGGTACAGGAAGAAAGCTGAATCAGAGTATAAAAAATTGCTAGAAAGATGGAGAAGGAAGAGAGCTGTTGTTTTTGATTTCCAGCATCTGCTGTCCCTCATATCGAACAGCTGAATATAGTGTTACAGTTACAGAGATGGTGTAGTGCAGGGAGATAAAAAGTTCAAGAGTCCAATAAAAGTGGGATAGAAGCTGTCTTCGATTCTGGTGATTTGTCTCTCAGCCTTTGTATCTTCCACCTGACAGGAAAGGAGACGTCAGAAGAGAGAATGTGAAGGGCCTTGATTAAGTTGGCTGCTTTCCTGAGGCAGTAAGAAGAATAGATGGAGTCAATGAGGGGTGGCAGGTTTGTGTGATGGATTGGACTGCATTTTCAACTCTGCAATTTTTTGTGACCTTGTGCAGAGTAGCTGCCATAACAAGCTGAGATGCATCCAGATAGAGGGGGAGGATGGGAAGGGGAGCTCTGAGAAACCAAAAGTGCCCAGGTTGTTCAGTAGTCAACCCAACACTATCTCTACACTTCATTAAGAGTAACCTCCATGAAACGTGCTATACTTGCAGGATCAACGTCAGGGAAGTGCAATGGTAGTGTTGTCACTGAGTGTCGAAGTAACTGTGACCATGAAGCTTTGTTTCAGTCTCTGTTAGGTTGGACCTGAAGAGGTTTTAAGAACTCATAGCTTGTTATGTACTGACACAGACGGTTGTCCAAGCTTGGTGTCTCCAGAAAGAAATGTAGTTGTGTCACATTGCCTCTAGTCACACCGTAGCAAATAGACTGGGCACGTTAAGATATGAAGGTTACAAGCTTTAGCATGGTGCAAATGCCACTAACAGCACAACTGTGATTTTCCGTATTAATATCCCAAGAAGACAGAAAAATAGGGGCACGAGTAGACCAGCCGGATCCTCAAGCCTGCCCCAACCTAAAATATGATCTTGACTAGTCTTCCTCAGATCTCAACTATACATCTATATCAGTTCCATATAACCCTCAATTTCATGATATTTCTCAAAAATGTGTTTTCTTCCTCTTAAACTAAATCCAAGGATTTACCTTCCATGACCATCTAGAGAAAACTTGATCTTGAAACTATGTCATCTAATTCGACATCCTGTCACCAGTGGAAACATCTCAACACCTTGCTCATCATGCCCCCTTAGGATCTCCCCTTTTGCAATATACTTTATTTTTCTAAACTCCAAAGAATACCGATATAACCTTTTTAACCGTGATTAAGCTGAAAAATCTCACATGTGTTGCTTCCATTGTCAGTATCTCTTCTTAGGTCCACAGATCAAAACTGTATAGTTTCCAAAATATTCTTCATCAAAAAGGGGCTTTATTTCCTCAGATCCACTGGGTACAGGCAACAACTAATAACCAGGTAGCTATCACCATCTTCATTCTGTGGGTATCATGTATACAGGTTTGCATTTGAATTTCCAATATCAAGTGATGTTTACTGGGCTACATGGCCTATCCCCAGTTAGCACAGCTGTTGATTTCTGCATATTGTGCCATCATTCGTACAAAAATGCTGCTCCACAGCACAAAATGTTACAGCACAGATCAATGGCATGCTAAAATAGTACTTCTTGCCTTACAATACCTGGCAGAACTGAATTAAAGAAATGTGTTCTGTTTGATGCCCGTCTCCTGCCAGGCTGCCCACGATCAATTTATGTCAGAACTCCTCCAGTATTTTGTGTTTGCTGCATTGGATTTTCAGCATTTGCAGAATTTCTGATGTTTGTAATGTAATTCACTTCTTCACTTATTGATAATCTTTGTGCATCATCATTTGGCTTCACATAAAAATTCAACAATCTAGGAGTAAGGAGTAGGTACAAGCTGCATGGCTCTCTATATTTGCTCACCCGTTTAACTAGTTAGTGAACCCTGCAAACCAGAATAATGAACTGGTTGAAAGGAAGGTCGTGAGGTGTCAGGATTTCAATCCATACAGAGTGTTCAGTCGGTAAGTTATTGATCCCTGTTTTATTATTGACACTTGCACTGAGATACAATGAAAAGCTTTTGTTTGTTTGCCATTGAGATAATGCCATACTTATTTAAAAACAAAAACAGAATCCCGAATATCGTGGGCCAAGACACAAAGGAGTTGGAGTTACTCAGCGGGTCTGGTAGCATCTATGAAGAGAAATGAACAGTTGACATTCTGGGTCAGGATCCTTCAACAAGACAGGGTTCACTTCACAAACAAGAGAAAATCTGCAGATGCTGGAAATCCAAGCAACGCATACAAAATGCAGGAGGAATTCAGAAGGCAGGCAGCATCTATGGAAAAAAGTACAGTCAACATTTCAGGCCAAGACCTTTCAATAGGATGGACCCCTTCTAACCTCACTCCCTACGAACACTTTTCTCTCCAACTCCCCGCACCAATCCTAACCTCACCATCAAACCAGCATATAAAGGGATTGCTGTACTAATCTAGTTGTCTGACTACCTTGCTGAGACCCAGCGACAACTCTCAGACACATCCTCATACCTACCCTTGAACAGGATCACACTATGGAGCACCAGACTATTGTCTCCCATACCATCACTGACCTTATTAACTCTGGGAACCTCCCATCCACTGCCACCAACCTCATTGTTTTAACAGCCCGCACTTCCCATTTCTACCTCCTACCCAAGATCCACACGCCCACTTGTCCAGGTTGTTTCAGCTTGTTCCTGCCCCACTAAACTCAAATCTGCATATCTCAACTCTGTCTTATCCCTCCTAGTTCAGACCCTTCCTACCTACATCCATGACTCTTCACACGCTTTGAACTCACTGCAAAGATCCAAGTTCCCTGGCCCCATCATCCTATTTTCACAATGGATGTCCAGTACCTATCTCTATCTCCCACGAAGAAGGCCTCAAAGCTCTCCATTTCTTTATGGACACCAGATCCAACCAGTTCCCCTCCACCACCCCTCTCCTCCATCTAGCAGAACTTGTCCTTACTCTTAATAATTTCTCCTTTGGCTCCTCCCACTTCCTTCAAACAAAAGGTGTAGCCATGGGCACTCGCATGAGTCCCAGCTATGCTTTTTGTCAGCTACGTGGAACAGTCTAGGTTCCAGACCTACACTGGCGTCCCTCTCCCAGTTTTCCTACGCTACATCATTGGTGCTGCTTCCTGCACCCATGCCCAGCTCATCAACTTTGCCAGTCCTGCCGAAGCGCTTCTCCCTACAGATGCTGCCTGGCCTGCTGTGTTCCGCCAGCATTTTGTGTGTGGTGTTTGAATTTCCAGCATCTGCAGATTTCCTTGTGTTTGCTCTAAGGTACAGAGTGCTATCTTCCAAAAGTATTGCTATAGTCTGCAAAACCATTGTGATGGTTTATCTCTTTATGACTTGAAATAGAATAACTATAGAGTATCTGAAAGAAAATACTTCTGATTGCGGCAAATAAAAAGATGCTTACAAGGGAAAGAACCAAGCTGATGAAACACCAGAGTAGGTTTCTAGACTAATCTTTTATGGTGCCAATTTATAGGACCTAATCTTAAGTTCCCTAATGAACCATTTTATCAATGGGCAATGAATAAAACATTACAAAATGTTAGCATAGATAGATTAAAAGAAAATTGTATTGTTGGGGCTACAGTTTTCTATTTATCGTTTCCAATATACAAAAAGTTAAGGAGAAGCACTTACCAGAGAAAGTCTGTAGATGCTAGAAATCCAAGCAACATGCACAAAATGCAAGAGGAACTCAGCAGGCCTGCAATGGGATCCCATCACCAAGCAAATCTTGCCCTTCCCCCCCCCCCCACACACACTTTCTGCTTACTGCAGGAATTGCTTCTTACACATTCGTCCCTCCCCACTGATCTTCCTCCTGGCACTTATCCTTGCAAACGGAACAAGTGCTACAACTCCCTCACTACCATCCAGGGCCCTAAACAGTCTTTCCAGGTGAGGAGGCACTTCACCAGCGAGCCTATTGGAGTCATTTACTGTGTTCAGTTCTCTTGGCGTGGCCTCCTGTACATCAGTGAGACCTGATGTAGATGGGAGACTGCTTCACCGAGTACCTACGCTCCGTCCACCAGAACAAGTGGGATCTCCCAGTGGCCACCCATTTTAATTGCACTTCCCATTCCAATATGTCCGTCAATGGCATCCTCCATTGTCATGATGAGGCCACACTTAGGTTGGAGAAACAACACCTTATATTCTGTTTGGGTAGCCTCCAAATGATGGCATCAATATCAATTTCTCAAACTTGCGGTAATAACCCCAGCCCGCCACCCTCCTCCCCTCTATTTCCCATCCCCTTTTCCATCTCTCACCTTATCTTGCCATCAACTTCCCATTCCTCCCCCCTCCAGGTTTCACCTTTCACCTGGTGGTTCTCTCTCCACTCCGCTCACAGTTTTTAAACCCAAAACGTCGACTGTACTTTTTCCCATAAATGCTACCTGGCCTGCTGACTTCCTCCAGCATTTTGTATGTGTTGCAAGAAGCTCTTGTAATTTCCCAACACATCACCACTGCAAGACCCTGCCTGGAAAAGCTTTCTCTTATTCATCTTCAGCATTCCTTCGCTCAAAAAAAAATCCTTGCCTCCATCATCTTCGGCCTCGTGTCCAGAAGTCCTTAATCTTGGTGTTTAATGTACTCAAACAGAATATTCATTGTCCTAACCCACCTGGACAAAAAAGACACATATGTTCGGATGCTGTTCATAGACTTTAGTTCAGCATTCAATTCAATCATCCCTCAGAAACTGATTGGAAAGCTGAGCCTATTGGGCCTTGACACCTCCCTCTGCAACTGGATCCTAGACTTCCTGACTGGGAGATCTCAGTCAGTCTGGATTGGGAGCAGCATCTTCAACGCCATCACACTGAGCATGGGGCCTCCCCAGGGTTGTGTGCTCAGTCCACTGCTGTTCACTCTGCTGACCCACGACTGTACTGCAACACACAGCTCGAACCATATCATCAAGTTCGCCAATGACACCACCGTGGTGGGTCTCATCAGCAAGAACGATGAGTCAGCTTACAGAGAGGAGGTGCAGCGGCTAACGGACTGGTGCAGAGCCAACAACCTGTCTCTGAATGTGAACAAAACAAAAGAGATGGTTATTGACTTCAGGAGGGCACGGAGCGACCACTCCCTGCTGAACATCGACGGCTCCTTGATAGACATCGTTAAGAGCACCAGATTTCTTGGTGTTCACCTGACGGAGAATCTCACCTGGTCCCTCAACACCAGCTCCATAGCAAAGAAAGACCAGCAGCGTCTCTACTTTTTGCGAAGGCTGAGGAAAGTCCATCTTCCACCCACACCCCCCCATCCTCATCACATTCCACAGGGGTTGTATTGAGAGCATCCTGAGCAGCTGCATCACTGCCTGGTTTGGAAATTGCACCATCCCGGATCGCAAGACCCTGCAGCGGATAGTGAGGTCAGCTGAGAAGATCATCGGGGTCTCTCTTCCCGCCATCATGGACATTTACACTACACGCTGCATCCGCAAAGCAAACAGCGTTATGAAGGACCCCACACACCCCTCATACAATCTCTTCTCCCTCTTGCCGTCTGGGAAAAGGCTCCGAAGCATTCAGGCTCTTACGAACAGACTATATAACAGTTTCTTCCCCCAAGCTATCAGACTCCTCAATACCCGAAGCCTGGACTAACACCTTGCTCTACTGTCCTGTTTATTATTTATTGTAATGCCGGTACTGTTTATGTGTACTTTATGCAGTCCAGTGTAGGTCTGTAGTTTAGTATAGCTTTCTCTGTGTTTTTTTTTATTACGTAGTTCAGTCTAGTTTTTGTACTGTGTCATGTAAACCATGGTACTGAAAAACATTGTCTCATTTTTACTATGCACTGTACTAGCAGTTACGGTCAAAATGACAATAAAAGTTGACTTGACTTGACTTGAATTGAAGAGAAAATGAAGCAAACATAATCCCCACTTTCTGAGACGATGCAGCCAGAAGATAGTTTCTAAACATTTATACTCTCTGAATCAGTCATCTTTCAGCGCAATATCTTTCAATTTTTTAAAATCTCTGTTAATATATAGGCATTCTTTATTTAATCTCTATTCAGAGGAGGACCTCTCCATCTCAGGGTTACAAATATGTCCAGCCATTAGGATGAAGACAGTATGGTGCCCATTTTTCCAGATCTAATCCTACCAAAGCATGTAGATAGAATTGCAGTGTCTTCTTTAACCTTATACTTTAACAATCTTGCAATAAGCACAAGTGTATTCCTTCTTGCTCTCTCTGCTGTTTAGGGACCCAAATCCTTCTGAATATCAATATTACTAGGTCTTACCATTTAAAGTATGTTCTGTTTTCCTATATTTTACACTGAAATGAATACCCTTTCTTGATATTATGATGTTTTCTCACTCACTTAACTCACTCATGATTCTTTGCAGATTTACTTCAACCTCCTTACAAGCTACTGTCCACTAACCATGAATGTTGGGATATATATATATATTTATATAAAAAACCTGGTCTTCCACCCAAGTTAAATTGCAAATAATTTAGGTCCATGTTCCATAAGTAGGAGCTTGTAAATTGGAAAATAATAATGTATTCCACTCCTGGCTTTCCACCTTTTATCTTAATTCTTTCTTTCTTTCTTTCTAAATCTTTTTATTAATATTAATAATATGGACAGAATACAGATGATATATTGATAAAGAAATTACCAACATACACATTCCATTACATATGAAAAAAAAACATACATAATAGTTACAATATAAATGAGTTTACCAAGACATAAGCCATAAGATATATGTATGGACATAGTAAATCTAAATATTTCATAATGTATAATATAAAAAAAACAGAAAAAAGAAAGAAAAAAAAACAAAAAAAAATTTATATAATGCAGAACTAACTAATCTAATAACTATAGCTAATAAGTAATATAAAAGAAAAAAAAACAAACAAAAGAGAAGGAAAAAAAAAGTGGGCTGTTTATAATATCTCACAAAAATAAGTATTCATCAATGCCGTCACTTCCGGTCCTCTCAAAATACATAAGCTAAAAGCTGGGAAATCAAATGTACTTGGCAAAGGGTCATATTACATCATATGAAAATGTTGAATAAATGGTCTCCATAACTTTTCAAATTTAATAGAAGTCTCAAAAGTACCACTTCTAATTTTTTCTAAATTTAAACATAACATAGTTTGAGAGAACCAATTAAATACAGTGGGAGGATCAATTTCTTTCCAATTCAACAATATAGATCTTCTAGCCATCAAAGTTAGAAATGCAATCATTCGACGGGCTGAAGAAGATAAATGCTGTGAATCTAACATTGGTAAACCAAAAATTGCGGTAATAGGCTGAGGTTGTAAATCAATATTCAAAACCGCAGATATAATATCAAAAATATCTTTCCAATATTTCTCCAAAAATGAACACGACCAAAACATGTGAGTTAAAGACGCAATTTCAGAATGACATCTATCACAAATAGGACTTATATGAGAGTAAAAATGAGCTAATTTATCCTTGGACATATGGGCCCTATGTACAACCTTAAATTGTATTAGTGAATGTTTGGCACATAACGATGATGTATTAACTAATTGAAGAATTCTATCCCAATTCTCACTAGAAATACTAAAACTAAGCTCTCTTTCCCAATCCTGTTTAGTCTTATAAAGGGGCTCTGAACGTATCTTCATAATTATATTATAAAGTTTTGAAATAAGCCCTTTTTGAAAAGGGTCTAATTCAAATAAACTCTCCAAAGTATCTGAAGGCACAAAATTTGGAAACGTAGAGAGTACAGAACTTAAAAAATGTCTAATCTGTAAATATCTAAAAAAATGAAATCTCGGCAAGTTATATCTGTTGGATAATTGTTCAAAAGACATGAAACAATATCTAAAAATAAATCAGAAAATCTTAGTAATCCCTTAGTTTTCCAAGCTGAATAAGCTTGATCTATAATGGAAGGGTGAAAAAAACAATTAGATACAATAGGACTATTTAAAACGAATTGAGTCAACCCAAAAAATCTCCGAAATTGAAACCATATACGCAATGTATGTTTAACTATCGGGTTGTCAATTCGTTTCGGCAATTTAGAAAGAGCAAAAGGGAGAGAAGTCCCTAAAATAGAACCCAAAGCATAAGCTGATACCAATTTCGTTTCTAAACTCACCCAACAAGGGCCAAAAGATCCACCCCCATCTTTCAACCAGCATAACAAATATCTAATATTAGCTGCCCAATAGAAAAATCTGAAATTAGGTAATGCTAACCCGCCTTCCTTTTTTTGTCTTCTGTAAATATGTTTTACCTAACCTGGGATTTTTATTCTGCCATATATATGAAGAAATTTTAGAGTCAACATTAGTAAAAAAAGATTTCGGGATAAAAATTGGTATCGCTTGAAAAATATATAAAAACTTAGGTAAAATAACCATCTTAATAGCATTAATCCTACCTATTAGAGATAGAGACAAAGGTGACCACCTAGTAAACAAACCTTTAATCTGATCAATTAAGGGTAAAAAATTAAATCCAAACAAATCTTTATGGTTCTTTGTAATTTTGATCCCTAAATAAGTAAAAGAGTCATTAACTAATTTAAAGGGTAAATTTCCATAAATTGGGACCCGTTTATTTAATGGAAACAATTCACTTTTATTAAGATTTAACTTATACCCAGAAAACTCACTAAATTGAGCCAATAATGATAAAACTGCTGGAATGGATTTCTCCGGGTTAGAAATGAATAGTAATAAATCATCTGCATACAAAGATAACTTATGAATATCTGTCCCACGATTAATACCCAAAATATCCTGTGATTGTCTGATGGCAATTGCCAAAGGTTCTAAGGCAATGTTAAATAGTAATGGACTAAGAGGACATCCCTGTCTAGTGCCCCGAAATAGGCGAAAAAAGGGAGATCTTTGATTATTGGTAACCACTGAGGCTACTGGAGTATGATAAATCAATTTAATCCATGATATAAATATCGGACTAAAATTAAACTTCAACACATTAAATAAGTAAGGCCATTCAACTCTGTCAAATGCTTTCTCCGCATCTAATGAAATCACGCATTCTGAAGTATCATGTGAGGGAGTATAAACAATATTCAACAATCTCCTAATGTTAAAAAAAGAATAACGATTTTTAATAAAGCCAGTTTGATCATCTGAAATAATTTTGGGTAATACCTTCTCAAATCTAGATGCCAGTAACTTAGAAAAAATCTTGGAGTCTACATTCAATAAAGATATAGGTCTATAAGAAGCACAATTAGTAGGGTTATCTTAATTCATGCTAATATTTTTCTCACGAGGATTATCTGTTATAGAGGCTACTTACAGGTGTAGAGAGAGTTATGCTGGTAAGCCACCATGTTAATTTCCTTAGATTATCTGTCAGTGTATTGTGCAATCTGAATTTAGGCAGTTTGACTATTGAAAGTATTATCTACAGTTAAGCCATAAGAAGAATTTATTGGCAGCTATATAATTCTGTGCTAAGTCAAAGGTCGTAATATGAGAACCTCCTTGTAATGAACTCTTTGGGTTTGTGTGAGGAGCTGGAGAGCACTGGGCTCTGAGGTTTTGAGAGCAACTACATTGGTTAATTTTTGTTCAACAGAAGACATCCTTCTGACTGTGAGTGTGGCGAAAGGGTGCAGAACATTGAACACGTTCTGCGCAACTGCCCACTCTTACCCGATTTAGCTGACACTGACCTGCTCAACATCAACCAAACAACATTAGAGTGGCTGGCTGTCTGGTGTGACAAGCTATGATGAACAGAAGTCATTATCATTTAGTGTTCCTTGTGCTTTTCTCAAGTGATGTACACTTTATTATGCAGTCTACTGGTGCTTTCTGTAAAAACTTGTAACGTTTATTTAAATAGGTCCATAGATTCCGTGTTCCTTGTACTACTTAAGCAGACACCTGATTAGCTAATCGCAGGACGCTAGTTTTTGAGGATGTTACACCTCGCGGTATTGCTCAGCTGAGTCACTGATGTTCTGTTGGAATTCTTATGAATAAACCTTGGTCACTCTCTTTACATTGAAGTCTGCCTTTCCTCTGTATTTTGGTTATCACAATGCAAGCATACATTGTGACAGAAGGACCCCACCAAGTAATGGATCTAGTGGAGGTTGAACAGCATTTTTGACATTAGGTGGCTTTAGGTGAGAATATTATCTGTTCTCAAGCCCAAGTTCTGCATGTTTCTAGTCTATATTATGAGTTTCTTGAGTCTATGTTCCAAGTATCTTCTGTCTACATTAAAAGTTTCTCTAGTCTATGTTCCAAGCATCTCTAGTTCATATTACAATTTTCTCAAGACTACATTCTGACTTTTTCTAATCTACATTCTGAGTTTCTCAGTCCATGTTCCGAGGATACATTCCAAACGTCTCTAGTCTAAGTTCCGAGTTTCTAAAATCCACGTCGTGAACTTCACTTCTCTACATTCCGAGTTTCTAAAGTCCATGTTCTGAACTTCTATAGTCTATGTTCGATGTTTTTTCAGGTCTAAAGGCTTCCCATGGCCCTTTCAAAGCTTGCCAGCTTTACTCAACATTTCCTCAGGTCTGCCTTGGCTGTCAGGTGCCGGCCGTAAGGAGAGGGGTAATGTAATGAGCTCTTTCAGATTTTGCGGGGAGCTAGAGAGCATTGGACATCGAGGTTTTTAAGAGCACCTGAACTGGTTAATTGTTGTTTAATGGCAGTCATTTATCGATTGGAGTTCCTTGTGATTTTCTTCAACTCACTCTTTGTAATGCATCTCCTGGTGCTTTCTGTTCTAAACATGTTAAGTTTATTTTGATTAGCTCAAGGATTCTGTGTTTCTTATATTATTTAAGTGGATGCTTGATTAGCGATAATTGTGGTGCCCTAGTTTTCAGAATGTTGCATTACCAGTGACGTTGGTAGCCGAGAAACCGATGTTCTGTAGGAATTCTTATGAATGAATGCTGACTGCCATTTCTACGTTGAAGTCTGTCTTTCATCTGCACTTGGGTTCCATCGTTGCCAGCACACATCGTGACTTTGTTTAATCTGAGGAACTACTGTTTCTTTGCTGAAGATGCTGTTATACAAATTGATTTGTACTGAAAGCAGCATTTCATACAATATGTAAACAGCTTGGTATGATTCATATGACAGTACCTAATGTTAAGAGATTAAAATAAACTAAATTGATTTCACTGAATAGCCTACTATATGAGATAGATAAATGTCAAGGTTCCTCAGCAAACTGTCCTACTGTACTTTTCAAACCATGGAGAAATATTCTGCTTTCATTACTGGAAGTCAGAACATCAGAAGTATAATATGAATGTTAATTGATTCTCCTGTATCTTGGTAAATAGAACCATAGAACATTACAGCACAGAAACAGGCCTTTTGGCCCTTCTTGGCTGTGCTGAACCATTTTTCTGCCTAGTCCCACTGACCTGCACCTTCACCATATCCCTCCATACACCTCTCATCCATGTAACTGTCCAAGTTTCTCTTAAATGTTAAAAGTGAGCCCACATTTACCACTTCATCTGGCAGTTCATTCCACACTCCCACCACTCTCTATGTGAAGAAGCTCCCCCTAACATTCCCTTTAAACTTTTCCCCCATCACCCTTAACCCATGTCCTCTATTTTTTTTCTCCCCTAGCCTCAGTGGAAAAAGCCTGCTTGCATTCACTCTATCTATACCCATCATAATTTTATACACCAGTGGTGTTAAAAGTCTTAATGAACTGTTTAATTCAGAAACCTCTATCAGAACCAAAACTGGCAAAAGTCTCTACCATATAAAGGTAATACTTAAAAACCTTCATTTCTCTCAAGCTGACAAGTACAGGGGCTGCTTTCAGCAGTGAAAAAGGTTTAAAAAGATCAAATCAAAAGGTTTACATCAGAGTCAGAGTTCTGATTTATTATCACTGCCATATGTCATGATATTAGTGCAGCGCCAGACTTGGAAATTGCTGTAAATTTCAAAAATCAATAAATAATGCAAAAAAGGAACAGCAAGGTAGTGTTTGTGGGTTCATGGACTTTTCAGAAATCTGATAGCAGAGGTGAAGAATCTGTTCCAGAAATGCTGTGTGGCTCTTCAGGCTCCTGTACTTCCTCCACAAACTTGGTGAACATATCTCCACCACTGTCATCCTTGATTCTGGTGGACATCCCTTCTTTTGCTGAATTGTTGTTAGAGTGGAGTGACTTCAGGCTTCAGACAAGTTAAGATTCAGGACAGCGTTTAGCAATCAGTTGTCAGAGAGAAAGATTACTAATTGAATGTTCTACATAAATGCTATTCTGGTTACAAAAAGATAAATATTGGGCTCTAAAATATTGCCTTTGTAGTATATTTAAATAAGTATGATATCAGTTGTGTCATATTTGATCATATGTGTATTACAGTTGGTATATGACCAGATAAGAAGAACCATAAATATCTTTAGAGTTCTCAGTGTTTTCTGCACCATAACCTGCACACTGCATGTTTCTTCACCATGAATGCTCAATGATACCTCAGTCTGGCAATGAGGAAGAATCAGAAAAGGAAGTGGGGGGTGCTTGACATTGCATAGTAACTGAAGACATGAAACAGCTATATACTGTGATGAATCACAGTGATTTCAAATTAACTTAAAGTGATCAGATTCAATTATAGACTTCAGCACAGAAATCAAGTGACACCCAGATGTTGTATATTTAGAATTTTAGAAATATTCAAATAATATTATAAATATTTTTTTGACTAAGCATTCTTTGTTGTTTTCATAATGCATTACAGATTATATCTAAAAGTACATAAATGGCATATGTCATTACACCGCCATATTATACATTTGCATCTCTCAGCTCCCTTGTTTTCTTTTCAACTGGTTTTATGTTTTGGGGTTAAAAACTTAACAGTGGTGTTGAGGGAGAACCAATGAACCATAGAACACTACAGCACAGTACAGGCCCTTCAGCCCTCTATGTTGTGTTGACCCATATAATCCTTAAAAATATAGTACTAAACCCACACTACCCCATAACCCTCCATTTTTCTTTCATCCATATGTCTGTGCAAGAGGCTCTTAAATACCCCAAATGTTTTAGCCTCCACCACCATCCCTGGTAAGTCTTTCCAGGCACTCACAACCCTCTGAGTAAAAAAACTTATCCCTGATGTCTCCCCTAAACTTACCTCACTTAACTGAGCTTTAAAAGAATCCAAAACGACTACCCACCTGTTGAAGTGCATTGAGGAGTTTAAGTTTTTAAAAAAAGTGCAGCAAGAAGTGGTCGAGTATAAACATAATGTAGCACATGCGCAAGTTTAAAAAAGGCAGAAAATGGACAAGTCCACAGGTTCATATATGGTGAGTAGCAGGTCATAATAATCATAAATATTAAAAAGCTGAAATAGCTGGCTACATTGGAAAGCTTGATGCATTTGATTGCACAAGAAGTATTTGGAATATGTATACTGAGTTAATTGAGTAATATTTTAAAGCAAATGAAATAGCCAATGAGAAACAACCAATTTTTCTGAATGTATTGGATTTAAAGGCATACAGTTTGTTAAGAAGTTCGACTGCTCCAACCAAACTAGCTGAAACAAGCTTTGTTGAAATCATGAAAGTAAAGCAGAAACACTTAGAACTGAAACCATTGTTGAGGTTTTGGAAGTGGAATCAAAAGGAACCAGGGTCCTTTTCAGTGTATGTGGCTGAATTGAAGTGGTTGTCTGAGCATTGTCAATTCATTGATGAGCTTAATGATACCGTGGTATCTTACAAGAAAGCATTCAAAAACAGCTCCTAACACAAGCACAATTCACATTTAAAAGAACAGTTGAAATCACTGTATCAATGGAAACAGGAGACAGAGACACAATTGAGTTGCATTCAGGAATGAAAGCAAGCGTGAACAAAATTGCAACATCGAAACAGAAACCTGCCTGGCCAAACAAATTGTGTTACCGTACTTGCAGGGGCTCACGTACACTAGACCAAGGCATGTTTAAAAGTGAAACTTGCAGAAAATGCAACATAGTAGGACATACTCAAAGAACATGTTAGGCAGACAAAAGTAAATGGACTACAGAGGAAAGAGAAAAAGATGAAAAGTCAAATTGCATTTTCAAAAAGAGCATTTTGAAAAATCCATTGGTGAGAGTGATACAAGACTAGGTAGGCTTGAGATGTACAATGTAAAATCTAACCTGAGACAAACAATATGGCTTACACCAGGAATGAAGGGTAAATTAATTAAAATGGAATTGGACACTGGCTTGGCTGTTTCAATCTTTCCTCAAAATGTGTATGAGTGGCATTCAATGATACTAATCTGAAGCCTGCAGATATTCAACAAAGAACTTGTACTGGAGAAAAGGTAACTCCTGTGGAAATGACATTTATAAACATGAAATATAACAACCAACAAGCCACATTGGGCTTGTATATGTTAAAAACAGGAAGTCCAGCATTGTGGGGGCCTGATTGGCTGAGTCAACTACAACTTGATTGGAGATCCATCCACCATTTACATACCACATCCCCTGTAACTGAGTTAGCTAAAAAGCAAATTAAGAAAGATAGAGGATGATGCCACAAATGCCTTTATTCTGTACATCATAAACCATTGCTCAACAGATGGCTTACGGGTGTTGGTGGCAACCTCTGTACCTCTGGTTGGAAAGCATGTTGGACCAAGAAGACCATTCTAATGAGAGGAATCCTGAAAATGATGAAAGCAATGGTCTGACTGCAACAGTTTTTTTTTAGCCTGTCTATCTGAGAAAGCTTCTGATATGTTAATCAGGCAACCACTTTTGAAATGTGGTTTGGTTTTAAGCTGGAAGATAGTTCAGAAAAGTTTCAAGCATTCAGCTTTTATGAGTGGGTATAAAGAACCAGAACTTGCTCTGTGTGCAATAAGGTTATTGCATGAACTTCAAGCTGCTTGTAAAAGTAGATGCAAAGACCAAAGCCCAGCTAGATGAATGAAAGGCCAAAGAAAAGAGTCAATTGAGAGATAAAAACAAAAGATTCATCAGATGATGTTGTGGTTGAAGAAAGCAAGAGGAGAAATCAGATCGTAGAGGGAGCAACTGAAGAATAAATCAGAGAATACGTACTCTAGTGAACTAAATGCATTTTCCCAACAAGATATAAATTGTGTGGTCTGTACAAACCGGCTGTGTGGTGAATAAAAGCATAAGAGTGCCTCTTTCACCTTAGATGGTAGAAGAAGTTTGGCATGAATCCCTAAATCCTAAGGACTTCCTGCACGGGCACAATTGAGAGCATCCTGACTCCCTGTCACTGCCTGGTATGGGAACTGTACTTTACTCAATCACAGGACTCTGCAGGGAGTGGTGCAGGCAGCCCAGTGCATCTGTGGATGTGAACTTCCCACCATTCAGGACATTTACAGTGACAGGTGCGTAAATGGGCCCAAAGGATCATTGGGGACTCGAATCATCCCAACCACAATCTGTTCCCGCTGTTACCATTCAGTAAATGGGCAGCATTAAAGCCAGAACCAACAGACTCCGGACAGCTTTTTCCACCAGGCCATCAGACTAATTAACTCATGCTGATTTGAGTGTATTTCTATGTTACATTGACTGTTCTATTTATAATAAATTACTATGATTGCACATTTAGATGGATACGTAACATAAAGATTTTTACTCCTCATGTATGTGAAGGATGAAATAAATAAAATCAATTCAATTCAATATATTTTTACATATAGCTGAAGGACCATTTCACAGCCCTAACTATCATCTTTCCTACATTGGTTCAAAGATTAAGGATTTACAGACAAACAAAAACATAACTGCTCTTACCTGTGCCTTTTCACTAAAGCCTTTTTATAAAGAGCTGCTCTCATTCCCTACATCTCTGATTTTTTTTTTTATTTTATTGAAGTAGAATGGGAAAATGACAATCCTGTCCATTTGAGATTTCTTATCAGTAACTGCATGGGATTTGTTCATTTTGGAGACAATGACATTACCGATACTGACATCCCTGATCAAATTTGAAATTTAACAGTTTCACCTGAGAACCACCTTTAGAAGTATTGAATTTTACAACATAATTAAATTATTGAAACTTAAAACAAAAGTGATGTGTTACTCATTGGACCATTTATCCTCAGTCAAAATTTCAAGTAACTTCTTATTTCTACTTCATTCTCCACAAATGTGTTTGTAACTTTTGTAATAATTTGTTTATTTTATTCTGTTTTCCATATCAAGGACATCCTACCCATTCTCCTTCACCTTACTCCTTGTCTCCTTTGACTTTGTCTTGGTACTCTGCTGCTGCAAAAAGCTAATTTTCATGGCATTTATGTCCTGTGTATGTATACCAATGACAACTATAAACTTGAACTTAGCTCACTGCAGTTTAAAACTTGTTGCTCTTCTCAGACTAAAACTGATAAAACTTGTTCTTCTCAGACTAAAACTGATAAAATTTATTATCATAAGCAAGTAAAGCTGGTTAACAATTTTTAAATAGCATTAGCCTCTTAGTATTCTGCAGTGAACCCTTTGCTTATGCCATATAAAATCACAAAGAAAGAGTCTTAGAGTTTTATGTAATTTAATCATCACTGAGAAATGCCTGAAACCACTTCAGGTACAAACGTTTGTAAATTAGCTCACATTTTACTGGAACAAGTGGAGATAGACTGTGTCCAATCAGTGTGAGTGGGAGCATGAGAAGAAGCTATGTTTTCACTTAGCTTCGTGGCTCAAGATGAAAAAGGCAGCGCTTCGCAGCAATTTTTCGGAGTTGGACCACACCCAATCAGTGTACGGGAGCATAAGAAGCTATGCTTTCACTTCAAGATTAAAAAGGCAGTGCTTCGTGGCAGATTTTTGGAGTTGGTCTATCCCCAATAAGTGAAGAGATTCATTAGAAAGGGTGAATAAAAAGAAGGCAGGGGCAAATGGAATGGCCACTGTTGGAGCAGCCATTGTGTGAGTGGGCCAGTATTGGACTGGCTTTGGCTCATCAGATTTTGGCAAGATCGGGTTTGGTAAGTTTCTTTATCTTTTTTAAAAATTTTTCATTCCTTGTCTGTTAGGGCACAGTTAGTGCAATGAGAATGGTTCCAGGGTTTGTGTTTGTCCTGCGTGTGTGTTGTGGGAGTTCTGGGAGACCTCCAGCCTCCTGGATAACCACACCTGCACCAGGTACACTTGAGCTGCAGCTCCTCAGAGAGCGTGTTAAGGAACTGGACCTACAGCTCAATAACCTTCGACTCATAGGGGAGACACAGGAAGTGATAGATCAGAGCTACAGGAAGATAGTCACCGCTAGGTTGTAGGAGGCAGGTAACTGGATGACTGTTAGGAGAAGAAAGGGAAATGGGCAGCCCTGTGGCCATTCCTCTCAATAACACTTTAGATACTGTTGACAGCGAGGTCCTACCGGAGGGAGCTGCAGTGACTGGGTCTCTAGCACTGAGTCTGGTGCTGTAGCTCAGAAGGGAACAGAGGGGAAGATGACCGCAGTGGTGATAGGAGGTTCCAGAGTCAGAGGAACAGAGCCAAGATTCTGTGGTGCAATTGAGACACTGGCTGGTATGATGCCTCCCAGGTTCCAGGGACAGGAATATCTTTGATTGGGTCCATGGTATTCTAAAGGGGAGGGTGAGCAGCCAGAAGTCTTTGTAATATGTACATAGTTAGGAAAGGGGAGGAGATGCTAAGAGAGATTTTAAGGAGCTAGGTAGAAAGCAGAAAAGCAGGCCCTCTAGAGGAGTAATCTCTGGACTGTTGTCCGTGCCACACATTGTTGAGGGTAAGAATAGGATAATTTGGCAGATGGCTGCATGGTTGAGGAACTGATGTGGGGGGCAGGGTTTCAGGTTTTTGGATCATTGGGGCCTCTTCTGGAGAAGGTATGACCTGTACATAAGAGATGGATGCATCTGAACCCAAGGAGGACCAATATCCATGCAGGTAGGTTTGCTAGAACTGTTCCGGAAGGTTCAAACTAATTAAGCAGGATAGGAACTGGAGTGATGGGTCTGAGAATGTGGCCATTGTTTCACAAACAGAGGCAGAGAGTAGCGAGTCTGTTAACATGGACAGGCTGAAAATAGGGCAAATTTGCTGTCAACAGGATGATTTGCAATGTACAAGGGAGACAGAATTGGAGAGGGCGAGTACAGGACTGAAGGAATTACATCTGAAAGCACATAGTATACAAAATAAGGTAGATGAACTTGTAGCACAGTTACAGATTGGCATATATGATGCTGTGGGCATCAATGAATTGTGGCAGAAAGAAGTTTATAGCTGAGAGCTTAAAGTCCAAGGATACACATTGTATCAAAAGGACAGGCAGGTGGGCAGAGGGGGTGTGGTGGCTTGGTTGGTAGAAAATGTAATCAAATCATTAGAAAAAGGTAACATGGGATTGGAAGGTGTAGAATCATTGTGGGTAAGCTGAGAAATTGCAAGGGTAAAAAGATCCTGATGGGAGTTACATACATACCTCAAAACAGTAGAAAATAATAAGAGATAGAAAATGCATGTCAAAAGGTTAATGTTACAATACTCATGGCAGATTTCAATATGCCTGTAGATTGGAAAAAATAAGTTTGGTGCTGGTTTCCAAAACAAAGAATTTCTAGAGCGCCGACAAGATGACTTTCTAGAGCAGCATAGTTGAGCGCACTTGAGAATTCACAATGCAATCTGTCAGATGTTTCAGTATTACTTTGGAATAAAGGGAATTACAGATGTATGAAAGAGCAGCTGGCCAAAATTAATTGAAAGGGAACACTAGTAGTGATGACTACAAAGCAACAACGACGGAATTTTTTGGAGTAATTCGGAGGTGCATCTCAAGGAAGAAATATTCTAAAGGCAAAATGACACAACTGTGGCTGACAAGAGAAATCAAATACAACATAAAAGCCAAAGGGAAGCAAAAGTAGATATCGGACCACTGGAAAACAATGCCGGAGAGGCAGTAATGGAGGACACGGAAATGGTGGATGAACTGAATAAATATCTTGCATCAGTCTGCACTGAGGAAGACTCTAGCTGTATGCACGAAGTTCAAGAGTGTCAAAGGGCAGATGTGAGTGAAGTTGCCATTACAAGGGAGAAGGTTCTTGGGAAAATGAAAGATCTGAAGTTAGATAAATCACCAGGACAGGGTGGTCTATACCACGGTGTTCTGAAATAGGTGGCTGAAGAGATTGCAGAAGCATTAGTAACAATCTTTCAAGAATCAATGGTTTCTGGCATAGTTCCGGAGGACTGGAAAACTGCAAATGTCATCCCACTCTTCAAGAAGGGAGAGGCAGAAGAAAGGAAACTATAGGCCAGTTAGCCTGACCTCTATGGTTGGGCAAATGTTGGAGTCAATTGTTCAGGATATGGTTTTGGGGTACTTGGAAGCATATGATAAACTAAGCCATTGTCAGCATGCTTTCCTCAAGGTAAAATCTTGCCTGACAAATCTGTTGGAATTAATTGAAGAAATAGCAAGCACGATAGACAAAGGAGACTCAGATGATGTTGTGTACTCAGATTTTCAGAAGGCCCTTGACAAGGTGCCACACATGAGGCTGCTTAACAAGCTACAAGTCAATGGTATTACAGGAAAGATTCTAGCATGGATAAAGCACTGGCTAATTTGCAGAAGGTAAAGATTGGCTGCCGGTGACTAGTTGTGATCCACAGGGGACTGTGTCGGGACCACCTGTTTTACACATGTCAGTGATTTGGATGAAGGAACTGATGGATTTGTGGCCAAGTCTGCAGATGATACGAAGATAAGTGGTAAGGCAGGTGACACTGAGGAAAGCAGAGAAGCAATTGGAGGACGTAAACAGACTAGGAGAATGGACAAAGTGGCAGATGGAATACAGTGTAGGGAAGTGTCTGGTCATGCACTTTGGTAGAAGAAATGAGAGCATAGACTATTTTCTAAATGGATAGACAATTCAAAGATCTGAGATATGGAGGGATTTGGGAGTCCTGGTGCAGGATTTCCTAACAGTTAATTTGTAGGTTGAGCCAGCATTAAAGAAGGCAAATGCAATGTTAGCATTCATTTCAAAAGGACTAGAAGATAAAAGCAAGGATGTAATGTTAAGGCTTTATAAGACACTGGTGAGGACCCACTTGGTTTTGAGCTTCTTTTCTTAGAAAGGATGTGCTGACATTGGAGAGGATTTAAAGGAGATTCTCGAAAATGATTCTGGGATTGAAAGGCTTTTAATATGAGGAGCGTTTGATGGCTCTGAGCCTGTACTCACTGGAATTCAGAAGAATTACAGTGAGGGTAGATCTCATTGAAACTTATCAAACGTTGAAAGGCTTCAGTAGAGTGGATGTTGAGAGGATATTTCCCGTGGTGGGAGAGTCTAAGACCAGAGGACACAGCCCCAGAATAGACAGTCTTCCTTTTAGAAAGAGGATGAGACGGAATTTATTTAGCCAGAGTGTGGAGAATCTGTGGAACTTGTTGCCACAGGCAGCTGTGAAGGCCAAGTTATTGTGTATATTTGAGACAAAGGTTAATAGATTCTTGATTAGTCATAGCATGAAGGGATACAGGGAGAAGGGGAGAAGGCAGGTGATTTGAACTGAGAGGGAAATGGATCAGTCTTGATGAAAAGGTGGAGCAGACTTGATGGGTCAAATGGCCTAATTCTGCTCCTAAATCTTATGATTACACACATTTGTGCACATTTAATTTCAAAGCATTTGTTCACAATATTCATATAAGTAGAAGCTCAAAACATCACATCAAGGAAAGCAGTCTGCTATGAGAAACGAAACCACAATTTATCCCCTCCCCTGTGAGATGAATGGATTGATAAATAGATGCAGAAAGGCCTGAGAAAGCAGATATATTAAACTGAATGAATCCAATTATAAATTAAATAGAAATAAAACGAAAAGAGTTGGTTTGGGAGAGTTCATAAAAAGACAAAAGTTGGAAATGTATTTAGAAAATGTCTTTTAAAGTATTCAAAATCTAAAGGAAAGAGATTCAACACTTAGAGTTGTCCATTTCCTGTGAACGTTTAACCATTAAGAATGTTTTAAAATGCAATTAGTTGCCTTTCATTTCATTTGCTATTATTTGGGGCATCATTTAGTGTGCTTATGTATTAACTTCTGTTAATAGAATATAAAGTGGGAATGTTCTAGAATGAGTGAAGATTCCATTTCTTTAGATTGCTGGCCATGCAGAATGATTCTGTGACTTCATGACTTTACCTAGAGTATAGTTAAGAATTCTGAGCTCTACTCTTTATGAAATATAAATAAATATGCTGCATAAATTTTATAAATTTATAAAATTTATGCTGACTGCTTAATCTGTTATATTTTTCAAAACTGTTCATTACATCCTTAAGTATAAACTACAGCATCTTCTCTTCTCCCGTCATTGATTGTGAGATCAGTTATACCCAAAAGTTTCAAAGGTTCATTTATTATTACACCTTGTAAACAACCCTATACAACTCTGAAATTTGTTTTCTCCAGATAGCCATGAAGCAAAAAAAGAACATCAAGTCATTCAGCGAGAAACATCAAACCCACCTCCTCCTCCGGAACAAAACAGAATAGCATCCCAATCATCAATCCACCCCAAAAGCCTATACCCCACATGAAACAGAACAGGAACATCAACCCCCAAAATTCAATCTGTCCCCCACTAACAGAACACTGGAACATCAATCCCCAAGCACCCTCCCCTCACAAAATAATGTGGAACAAGAATAGATGAAAGAAAAGCACATACAAACCGTAAGTCTGACGAAAGTCCACAGTCCCTAAAAGCAATAGTCCAATCCATAAATGCAGAACTACGATACCACCCTACGATATCACCAGCATTCATCAAAAGAGAGGATGCCACACGAGCAGAGAGGCCTACCCGCCCGTCACAGTGAGCCACACAGTGATAAGCCGCTCAAGGACTCTGGCAGTTATCAGAGAAGTGTAGGCAGTCAGCACTGAAACATTTGCTTATCATTTTCATTCGCCTCAATGTCTCAATCTTCCTCGACACTTTAATCAGCAACTAATGAACGTCTTAGACTGAGAAATGGAGTCAAATATCGCCTCACACACCGTCTCTAAGTTTCTTCTCATCAAGGCCACCCAAGTACTTGCTTGCTTCCCAGAATCTTCGCAGAGATAGCAAAGTGCTGGATCACTCAGATGATCTCCAAACTGTAAATCACAAGCTCTAAAAGTCCCAGAAACACATTTAAGGTGAAAAACAGACATAGAATTAAAAAAGAATGTTGTTCAGAGAGTTTCTTACATTGTGCTCTTTTAGTCCCATTTCACAACCATATGGTTCTGAATTCTCAAATTTATATCATGTTTGTGGAATGCTGAAGGCTCAATTATAAATTTTGTATAACTGGAAACTTGATTTTACTGCCTGCTTCCATTGCTGGGGGGAAAGAAATGACATCAGCTTTCAGATATGCAGAAAGAGTATTGTGTAGAAGCTTCCAAAGTGAGGGATGCAGATGAATAGGTACAGAAGTAGTGAGACTAGGAAGGAGGGAGGGTATTGGGGTGCGGGTTTGTGAAAAATGTGTGTGTGTGCGCACGCGCACGCAATTACTGCTATTCTCTATGTTCTGTTTAAACCCGACAAGGCAGGAAATCCATTTAAGGCTCACACAACTGCACAATTCAAGAATCCTTTCAGAAGTAAGGTTATTGAAACATGAAAAAATGAAAATGAATAAAATAATTGTGTTGCCTTTATGGTAGTTATTTAATTTATAATATTTTCGCTTTAGTAAGTCATTTGTTAGCATTCTAGTTAAAGTTAGGATTGTTTAAAGTAAATTAGTTGACTGTGATATATCGCGGCATGCGATGACATCACATCCCCGGTTTCGCCGCGTCCTGTGGGAAAATACCGGTTTGGAGAAACGGGAAGGAGGGGGCTTGTGTGTACAGGATCAGCGCGAGAAAAGTTGTCTTTCTACGCACTAGAAACATAGTGAAGCAACGCCGTAAGTTCATGAGATAGTCGATATGTTGAATTAAAATGTTAACGCTGATTCTGTTAAAAGTAATGATGGTTGATAAGGTTTATGTTGTCGTTAGTTAAAGAGTTGTGGATAGTTTGTGTTGAAGTGTATTTAAAGCAGTCAATGGCGTAGGTAGATTCTGACTGTATGCAGCACTTTAATGTAATGTAGTTGTTGTAGTTTTACTTTTGCAAGTATTTACAATGTAAATGCGATATCAAGAAGGAAACAAATGCTGTACAAATCTTGTATTGTTTTATCAACAGTTTTCACCATACGTTAATGAGGAAGAGTGAACAGTAAACGGTTAATCTTACTGTGATCCTGTTTTCATTGACCATGGTTTACCTCGGTGTTTAGTTTGGCGTTCTCTTACACCCGAGTGAGAACACTACAGTGAAAAGGCGGCATTATCAGGTGTTTCAAGTGCTGCAATGACAACTCGATCCAGCATCAAGTCGTTGCCATCCAGCGACAGGGGCAGTAGGGCATCATTAAGTAAGGCTGCCCATGCAAGAGCTAAGGCAGATGCCACCAAGGTGCAAGCGTTCTATGCCAAACAAGAAGCAAAATTGAAAATGGAAGCGGCTGCCAGAGAAGCTGAAAACCAGAAAGAAAAGGCTGCCAGAGAAGCCGAAAACCAGTTGGAAAGGGCAAGGATAGCAGCAGAGTTAGAAGTGCTGACGCTACACTGAGAAGCAGAAGCTGCCAGGGTGGAAGCAGAGTTAATAGAAGATGCTGAAGAAATGCATGATCTGGTTGATGTAAAATCTACTTCAGAAAAAATCAGATTGGAACACACAAGCGACTATGTCCGAGCTCAAACAGACTGGAAGATTCGTTCTTCCTCTCCATACTTATTTGATAATGCCCCATTTCATGCGGAGTCTCAGAGAGGCCCAATTGCATCACATCCATCCGAGGAAGACAATTTACCCTTGCAACTCCGCAATGAATTCAAGAACGAAAGGGCTGATGACAAATACTTCTTGACACCAAACTTACCAGATCTGGCGAGAAGAGAGGCACAGGCCAAATTCAGAACAGCGAATTCCATAACAGATGTACGCCCTCAGTCATATACCCGCTGACATATTCCCACAGCCCACATGCCACTTGCAGTTGAAACCATGGCACAGTATTTAGCACGATGAGATCTCGTCACTTCAGGACTATACCGGTTTGACGATAAACCTGAAAATTACCGTGCATGGTACTCCACATTCACCAACGCTATCAACAGAGTCCAGCTCAGAGCAACCCAAGAGTTGGACCTTATGGCGAAATGACTGGGAAAAGAATCATGTGAACAGGTGAAACACATACGTTCAGTGTACATCAACAACCCCAAGCTAGCCTTAAGTAAAGCATGGGAGAGACTTCGGGAGGGCTATGTGGCCCCCGAAATTATTGAAGTGGCGCTATACCGACATCTGGAAAATTTTCCCAAGGTGTCAGCCGAGGACCACATTAAGTTAAGGGAGCTCGGAGATTTACTCATGGAGATTCAAGGTGCCAAAGAAGATGGCTACTCAACTGGTCTAGTATACCTAGATACTCCATCCGGGGTTAGACAAATCGCGGACAGACTTCCATTTGGGCTGCAGGACAGCTGGGTGTCTGTTGCTTCAGAGTACAAGGAAGAGAACAATGGTTGATTTCCTCCCTTTGAGTATTTCACTAGGTTTGTGTGCAAGGAGGCGAAGAAGTGAAACGACCCTAGCATCATGGGTCCAGGAAGCAGTACAATTTACACCAAGCCAGATAAATCCTCTTCGAATAATTTCAACATTAATAAACCTGTCTCAGTGCTTAAGACTGAAGCCTTTACAACTAACAACGACCCTGGCAAAAATAGTCCATTGCATAACAAACCCCACCCCCTCAAAAAAATGCAGAACGTTTAGGGAAAAACCCTTTGAAGAGGTTGGCCCTTCTCAAGGAGAAAAGAATATGTTTTAAATGCTGTTCCTCGACCTCTCACCTTGCTAGAGAGTGTACGATTGCCGTGAAGTGCCCGGAATGTAGTAGCAGTAATCACGATGGGGCCATGTATCCCGGCCTGTTACCACAAACCGATGAAGCTCCTTCACCCCCACAACAGGACGGCGGGGAGGGAGAGGCTCACTCCAGGACAATGGTTGTCAGCTCGAGCTGTACAGAAGTTTGCGGTCAAGCTCAGTCAAGCCGTTCTTGTTCCAAGATCTGCCTCACTAAGGTGTACCCTAAGGGAGCCAAAGACAAGGCCATCAAAGCCTATGTAATTCTGGATGATCAGAGCAATCGCTGACTAGTCAGTCCAGAGTTCTTTGACCTGTTCAACATCGAGAGTAATCAGTTCCCATGCTACCTTAGAACTTGCTCAGGCAACGTGGAAACTTATGGAAGGAAGGCAAAAGGCTTCCAACTCGAGTCCCTGGATGGTAAAGTCGTCATCTGTCTCCCTCCACTATTAGAGTGCGAAGAGATTTTGAAGAACCGCACTGAGATCCCGACGCCAAGTGTGGTGCTACACCAGCCACGTCTCCTCCACATCACCAAACACATCCCAGAACTGGATCCAAAAGCAGAAATACTCCTGCTATTAAGAAGAGATGTTCTACGAGTGCACAAGGTTAGGCAGCAGGTCAATGGACCACACGACGCCCCCTTTGCGCAACGCCTGGATCTGGGCTGGGTGGTGATAGGAGAGGTGTGCCCTGGCAATGTACACAAACCAACGGTTAACACATTCAAGACCAATGTGCTAGAGAGTGCCGCCATTCAATTTTTCAACCCCGCACAAGTGTCATGTGTATTAAGGAAGCACGACAAGGCTTTAACAAATGTAAAGTAACCGACATGACGCTGGGTCAGTCAGTCTTCGCTCAAACTGAGCATGATAATAAACTTGCTCCATCAGCTCAAGACGCCATTTTCTTAAAAACAAAGGACACCAAGGTCTTCAGAGACGAAGCAAACAATTGGGTCGCCCCACTACCTTTCAGAGAACCACGCCAGTGCTTGCCAAACAACAAAGAGCAGGCAGTCAAGCGGTTCACGTCCTTGCAAAAAACCCTGAAAAGGAAACCTGAGATGCAGCAACGCACCCGAGTGACCCACAAGATACTGTGCACACTAATGGCAGAGGTCACAGCCATTATAAATGCACGACCACTTCTACCCGTGTCTTCTGACCCGGAAAACCCCTTCATACTCTCGCCATCAATGCTCCTTACGCAGAAGGCAGGAGCCCCCCCTCCACCAGGGGACTTCTCCGATAAGGATCTGTACACAAAGCAATGGAGACAGGTCCAGGCTCTGGCAAATCGGTTCTGGTCTCGTTGGAGACAGGAATATCTACCTTTGTTGCAACACAGACAAAACTGGACAGAACCCTGCAGGAATCTTCAAGTTGGAGATTTAGTCCTGCTCAGGGACAAGCAAATCGCCCGCAACAGCTGGCCAATGGCCAGAAACACTGCCACATTCCCTAGTAGGGATGGACATGTCAGGAAGGTCAAGTTGAAAACTACCGACCAAGGTGATGTGAAAATTTACCAAAGGCCAGTTACAGAAGTCATTCTACTTCTATCTAACGACTGATTTAGAGACTGAAGTTTGTATTATGTTCATTGTGACCTTACGAAGGTCAAGCGGGGAGTGTGTTGCCTTTATGGCAGTTATTTAGTTTATAATATTTTCGCTTTAGTAAGTCATTTGTTAGCATTCTAGTTAAAGTTAGGATTGTTTAAAGTAAATTCGTTGACTGTGATATATCGCGGCATGCGAAGATGTCACATCCGGTTTCGCCGCATCCTGTGGGAAAATACTGGTTTGGAGAAACGGGAAGGAGGGGGCTCACATGTGCAGGATCAGCGCGAGAAAAGTTGTCTCTCTACGCACTAGAAACATAGTGAAGCAACGCCATAAGTTCATGAGATAGTCAATAAGTTGAATTAAAATGTTAACGCTGATTCTGTTAAAAGTAATGATGGTTGATAAGGTTTATGTTTTCGTTAGTTAAAGAGTTGCGGATAGTTTGCGTTGAAGTGTATTTAAAGCAGTCAATGGCGTAGGTAGATTCTGACTGTATGCTGCACTTTAATGTAATGTAGATGTTGTAGTTTTACTTTTGCAAGTATTTACAATGTAAATGCGATATCAAGAAGGAAACAAATGCTGTACAAATCGTGTATTGTTTTATCAACAGCTTTCCCCATATGTTAATGAGGAAGAGTGAACGGTAAACAGTTAATCTTACTGCGATCCTGTTTTCATTGACTACAATTTACCTCGGTGTTTAGTTTCTGCGTTCTCGTACACCTGAGCGAGAACACTACAATAATATAAGTATTTTTTTAAATAATGTAACCTCCCTTGCTCTCCCCCCACCTCTCCACTCACTCCCCTCTTGCCTCATTAGCTAATCTCCCTCTGTTTGTCTCTTTCTGCTATCTGCAGTTCAGATGCAAATTACCCTTTAAACATTACATCCTCTAATTATAGATGATTTAGGATACAAACCATTGTGATGGGCAGTAAGCCCAGTGGCTTTTTTAGAAATTCCCCTCTCCCTCTGACTGTATTTATTTATAATCCAAAAAAAACAATATGCATGGCAGTTTGATCGCTAAAACCTTCCCATCTGTTTGAAGCACCTTCATCCTATTTGCTGGATGCAGAAATATTTGATGTCAAACCATTGATGATGCTTTGATGGAGAAACAAATACCTGTACTCCTAATATTCACACTGACAACAGCCTGTTGAGGACAGCCAGACGACCCCCACCCCATATCTTTATTTTCACACAGCAGAGATCTGGGAACTGGCATAAATAGATATGTTTGTAAATAGACATTTTTGTTTCTCCCTGCTTCCTTCATGAAGGCATCCGGCTTGATAATGTCAGAGCTGCTGGGCCCTAGGTTTCTCTTCGGACAGTTGCCAGTAGTGAAAATTGGAAAAGTCCTTGCTGCCGAGATCAGCAGACTTCATGGGAAAATTTCTTGAGACCAGTGAGAAGCCACTGTACTGCTGACTGCAAACTCCTAGTCTTCAGTGTGCAGATGTTGGAGGATGCTGTATTGTGACTGATCTGGGCTCTTCTCAGCACCATTTGCATGAATTTTTGCAATGCTTCACAAAGGTTCTAACCAGAAAAATTAAATGGTGCATTATCATAAGTTTGATTTTGCTGATACAGCATCATTGTGACACAACACCACAATTTATATAGGAGCACACAAGTTGTGTTCAATTGTTCCACAGATTTCAGAGCAATATCTTTTTTAAATATTTCTTTGAACATTTGATGAAATAATAGTGCTTTGACAGATGGGTAGTGTAAACTTTGATTCAACTGATATTTTTGATTACTATTTCTGCAGCTTATTTACAATACATGGACAGTTCAATGTTTCTCACTGTTTCAAACAAAACCCAATGATAATGTCTTGATCTTATTTATGCAATTCACCAGGATGATGCACATTTCAGGTGAAGTTAGCAGAATGGAACAGCTCTCTCCTGCTCCTTCATCCTGAAAGTCACTTCATTGTGGCAGAAGAGGAGGCCATGGACTGACACGTCGGAATGGGAATAGGGATAGGAATTAATATGGTTGACCACGGGGAAGTTGGTAGATGCAGCAGTGGTACTTGACAAGGCAGTTCTCCAATTTATGTTGGGTCTCACCAGTGCAGAAGAGCCACATTGGGAGCACCGAATGCAATAGATGGCCCCAGCAGATTCACAGGTGAAACATTGCCTGAAAAGTATCATAGCTGGGGGAGATAGTTAGGATAAGATCCCCACTACCTTTTAAATGCTCCCAATGGCATGAACCTCTAACAGCCTCATACAACCAAGTCCAGCTCCTGGCCTTCATGTGTGGCTTAACTACTAATCTCGGCAGAACTGTTTCTCCTGACAAGAGAAGAGGCAAAGATGAGTTACTGGCTCCTTAAAGCCAATTGCTTCAGGCAAATGGGATTCATCGTTTGTAGTTGACAGCTCTCATCTAGGAGAAGGAAAACTTTGATCTCAAACCTCTTCTACCTTATGGCTATATTCACTCACGGGGAAGGCTTCGGGAGTAATCCCCGAGGAAAAATCTGGAGCTGGCGTCCCCAACTCAGTCCGACATTGAGCTCAATGCTGACTGGCAACTGGCAACTCCTGCAATGATGGTGGTGGGTCTTTGCCGTTCTGTTCGACTCTTCAGCAGCATGGAGGGGGTTGGGGCCTGCAGCATGGGTAACCACTTGCACTCCATTTCATACTTTGCTTCTCTGTGTACCAGCTTGCGTATCACACAGACAGCTGGGCTGCAATATCCATGGTCGATGCTGACCAATGGAACGCCTCAGACCTGGACATTTCATTAATCATTAGCAGCAGTAACCACCGATGGTTGAGGGTAATCTTTACATCAGTATTGGGGAAGGAGAGAGCTGTTCCATTCTGCTAGCTTCACCTGAAATGTGCACCATCCTGCTGAATTGCATAAATAAGACTGCAGAGAGTGTTTTCATTTATGGAAATGTCCTGGGTTGTTGTGAGAGCCCTTACTGGTGAGGGAATGGTGTACAGTTGGGGCAAGTTGTTGGAGAATATTAAATATACTTCCCATGGGTTTGCAAGCTTTAGTAGATAATAAATTGAAAAATGCATCAATTCCAACATGAAACAGTGTCTGGAGTTGGAATGATCTTGGTTTTGAAATGAAGGTGCTGGAGCCTGAATAGTTTCCTAGCTTCACTCCGATGGGAATGGTTGAAATAAATGAAGATACAGTTTGTTGCCCCTCTAACCATATTGTTTGCCATCCATATCAATGATTTGCATGAGAATATATAAAGCAAGGTTATTGAGTTTGTAGATTACACTAAAATAGATGGCATTGAGGGCAGTGAAGAAGGTCATAACCAGGGATCTTGACCAACTGAGTAAGTAGGCAGAGGAATGGTAAATGGTGTTTAATTCAGTTAAGCATGAAGTATTGCCTTCTGGAAAATCAAATTACAGTTGGACTTTTACTGTGAAGAACAGGGGTCTGAAGAATGGTATGGAGCAGAGGAACCTTGGAGTTCAAATATATGGTTCCTTGAACGTAAAGTCTCAATAGACAGGATGGTGAAGAAGGCTTTCACTCACAAGTTTTCACACAACTCACCAGTCAACACATTGAGTATAAAGTTGTGAGGTCACGGTGCAGTTGTGCAAGATGTTATTGAGGCCATGCCTGGAAAACTGTGTTCAGTTTTGGCAACCTATGATGTTATTATACTGGAACAAGTGCAGAAAATAATTACAAGATGCTTCCAGGACTTGAGGGACAGAGTTATAGAGAGAGATTGGACAAGCAGAGAGATAGAGGTGTATAAAATCTTGAGGGTCAAAAATAAGGTAGATACGCTCAGTCCTTTTTCCATGGTTTGGAGGTTTAAGCTGAGAGGGGAAATATTTAGTAGGATCTTGAGGGGCAACAATTTTACACAAATGATGGTATGTATATGGAATGAGCTGCCAGAGGAAATGGTTGAGGCAGATACAATAACAACTTATAAAAGATAGTTAGACAGGTATGCGGATAAGACCATAAGATATAGGAGCAGAAGTAGACCGTTTGGTCCATTGAGTCTGCACTGCCATTTAATCTTGGGCTGATCCAGTCATCCCCACTCCCCTGCCTTCTCCTCATACCCTTTGAAAACCTGGCTAATCAAGAACCTATCTATCTCTGCCTTAAATGCACCCAATGACTTGGCCTCCTCAGCACTCATGACAACAAATTCCACAGATTTATCACCCTCTGACTAAATTAATTTCTCTGCATCTCTGTTCTAAATGGACATCCTTCAATCCTGAAGTTGCGCCCTTTTGTCCTAAACTCCCCTACCATGGGAAATAACTTTGCCATATGTAATCTGTTCAGGCCTTTCAACATTTGGAATGTTTCTATGAGATCTCCCCTCATTCTCCTGAACTCCAGGGAATACAGCGCAAGAGCTGCCAGATGTTCCTCATATGGTAACCCTTTCTTTCCTGGAATCATTCTCATGAATCTTCTCTGAACCCTCTCCAATGTCAGTATATCCTTTCTAAAATAAGGAGCCCAAAACTGCACACAATACTCCAAGTGTGGACTCACGAGTGCCTTATAGAGGCTCAACACCACATCTTATTTTCTATATTTCTAGAAATGAATGACAACATTGCATTTGCCTTCTTCACCACCGATTCAACCTGGAGGTTAACCTTTAGGGTATCCTGCACAAGGATTGCCAAGTCTCTGTATTATGAATTCTCTCCCCATCTAAATAATAGTCTGGCCGTTTATTTCTTCCACCAAAGTGCATGAACATACACTTTTCAAAATTGTATTTCATTTGCTACTTCTTTGCCCATTCCTCTAAGTCTCTCTGCAGGCTTTCTGCTTCCTCAAGAAATAGGAAAGGTTTAGAATGTTATTGTTCAAACATTAGCAAGTAGGGCCAGGGTGAATGGGCATCTTGGTCGGTAGGACCAGTTGGGCAGAAGGGCCTGTTTCTTTGCTATGACTCTAGGATGGATAGAATCCACACTGATTTGGAGTAATGTCAACTGAGGACAGCTCTGGCAATGATTCATCACGTGACACTCAGCAGGGAAATCCTCTGGTTATCATAATCTTTTCCTAAATGTGGATCGGACTTAGAACATCTGAGTTCCCTAGAGATTTTTATCCTAGACATAGTAGATGCAAATTTGGGAACGTCCAAATTTCAAAGTTCAACAGAGACTTTCTGTCAAGGATACCATTTGCATTGTAGCCAAAAATCCTTTTCAAAGTTCTGTTGTTTGTCTGGGGTGGCGATGTAGGTGAAATGGACAATCAAAGTCTGAAGATCTACCCGCATTTTCATCTTCCATTTGTGTCAGCTTACAGTCTAATTCAACAAGCTTGAGCCAAGTTGAAAGTATTTGTGCAATACATATTTGCGTGGAAGAGTTTTGCTCTCTGAAAACTCACAAATTTCTGCAACATAGACACACAAGCTGCCCTACATAACTTAATAAATATTACCTATTGTTTATTCACTTTCAATCTTTCAATAGTACATATTGACATATGTTTAAAAATATGGATTAAAGCAATAAAAAAAAGTTAAAATCACCTAAGTAATCAGTTTGGAACTTTAAGAGAGAAATTTTAACATCCTTTGATTAACAATATATGATTAAGCATATAGTCAAACAATTTTCTACTGAAATCAATCACTAAAAATAACATCTGATTTGATAGGTACTGAGGGCAATTTTATTGATGAAGTTAATAGCAGCTTTCCTGTCTGTTAGGCAGCAGTGATGATTTCTTGATTCCCTGAATCATTGCCCAAATTAGTTGAACCCATTGTTTGGGCTGTGTGCATCTGTGTATAACGAGCATTAACCTTCCACATGCACTTGTGAGAGAGGAACCTAACATCTGCTGAAGAACCTCTTACTGAAATGAATTTGTATTGAATGAGCAAAGATTGCCTATCCAACTAAAAATCCCTCATTCATTTATTAGAAATTTCTTTCAAATTTATTGTATGTGAATAAATTATGTCCATTTGGCAGAATGTGCTATAATGCATTGAATTGTTATATAGCCAGAACACACTCCAACTCCTATAGATTGTTTTGGGCTACTGACACCCAATGTTGAACATTGTCGTTGGGTGGATGTCTGGAGTTACGTGCGGATGTGAGTATAGAATGAGCTCCTGACTGTCTTTGGGGTTTTTGGATTGGGCAAACACTGTGTTATCATACTGTCTAATATATACCATCTCAGTTTGGTCTTCTATTTGTCCAACATCAATCTGAAAACTGTATCTAGTTCACAATCTAATTCTTTGTCTTTCTGGCAAATGTAGTCTAACTCGCCTGAAGGCCTTTAGTCATAAGACCATAAATACAAATTGAACTTTTATAAGAGCCAAATGGATTGAAATCACTGGACACCATGTGACCGAACGCTAAGCTGTACCAAATGTAAAATACTTCAGATTTGTAGATTGGTGAATTGCTTGATTATTGTCACATGCACAGAGGGACAGTGAAAACCTTGTCTTGCGTACTGTCCATACAGATCAATTCATTACCACAATGCATTGAGGTAGTACAAGAGAAAACAAAAATGAAATGCAGAATAAAGTGTTACAGTTACAGAAAAAATGCAGTGCAGGTAGACAATAAGGTGCAAGGTCATATAGAGATAGATTGTGAGGTCAAGAGTTAAATTTATCATACTAGGGATCTGTCCAATTGTCTTATAATAGCGGGATAGAAGCTGCCCTTGAACCTGGTGGTACGCACCCTCAGGCTTTTGTATCTTCAGTCTAATAGGTGGAGGAGGAAGAGAGAATGTCTGGGGTTGGTGGAATCTTTGATTATGCTGGCTGCTTTACTGAACAATGAGTATAGAAAGAGTCCACTGAGGGGAGGCCGATTTCAGTGGTGTGCTGAGCTGTGTCCACAACTCTCCATAGCTTCTTGCAGTCCTGAGCAGAGCAGTTGCCATATTAAGCCGTGGTACATCCATGTGGGATGTTTTCCATGGTGCATCAGTAAAAACTGGTGAAGTCCAACGGGGACTTGCCAAATTTCTTCCTGAGGAAATAAGGATGGTTGAGCTTTTTTGGCTGTGTCATCAACGTAGTTGGACCAGGACATGCTGATGTTCGCTCTTAGGAACTTGAAGCCCTCAACACTCTCGGTCTCAGCACCATTGAAATTAACAGGACCCCACCCTGTTCTTGACCAGCTCCTTTGTTTTTCCAACAATAAAGGAAAGACTCTTGCTATGACACCACATCACTAGGGTTTACAGTATATCCCCTTCCTATATTCTGACTCGTTGTTTCAGATATGCCGTCTATCATCTGCAATCGTGTAGACTGAGGTAGACCAGCATTTGGCCACATAGTTGTGAGTGCACAAGGAGTGGAGTAGGGGGCTGCAGACATAATCTTTTGGATCCCTAGTGTTGATGATAATTGTGGTAGAGTTGATTTTCTGATGCTGATTGTGGTCTTTTTGTCAAGTCAAGGATCTTGTTGCAAAGCGAGGTATTGAGTCCAGGTCCAGGAGTATGGAGATTTATTTTGAATTACAGTATTGAAGGTGATGCTATAGTCGATAAAGAGTAGTCTGATGTAGGTATCTTTACTGTCCAAATGTTCCAATGATGAGTGCAAGGGCCAGGGAGATGGTGTCTGCTCTAGACCTGTTTCTACAGAAGAGGAATTACAGTGTATTGAGATTGACTGGGGTTTGACACATGCATGATCAGTCACTTGAAACACTTCATGATGGTGCATATTAGATTGACCAGACGGTACTCATTAAAGCATATTTCCTTATTTTTCATAGCTACTGGGATGATTAAGGCAGGTGGAAACTTCAGATTGAAGCAGAGAGAGCTGATGAATGTCTGCAAATACCCCTGCCAGGTGATCTTAATAGAATCTAAGGACATGGGCAGGGACACCATCTGGGTCCAGTGCTTGCTGTGGGTTCTCTTTCTGGAAAACTGGTTTTGTGTCTGTAGTGAGACTGCACATAAAGGTGCATTGGTGGCTGCTGACATTCCAATCCCCTTCTGTTTGAGCGCTGAATAGAATGCATTAAGCTCAATGAAAAGGGGTGCATTTTTGTTGCCGATGCTGCCTGACAAAAAGCAGAAGATAGTAGAAATACTCTGTTCTGGAAGAGCATTGTTAGGTCTACAGCAGTTGCAATCTCACTGGCGCTCCACTGGGCTTTGGGCCACTTGGGCAACAGCAATAACTACGTCAGGCTGCTGTTTATCGATTACAGCTTGGCGTCCAACAGCATCATAGTCTTGGTACTCATCAACAAGCTTCATAACGTAGGCCTTTGTACCTTCCTCTGCAACTGGATTCTTGACTTCCTCATTGAGAGACCACAGTCAGAATGCATTACTGATAACATCTCCTCTGACAATCAATGCATGTCACCTCAAGGATGCTGATTAGTAGCCCACTACTCTTCTCTCCTTGCACTCATGACTGTATGCGCAGACACAGCTTAAACACTATGAGTTTGCCAACAATGACAGCATCATTGTTGGCAGATTCTCATATGGTGACAAGGAGACATACAAGGGTGAAATAGCTCAGATGACTGAGTGGTGCTGCAACAACAACTTTGCACTCAGTATCAGCAAGAGCAGGGAATTGATTGTAACTTCGGGAAGGGAAATGGGGAGAACACACACCAATTCTCACTGAGAGGTCAGTGGTAGAATGAATGAGCAGCTTCAGTATCCTGGGCATCAACATCTCAGAGAACCAACCCTGGGTCCACAATACTGACATATTAATGACAAGTGACAACAGTGGCTAAACTTCATGAGTTTAGGGAGATTTGCTATGTCACCAAAGACTCCAGCAAATTTCTATAGATGTACGGTAAAGAGCAATCTAGCTGGTTGCATCACCAGTGCACAGGGTCGCAAGAGGCTTGAGAGAATTGTAGACTCAGCTAGTTCCGTCATAGACAAAAGCCTCACCCCCATTGAGGACATCTTCCAAAAGCAGTGCCTCAAGAAGCTAGCATTCATCATTAAGAACCCGCACCATCCGGGACATGTCTCTTCTCAATGCTACCATCAGGGAGGAAGTACAGGAGTTTGACAACCCACACTAAGTGATTTAGGAACAGCCTTTTCCCCTCTGCCTCCAGATTTCTGAACTGTCCATAAACCCATGAATGCTATCTCGCAATTCTTCTTCTGCACTATTTATTAATTTATTTTTATTGTAACATTGTAGCGGTGTGCTACACGCAGCGCTAAAATAATGACACGGAGTCGGTAAACTGCAGTCAAAGATAATTTTATTCGAACTTCACAGCCTTGCTTTAAAGCCTCCCTCATCCCACCCTCCCTGGGCGCGGATGCTCCAAGAGACACATACTCACAAATCCCCGCAGGCTTTTCTCCCTTTGTTGCGGACCTGGCCTTTGTGCCTGCATGCTGGCTATTTGTGAGCCGGTTCGAGTGCGCTAGGAAGAGGGTTGCCGCATAACCCCCCCCCCAGAACTGGCGATACACCCCCCAGTGTCCACAACTGCAATAAATTTACATACATGGCCTCTGAACTCCAGTGAATAAAGGCTCAGTCAATCTAATATCTACTTATAAATCAGTTCTGCCATCCTAGTAATCATTCAGGTAAATTTTTGCTTTACTCCCTCTATGTAAGAACACCTACCCTCAAACAGGGAGACCAAAGCTACACGCAGAGCCCCAGATGTGGTCTCACCAGGCTACAGCCAAATGGCCTCGCTCCTGTACTCAAGTCTAGAAACAAGGACATTCTTAACTGCAGATCTGGAAAATCACATTTAATTCCCTCATTCAAATTATTTATATGTATTTTGAATAGATTGGCAACAAGTACTGATTCCTGCAATAGTCCCTGCCTGACATTCCCTATTTCCTGCATGTCAACTGATTCTCAATCTATGTTGGTGTATTATCACCTATGAAATATACTTTAATTTTGCACACTATCTTTTTTGACTGGGATCTTAATCATAAGCCGTATGAAAGCCCAAATGCACTACATCCATTGGTTCCCCCGTATTATTTCTGCTAATTATATTCTAATGTCACAATGCAGAAATTTGGGTAAAAACTATAATCTGCTTGTTTGTGTTTAAAGTTGATAAATTGGTTTGTAATAGTACAGTGAAAATCTTTGTTCTGCATGCTGCCCGTACAGAACACTTCATTAGATGTGCAAAAGCCACTCTTGAATCTCCAGAGATGCATCATGAAGGGCACGTTTTGAACTAAGAGATGTAATTTTAGGTCCCTGTGAATAATGGCTACTCCAGATGCCATGTTCTCAGAGCAAGGTTACTTAATTCACCTCTGAAAATCAAAATAAATTTTGTTCCAAGAAAACCAACAGCCAACAATTATGCAAAAAAAAAGAATTTGCTGTGATCTTGTTTCAACCCCTTTGTCAAGAAGGTTCCAAAGCAATGCAAATCTTATCATTGAAGATGCAGTACTATTGAAGTATTCTCGCTGTAATTGTAGATAACAAAGATTTGATAACCTGTAAATTGAAAGGACGAACCATAACCCTAATACAGAGATTGTACATTGTGCAGAAAATTGCATATTTCCATTAGCAACCTAATGTAGGAACCGATGGCTGCTGATGTACTTGTGAAGATTTAGAGACAGAGATACGGGAGGTAACTGATATGGTCAAAATGTCTTAGACATTTATTGTCACGTTTTCTACAACATTTTTATATGCTTTATTGATGCACAGTGGACCTGTGTATTTAAAGTGATAGTAGTTGCTTAACTTGAATTTTAAACATTTGACTTATAACTGAAGTTATAAGTTATAAGTTAAAGTGGCCTGATAAGAAAACTTAAAGGACCATGCTATATTTAAACACTGAAAATTCATATATAAAATTCTGTAACAAAAGAAGAAGAAAAATATTACTGTTTTGCCTTGTAATTTAATTTCTGGTAGAAATGTGGATCCATTGCACCATCTGTCTGCAAAGAAGGCTCTGGCCCTGATTTCTCAAATTGATCAAGTTCTGTTTTGATGCATTTTTCATGTTGCATCAACAAAAGATCATCTTGCATTGTCGTTCAAACAAGTTTGACCTTCCACTAATATGAAACATCCTTAGACCAAACACACATAAATAGGAAATGTTAAGCAGCGGTAGCATTTGACAGCATTGACAGCTGCTACTGGCACCAGATATTAGCCAGACTTATCAAGTTTTTTTCAGCTTTGCTTGTTCCTTCTGGCTGCAGACCCTCCCCCAAGGTGATGTCTTGATCTAAAGTGGCATCAGGACATTAATTATCAGAAAGTAAACATCAGAAAATTCACATGTAACACCCTGGGTCGCCTCAGGCTCGCTCAGCTCGTTTCGTCTAGGGGAGCAGCCTTCGGCCCCGCCAAACTGGGTAATCAGCTGGTGTGGATGCTGTGTGATGTCCCCGCCTCGCCCACAAACAGACAGTACACCATATGCGATTAAATGAGTACAATTTATAAAGGTTACTATAACTGTGATTAATAACGATACAGTATATATGAAGAGAAAATTAAAGAAAAGGCGCCAAACTTATCAAAGTCCAAACCACTTCGTGCACAACCGTTGGAGCTCAATTACTGAAGTCTTCTGGCCACCATTCAATCCCCTCCGAACTCCTCGACTCTCCAAACAGCTCAGGACCCTCCAAACTCGACTCTCCAAACAGCTCAGGACCCTCCGAGTGGTCAACCAAGCACATCTAGCTTCATCCCCCCCCTCCTTGGAGAATCTCCCGGCCTCGGACCCCCCTTTGGGGTCCGATCCTCGCCCAGCTTAGAGCATTGCGTCCTCTCTCTCGACCCCCTTGCGCCGATCTGCCCAAAAGCCCGTCAACAAAAGCTTATACACTCAGAAGAAAGAACATTAATCCCCATTTGGTTTACAAAGGAATACCATTCTCGTTATCAGTAAATTAGCATTCCTGCTAGTTAACAAAAAGAAACCCTTTCCCAACAGTAACAAAGAAAAAAGAAACCCCCTTTACACTCTCCCTCCACCAAATAAAAGTCATGTCCTCATGACTACTAAATAACTCGCCACCTTTCCTGCCAACACACCGTAACCCAAGCACAAACAGTGACATCTCCTCCCCACACAGTAACCCTCACGCCCTGTTCCTCAGGCGCTACTTAGGCCAACTATCTGGGAGTTCCCTAACCCTTCTGAGGCCTCCGTACCCCCTCACCTAAACCCTTCAGGCTCGGACACAACTGGGAATACCTTGGGCCCACTACCAACTCCTCTCTCAACCTCTCACTCATGCCCCACACTGCACACAGCTAACCCTCCCCGCTACACCTGACTCAATGGGAGAAGGGCCAAAGGTCTCTTCCTCAATCGAGGGAAAGTCAGCAAAAGGGCAGCATGTACCACACATCCAGCACATCATCCATCGAATCTGTATTCTTCCTCATTCCTGTGATCGGTAGCTGCTGTTTGATCTTCTCCAAACGGAAACATATGGCCTGCACTGCTCCCGCAGTCTCTTCAGCCTCCTGTTCAGTATTCACTGCACTTCTCTCCAGCTTTTTCTTCCTCATGACTTCTTCCAGATCAACTTTCAGATTTTGCACTTCATTTGAACTGTCGACAGTCATCTTCAGGTTCCCTTCAAACTTCCCCTTCTCTCTTCTGAGATTCGTCTGTAATTTCTTCACCTCCGCAAACTCCCCTCTCCGGGTTCTCAGTTTGCTATTACCCTCAGTCAGACAACTTTCTTCATTCTCTCCAAATTGAAAGTCTTCCGAATGGTTCCAGATCACTTTCTCCAGTCTCTCTGTCTTCATTTCAAACTTGATTCTGTAGAGACAGTAAGTCACGAGCTGCGACCTTCGCCAGCCCTGGCACGTGTCCCGAAAACACTTTAACTCGGTAGTTCTCAGCTGCTCCTGCAACGACCTCACTTCATATTCTCCTGAGGCAAATCCAAACACCAAGAGATCATCCACATACACCAAAACTCCAAACGCCTCCACATCCCCTATGGTCTTCCACCTGCCCCGCAGGAAGGTTGCAAGGGCTCCAGATATGCCCTGTGGCATCTTTTCGGACCCGAAGACTCCTACGGAATTTATAACGGCCGTCTTCTCCTTGTCGGCCCCACTCATCGGGATCTGGCAACATCCACTCCTCAGATCCAGCACCTTAAACCATTTCGCACCACTCAGACAGGCCATCGCCTCTCCGGCCCTCAGGGCCATATTCTGGTCACTGACAGTGCGCCTCTTCAATGCAATATAATCCACACACACGCTGCCTACGTCTTCCACGGCTTCAGGGGCCAGTCGCCGCAACCTCTCTCTCTCCGAGGTGTCTTCAGCAGTCAACTCCGCTCCCTCGTGGTATTTCGCAGCGTCCACTAAGAGGGTCTCACCCTCAGCTACGTCCCCCAGGCCGTACCACCACTGGCTCTTGTTTGAATTCGGAATCAGCCCAATGCTGCTACACACGTCCACACAAGCAGCTCGAAACTCTGGGTGCATCGACAATGCCTCCAAACAACGCTCACCCGCCTCCTCCGGGCAGGCCCCCAAGCACACCAGCAGGATATTGGTTCTCTCTAGAACAGAAACGCTGCCCGTCTCAACAGGGTCCGGACACATCAGCATTAACGATTCATGAACCTCAGTCTCCTCCACATTTGCCTCTAAGAACTCCATTTTCACTGACCAACAACCGTCGTCTGGATAATCACCGGCACTGGTACCCCAAATCTCCAGTGTCCTCAATGTCGTCAAGGGTAAATGTTTCCAATAACGGTTATGAAACAAACTGTACAGCAACTTAACCGGCGCCCCGGTGCCGAGGATGGCTTTAACTTGACTTCCATCCATCCGTAATAACACCTGTGCGCTTGGCCCCTCTAAGCCTTCAGGAATAGGTTCTGTTCCTTTCGGGAGTTTGTTGGTACATTGCTGGGACCGTGCTCCCCCAGAGACCCCAAGCCGTTCCCCCACTGGGCCTCCTCTCAGTTTCCCGACACCTCTCGAATCAACGGAACAACTGATCCCCTTGGCACCGCAAGCAATTTATCTGCCCCCCTTGTCAAAAAGGGATACCCTAAAAACTTCCCACCAATCTCCTGCCACAGATATAATAAGCCCCCCAGCTGAGGCATTTGACTTCCAGTCGAACCACACGCATTTTCCCACACTTTCCCAGAACTGGCAGCGGTCACTTCGAGGTAATTGAGCCTGACAGTTCTAACAAAGTCACCAGCCCGCCTACTCAAACTTTCAACCCGTCCCTGTCGCTTTTCCTCAGCCAAGCACTGCCACTCACCCAACAACTGAGGGGTCCGCTCCGCCCACGCCTCCGCCCCTTTAGGGCTGGACATTATTCCACCAACCGGGCGGAGCTCACCACTGCTGAAACATCCCAACCTGTCACTCCTCAATCTCCAAACAGTACGGACAACCCATGGTCCCACCGCCATTTCGTCAGCACTAGTTGGCTCGAACAACGACAATTGCTACCAACAGCAGCCACACACACGCAGCGATAACCAGCAATCGCACACCCACAAAGGCACACCAGCTCTTCGCCGCAGACACAATTTAAAGAGGGTGATCACACAGCCTCCACAGAAATCAACCCCGGACGAGCACCCTACAATGTAACTCCCTGGGTCGCCTCAGGCTCGCTCAGCTCGTTTCGTCTAGGGGAGCAGCCTTCGGCCCCGCCAAACAGGGTAATCAGCTGGTGTGGATGCTGTGTGATGTCCCCGCCTCGCCCACAAACAGACAGTACACCATATGCGATTAAATGAGTACAATTTATAAAGGTTACTATAACTAAGTGATTAATAACGATACAGTATATATGAAGAGAAAATTAAAGAAAAGGCGCCAAACTTATCAAAGTCCAAACCACTTCGTGCACAGCCGTTGGAGCTCAATTTCTGAAGTCTTCTGGCCACCATTCGATCCCCTCCGAACTCCTCGACTCTCCAAACAGCTCAGGACCCTCCGAGTGGTCAACCAAGCACATCTAGCTTCATCCCCCCCCCCTCCTCGGAGAATCTCCCGGCCTCGGACCCCCCTTTGGGGTCCGATCCTCGCCCAGCTTAGAGCATTGCGTCCTCTCTCTTGACCCCCTCACGCCGATCTCCCAAAAGCCCGTCAACAAAAGCTTACAGACTCAGAAGAAAGAACATTAATCCCCATTTGGTTTACAAAGGAATACCATTCTCGTTATCAGTAAATTAGCATTCCTGCTAGTTAACAAAAAGAAACCCTTTCCCAACAGTAACAAAGAAAAAAGAAACCCCCTTTACACACAAAAGGCACATATTTATCAAGTAGGTCAGTACAGAGCACAAGCAGATCCCTACTGGCAATGACTTTTGATGCAGTTTTACTTTGATATTTGCCAACTAGAAGCAAGTAGAAACTTTAATATTACTAAATAGTACCTTTTCACAGTAGGCAATCTTTCTCAAAGGCCAGCTATTTTAATTCTACATCTTGATGCCATTCCGACATCTTTCCATGGCCTTAACTGCCACAATGAGACCCCCTCAGACTGGAGGGACAACCCCTCATATTCCATCTGGGTAGCCTGCAACCTGACAGCATGAACTTTGATTTCTCTCATTTCTGGTCATTTTTCCTCCCTTTCCCTTTTTCCATTCCCCTTTCCGGCTCCCCTCTTATCCCTTGTTTTTCTCACCTGCCCATTACCTCCTTCTGGTACTCTTCATCCTTTTCTCCCCATGATCCATTCTCCTTTCCTATTGGATTGCTTCCTCTTCAGCCCTCTACCTTTTCCACCCATCATATCCCAGCTTCTCATTCCACCCCTCCCCCCACTCACCTGTCTTCCATCCTCACCTGGTTTCACCTATCACTTGCTAACTTGTTCTCCTTCCCCTCCCTCAGCTTCTTATTCTGGCTTCTCCCGACTTCCTTTCCAGTGCTGATGAAGGGTCTTGGTCTAAAACGTCAATTGTTTGTTCTTCCACATAGATACTGCCTGACCTGCTGAGTTCCTCCAGCGATTATGTTCTGCTCTGAATTTGCTGCATCTGCCGAATCTCATGTTTAAAAGGGAACTTAAGGCCAGTTAGATCCCTAAGACTTGATAGCCCACATCCCAAGACCACAGGATACAGTAGCATTGTTGGATTTGTTTAACATGGGTTTCCATTCATAAAATCAATTTATCTTGAGGATATAATCAGCAGAATACACAAGAGAAACTTTTGAGGATTTTCAAATTGTATTTTATAAGGTTAAAGGTGCATTAAGTCAGGGGAGGTAGCATTGTACCTGATAGTAGACTGTATCCTACAGCTTAGATAATTAACTAGTTTAAATCCCAACATAGTAACTAAGGAATTTAACTCAAGCTAATTAACTAAATCTGGAATTTAAGTAAAACGCATCAATCTCACTGAAGTTTGGGGAAAGAAAAACTGATGTTCTCATTTGTTCTGGCCTGCATACAATTTCATGCTCACTTACGCGATTAGTGTTTAATTGCCTACTCTGTTTGGTGCCAATTAGGGATGGACAAGAAAAGCTAACATTGTTGCTGATGTCCACGTACCTTTAATATTTTATATGAGTACTGTACTCACAGGATGAGGGTAATATTAACATAGATGAATAATTGAAGAACAGAAGAAATTGGATTAAATAAACCTTTTCCAGTTTGACAAACTGCTACTAGTGGGGTCCTGCAAGCATCACTGCTCAGCAGTCAGATATTCCACATTAATAACTTAGACAGAAAGTGCAACCAGTTCAAGTTTGCAGATAACACAATGTTAGGTAAGGAAGTGAAAGTGGGTGGGAAGCAAACAAAACTTGTGAAAATACAGATTGGAATAATGTAGAAACAACGTTGGAGAATAGGCTTATTCCTTCTGGCAGGTAGAACAATATTCTGTTTTTAAATAAAGCCGCGAGAACCTAGTAAATTTGGTATAGTTAGTTCATGAAATGCTAAATATGTGAATATTGCAGAAAACAGGCAAAAATGCAAGTGATACATTAGTCTTTACACTAATAAGCTTGGACTACAAATATAAATAAGTTTTGTTGTTTCTCCATAGAATGATGCTCCAAACATACCTTGAGCCCCATGTGAAAGTCAAAGTCAAGTTTATTGCCATATGTTCAATTATCTTTAGGTACAGATGCAATGAAAAACTTATTTCCAGCAGCCTCACAGACATGTAGCATCATATAAGCAGCATTCACAGAAATACATATATAAAACAAAAATTATACACAATATTTACGAGAAAAAAACATTTAGAAAAGTCAATTTTAATGCCAGATGATCGAAATCGTCAGTGTTGCTGAAATGAATAGAGTTGTCTGTAATGTAATAGGCTGCGTCCACTAATGCCTGCAGCTGTTTATATTTCCATGCATTTGAATTGCCATACCAAACATCACTGGCCTCCTAAGAAAGTAAAAATGCTAGCACACCTTTCAAATCATTGCATTGAGATGCTGGAGCCAAGACAGCTGATCTAATATGTTAATATCCAGGAGTTTAAAGCTGTTGATTGTCTCCATTACTGATTCCCCAATGTTGACCAGTGATTCACCCTCCTTCCCCTTCCTGAATTCGACAATCAGCTCTGCAACAGTTTGGTCTCCTGCACACATGAACCGATACATTTGGTGCAGAACATCATGTGACTGATTTCTGAATCAAAGAACTGAAAAGTGAAGGCAGATCAAATAAAATGGCCTTTATTTATGGGAATTTAGGACACCGAGAACTAATTTCATTTAAGCATGCAGGATTCTGAAAGATGCCAGTTGCTTATACATGAGCGTCAAGAACCAGGGACATCTCTTAGGAGTCAACCACAATTTGTTTATAGAGGGTTATCTTTGCAAATCACATCTGGGAACTGGACATGCTTGGTAGGATGCAAGAATGAAAGCAATTGATTATAGGGAACTAGGGGAATTTAAGGTTTTGGGCAGGAAATCTGATGAGATATAGGATTTACAACTGGCTTAACTGAATGAAGCAGCAAACTGGAGATTTCTAGATGGGGTGATCTTAGACCTTTCCATCCTAAAACACTCAGCAAACTTTTCACTCCTTCAGGTCTGGTCTCAGTGACACCACCACTTGTTTGCCCATCAATGACAATCCTATCTTAAGCAATGCAAGGGTCTAACTTCAGGAATCCCCTTCCTAAACATTCTCATTCTATTTTTGTTTCTCATCATAAACATTTTGTACTTCAGACACGGTCTTCTATAATGCTCTTTTCGGGTCCCTCTTTGGATTGGAAAATGGCAAATGAAATACCGCTATTTAACTTGTTATTTCCATATTTATTTAAACAACTCTATCTTCAGAATTGAACATCCACTCTTATTTATATCGAATTGCCTCTCAGCTTTCTCATCTCCAAAATCACAGTATTTCTGAATCACCTTTGAACTTTTATACATCTTCTGTGAACCCTTCTCTAATGTCTGATTATTCCTACAAATGGGATGACCACAATTGAACATAATAATAGTTAAAGCCAGATAAATGTCTTATAAAAGTTTAGCATGAATTTATTGCTTTTGTACTCAATGCCTCTACTTACAAGGCTGAGAATGTGACTACTTTACTAATCATTTTCTCAATCTGCTGTGGCAAGCGATTTGTTTCTCACAGATCCTTTAGTTTTTTCCCTTTCAGATCGATTCTGCATTGCCTTTCCTCATGTTTGCTTCCAAAATCCACTACTTTATTTTTTTACATTAAAATTCAAGTGCTGTGCCTCTTCCACCATCATGCTTTATACCTCCAATCTGTCACATGCTTTTTGCAGTCCACAATACTGTTTAGTCTTTTGCAAAGTGAGGGTCACTACTGGAAAAACATGAGTGATGAAATGTGGAATCGTTTTCCTTGGAAGGAAAGACAGATCTGAGAATTTCCTTATTATTAAAAATCAAAGAACTATGTAGGAACAGAAATATGAGTCCATGCAGAGAAATCACAGAAGGCATGAATATCAAGAGTAGTTTTTATGACTAATTTATTACAGTCCAGAGAAACAGAATGGACTTCCTGCTCCTTTAAACTGCTTTCCACATTGCCCATAACAAAACACTAAACACATCACATACATAAACTACACAAATCCAATGAATGCAGGCAATTAAAGGTTCTGCAGAAAAGTATTAATTGTACATTGAAATGAATTGCATTGAGCTAAAAAGGAGTTTCAGTAAGCAGGATGACAGTATATTATAATTGTACAGAACTCTGGTTAGACTGGGTTTAGATTATTACATTGTTAGGGCACAAGAATCCAAAGAATATACAGAGAGCATATTTAATATTCACTTATGGCCTAAAAGGATTCATTTATGAAAATAGATCACTCTAGCTCAAGTATCCTATATAGAATCATAGCAATTATTTAAGCAAGAAAGATCCTTTGACCTATTGAGCCCACAACAGTTCTGCAATTTTAATCCAATTAGTTACTCCCCACAATCTTCTTTTCTCCTACAAATATCTACCCAATAATGCCCTTTTGAAAGCTTCAATCAAATCTGCTTCACCGCACTTTCAGACAGCTGTTCCACTTTCAGAAAGTCTATCATGACTGTCACCTTAATTCGATATTCTCTAGTTCTTGATGTTTCTAGCAATGGAAACAACTAACCTTAACTCAATTTAGATCTCTGATAATCTTTACCTATTTTAATCACATCACATCTCAATCTTCTCTGGTTCAAGAAAATGAGTCATAGTTTAAATACAGAATATTAAGTGATGATCAAATAGAGATGTTAAGATAGCTGATGGGGGAGAATCCTGAACACAAAGGCCTAACTTTCAGACTTGGGACAATTCAAAGGTGATGTTATTTATGAAAACAAGGGAAATTTTAATTTCTCCTATAATCAGTTTGAGCCCAAAAGTCCACTGAATATAACAAAACCTGGATATATTCTTGTTGGTTAGCTATGAAGCAACAGAACTTTAATACATTCAAGAAGGCCAAAATTAACTACTCCCATTCAGATCAACTGCATTACAGATTGTCAAAAATATTATTGTGGACTGCATAAATTGTGTCAAGTGTATAGATTCTAGATACATAGATAACAAAATTCCACAGAAAGGTACAAATTGTGTATGGAAACATTCTGCATTCACTTACAGTAAACAGGAAATTCCATTTCCAAAATGTTTAGTATAGTTGTAATATATTCACAAGTCCTACTCCAGAAACTAGAATACAAAATTCCATGTGGGCACTCCAGAACACAGTTAAGTACTATTAGAGATGCTATCTGTTGTTAAACTGAAGCCACCGCTGCATTCCTGGGATGCAAAAGTTTCCAACATGGTTTTAAAGAGCAGTGAAGATATTATCCCTCTGACTTGGCCTACATTCGTTCCTTAAACATCCTAGAAGGTTGGATGGTTATTGTCACATGTCTGGCTGTAGCAAATTGTTTCTGACTGCCACATTTACCATTATTGCATATTAGGAAAATATTTCTTTAGCTGTGAAGCAATAGGAACATTGTGAAAGCTTCCATATAAATTCAGGAGTATAGTCACTACCTCATAATTCTATGCCACGCACCACAAACAGCAGAGGCATTTATAGATTTTTGATCTGAGTGGAGTCAGATCTTTTATTCCTTATGCACACTCTCCATTAAGCCAAAAGCAATCTGATAAGCCCTCAGTAATGACAAGACGCAATATAAACACACCCCTAAGAGTCAGTGATTTTGCAAGCAGAACAAGTATAAAAAACATCTTACAGTTACCTTAGTGTTAAGTTATGTATTAAAGCCAATGCTGAAAGATCAATTGGAACCTGACACAAGGTTATAGTAAACAAAAGTTTAACTTGTTCAAATCAAAATGGCAAAAAATATGCATTGTAAATGGAATACATTAAATTTAGTTCAGTGTCAGAGATCTGGTGTACATGGCATTCCAGCTATGGAAAAAAAATCTATGAACTTCACAATGTCTTTAAAAAGTGCTCTCAGTAATGTAAACACATAATTCAGAGTATGTGTTTATCCAAGTTCATACGCAATTCAACCTTGGGCTAAGACAAACCCTCAAATTTTAGCAGTGCCAAATGTTTTATTCATATAAGCAGTCATAAAATTATTTAAGTTTTCAACAAAAAATGATAAGCCGAAAGCAAGATAGGGATTTCCTTCAGAAAACACACTTGTTCACCTATTGCAAGTAAAAAATAATTATGAAACACCATCACATTAGAAAAAGACAAAAGAAAAATTGCACATCAATACCAAGGCTTGTTTGTATAAACATTTGACAGCATTATGTTAAATCCAACATCAACTGTTCTCTCTCATTCACTTGTAGTTACAAATGGTTTTGCTGAAGATTCTGAAGTACCCTCTTCTGCATCGCTGGTATGAATTAATAGATCAAAGCAGCTTTTATGTACACATATCAGCCCTTGAAAAATATAGCAGCAGTTTAAATACCTTAAGGTGCATATTGTAGGACAAGAGATCACAGTGAGCAATTATATGTCAACAAAATTTTCATTCTGCCAGCTTTCAAAATATTCCTTGCATAGATTTTTCCAGGGCTGATCATGCATCATTTTTTCAGATTATACAATTTATCGGTATACAGAATAATTTTTACTAGATTTGAAACTGAGCTGGCTGTTGGGAAAGAAATTGTGCGACTTATTTTTGCTGCATAAATCCAAATGATAACCACTCTTACAATCATTACAGGAGACCTTAGAACAGTTCATACAAGTGAACTTTGCACCAGGTTTGTCACAAAATCCACAGCGCAACATATTGGTACTCTTGGAACTGGGTAAGTGCTCTTGATACGGTGATGTGGTACCATGTGCACATTTCTCTTTCAGTGTAGAAGTTGCAGACAGGTCAGTTTGAAAGGATGAAGAACGTGCTAAGATACTCACTGTTTTTGGATATTCGTGTCTACAAGGGCACTGGTTACAAAGAACATTGTCACATTTTTGGCAACTTGAGGTTCCACTAGATATTCCACACATTTGGCACTTCAATGCAACTGTGCTTGCTATACTTTCTTTGGTAGTACGTGGAGCTTCATGGTACAGAGCTCTTGCTTCATTACTTTTTATCAACCTTGTACTGTGACTGTTTGCTGTTTCTGTCCATCTTTGTGGTAAAGTGCTTCTGGGATCTTCAGCTGTGTAAAGATCCAAATCATCAAATGTATGGTAAGGAGTGTTAAAATTGGATTCTGCTCTCCAGCTACCATTGGGAGATTGCAAGTATTCCTCTGAGCCTCCACGAGGGGAACTTGACATAGCAAGAAGTGATGGAGTAGGACGAAAAATTTCATCAGTTATGTCATCAGAAGAGTCATAAGCTGCTTCTTTTTTACGATGTGCAGGTGTCAAATGAATTTTATTTAACTGCTTTTCCAAAGTAGTTTCATCATTATCGACAGGTGAAGCTTTGTACATCAAGTGTTTTCCGAAATTGTTTGTTAACCGTTCATTGTCTGATCGGCGGAAATCCATTTGAACCATTGATGTATGCAAGCCTTCCATTGACCTTCTTTGTCTTTTCATGGCGTCTATGCAACCTTTCACATCATCTGTGCTGTTCTTACGTTCTTGCACTACATTAAGCTCTGAATAACCCCTCATTCTAATTTGTGAATAAATTTCAAGTAAATTCTCACACTCAATTCCAGCCAAGAAAAGTTCAAAAGAAATGAATTTCACATGGTTAGTGTTTACTTTGCTTTTCAGTTCATACATTTCCTTTTCATAGTCATATCCTATGAAATACAGGATATTAAATACATCATCTTCACACATTGCGGATTTGATATAGTAGACAAAATGCCCTGTAAAAGTCTACAACAGAAAGAAAAGTAAATGAATGGTATTCTTAATCACATTACAATTGTTAACTTTACCTGCAATCTACATACTGTCATTTTCCTGTAGCTGTACTAAGTTGGGAAGGTAAATTGATAAAACAGGCATTAACCAGGAACGTTTCAAACTTGAACTCAACTATGAATGTGAAAAATTGGTAAGTTATTAACAATTTACAGCGTTTTGAAAAAGTATTCAGCCCCCACAACTAGCTTCCCATATTACTGAACATGAGGAAATCTGCAGATGCTGGAAATTCAAGCAACACACACACAAAATGCTGGTGGAACACAGCAGGCCAGGCAGCATCTATAAGAAGCACTATGGACGTTTCGGGCCGAGACTAGTCCTGACGAAGGACTTTCTCCTTATAGATGCTGCCTGGCCTGCTGTGTTCCATAGCATTTTGTGTGTGTTGCTTCCCATATTACTACCTCATTTTCTAACTTTAAAATATATTGAAGTAGGATTTTTGAGCTAATCTACAAAACATTACGCATGATGTCAAATCAAATGAAAAATTCCAAAGCCTGTTAACAATTCACTAAAAATCAGAAACCCAAATTGTGAAGCTGAAATAGTATTTTCATCCCCCTTGTAATTACCACACTAACTTCCTCAATAGCAATTTATTACCTGACTAACTCACCTAGTGGGGGGGGGCAGGGGGGGGGGGAAGAGGAGAGAAGAATTTGCTGGTGTAAAAAATTGGATCATCTGTTTTCAATGAATTCATAAGAACAAATAACCACTCTCTGAGGACAAACAGTATGATAGATTTTCAACAGAACACACCAAAATGAAGTCAAAAGAGCATTCAAGTCAAGTCAGGGAAATGATAATAGCGAAACACAAATCTGGGGAAAGGTACAAGACCATCTCAAAGGCACTGTACATACCACAGAACTCAGTGCAATCCATCATGATAAAGTGGGAAAATATGAAACCAATCTGCCTAAATCAGACTACCCCTCTAAACATAGTAGCTGGAGAAGAATTGCCCTTCTGAGAAACAACTGTGACACCAGTCACTGAGTGAGCTGCAAGATGCAGCTGGAGATGAAGCTCATAGCTCCAGAATCTCTAAGGCATTGCAGAAAAAGAATATTTATGGAAGAATGGCAAGGAGGAAACTTGGCTTTAAAAAAAAAGCATATCCATGCCTTTCGACTTTTCAAAGCATCACTTAGAAGATGCTGTAAAGATGTGGAAGAAGGTCTAATGGTTGGAAGAGACAAAAGTGCAACTTTCTGGCCTCAAAACTAAGCAGAATATATAACATAAATCTAATACTGTGCATCAGCCAGGTAACATCATCCCTACTGTAAAATATCGTGGAGGTAGCGTCATGCTATAGGGATGCTTTTCAGCAGCAAGGACTATGAATCTAGTCAAGACTGATGGGAAGATGAATGCTGCTAAATACAGAGAGATTCCAAACCTCTCACACAAAGCTTAAACTGGGGAGGAAATTCATCTTTCAGCAGGACGACTCAAAGCACACTGCCAGAGCAGCTATGAAGTGTCTTCAAATTAAGAAAATTATGTCCTTTAGTGGCCAAATCAGAACCCTGACCTTAAGCTAATCGAACTTATCTGTCAAGACTTCAAGATTGCTGCCCACTGCCACTCCCCAACCTGGCAAAGTTAGAGCAATTTGGCAAGGAAGGAATGGGCATATCTTGTTCCATCACATTGTGCAAAGCTAATAGAGATCAATTCAAAAAGACTACTGGCTGTAATAGATATGAGAGGTATCAACTAAATATTGAGCAATGAATACTTTTGAACTGCTGACATTTCAGTTCTTGTACTTTTTGATTTTTATGCTTTACAATTTTCCCTGTATTTTGGGCTGTGTTATGAAAAAGGAACATGTGACTCATGAATAAAAGTGCTTAGATAAATTTATCAGAAGTCTGTGGTTTTAATACTCATGTGAACAAAGGGTTAGGAGCTGAATACTTTTTCAAAGCACTGTATGTTCCATAAAAACAAGCAGGAAATGCCTTTTCTACATTTAGGACATCTTGTTGCCAAAGTATAAATATACAGATCAAACATTTGCTCTAAAATGATAACGTCCATGCTGAGTTTGCACATTTTTTATGTCTGCCTAGGTTTCACCCGACTGCTCCATTTTCTCCCACATGCCAAAGACTTAATGATTGGTATGTTGAGTAGTTACTGAACATTGACCCTAATATAGGTGCATCGCAGAGAATCAGGAGAGTTGACAAAGATGCAAGAGGAAAAATGGGTTTAGTATAAATGGATGTGTAATGATTAGTGTGAATGAGGTCAGCTGAAGGGCTTGTTTTCAATCTTGTACAGTTACTGAGGGAATTAAATAATTTAAACTCATTTTAAACTCAGAACTTGATTCCGCTATCCCTGTAACTCACAGGCCCCTCAGCTCCTTTTATAGTCTGACTATGAGTTGACAATTGCTGTTTCCTTAGTCTTTTCTTTGTTCTCTCTGCTCCTCTTTCTTCTGTTTTCTATTTTTGTAACACTGAATGATCATAAGCAACAATTTTTATGCCTAACTCTTCACTTCCAAAGTATCTTCAGATCACAAAAGTATCAGGTCTAACACAGTGAAAGCAAATGAATTTATTAAACTGCCACGCAACAGCTCAAAAAGGTGCATTTAAAATGTGTTGGTGTTTAAAAAGTCCAGAAAATTTGCCAGTCCTGCTCAACAATATCAAATATCTAAAGGGTATTTTGCTATAGTTTTGCTATAATACAGCCAATTTGATTTATTCCATTAGTGCATTTTTTAAAATATGTACAGTGCAAGCAGAGCATTTTGTAATGCTGTGAGTATATAGAGAGAAATCCATTAAAGGGCATAATAGTGAATAAGAGAATATTAAATTTGAGTAGAACTTGTAATTAGGATGTTACAAATACAGCTTCATACAAAATGAACTGATATTCTACAACATCATTTTGGAGAACAGTGCAATAGTTCACCCAAAAAGGACAGAATACTTGAATGAGAAAGAGCTGAAGAAAGGGTTAAGCCAAACCTACAGAAATAAGGAATGAGTTTCTGACATTTATCAGTGAAGATTAACCAATCTATCATGGTCAGGTAGGATGATATGACTGCAAACAATGATTCTCAGTGAAACTAAAGGGCAAATTAGTGGCAATAGTAGTTGTAGTGCAGAATAACCTCTACATATTGGTACCAACGACATAGGTAGGAAAAGGGAGGAGGTCCTGAAAACAGACTACAGAAAGTTAGGAAGGAAGTTGAGGAGCACACCTCAAAGGTAATAATCTCAGGAGTACTGCCTGTGCCACATGACAGTGAGTAAGGAATAGAGTGAGGTGGAGGATAATTGCATGGCTGAGGGATTGGAGTAGGGGGCAGGGATTCAGATTTCTGGATCATTGCGACCTTTTTTGGGGCAGGAGCGACCTGTACAAAAAGGACGGGTTGCACTTGAACCCAAGGGGACCAATATCCTGGCAGGGAGGTTTGCCAAGGCTGTTGGGAAGAGTTTAAACTAGAATGGCTGGAGGATGAAGAGATGGAGGAAGGGGTGGTTGGCTCACAAATCCAGAAAGCTTGGAGACAATGCAAGAGGGAGGATAGGCAGGTGACAGAAAAGGGATACGCTCAGACCGATGGTTTGAGAAGTGTCTATTTTAATGCAAGAAGCATCATGAATAAAGCAGATGAGCCTAGAGCATGGATCAGTACTTGAAGCTAATATGTTGTGGCCATTACAGAGACTCCGATGGCTCAGGGGTAGGAATAGTTACTTAAAAGAGTGCCGGGCTTTAGATGTTTCTGAAAGGACAGGGAGGGAAGCAAAAGAGGTGGGGGTGTGGCACTGCTAATCAGAGATAGTGTCATGGCTGCAGAAAAGAAGGAAGTCAAGGAGGGATTGTCCGAGTCTCGCTGGATAGAAGTTAGAAACAAGAAGGGACAACAAAGAGGTAATAGAGCTGCTATTAGACTCATTTGTGGATTTGAATGAATACACCATGATTGTCACAGACTGTAATAGTTGTAGATGACTCTGTCCCCATAAAATCTTTCAGAGTCTTCCTCAACCAGTAGCCCTGGATCTCTAATGGCCAGATCAGAGAATTTCAAGTCTGGCGACCAAGAAAGTTACAAAAGGTCTCAGTACTTGGACAACTTGGAAGTAGTTACAGAGGAGATGTCAGGGGTAAGTTGTTGCTTTTTTCTTTCTTTCCCTTTTTAGAAACGCAAAGAGTGGTGAATGTGTGGAATAGGCTGCCAGCGACGGGGGTAGACGCAGTACGAAAGGGTCTTTTAAGGAACTCCTGGATAGGTACATGGAGCTTAAAAAATAAAGGGCTATGGGTAACCATAGGTAATTTTTAAAGTAAGTACATGTTCGGCACAGCACTGTGAGCCGAAGGGCCTGTTTTGTGCTGTAGGTTTTCTACATTTCCATAAAAAAATGTTGTACTGTTTAACTGGACGATTATACAGATGTTAAACATACAAATTCACAGCACAGAAACAGTGATGGGGTGTTGAAATTCTGCCATTTGTACATATACAAATCCTTGCCCTATGTGTTCCCAGTTATGTTAACAAAGGGATATAGCAACAAAAGAAGAGGGATAGATCACTGGGAAATATAGAATATAAAAAGGAAATCACTGGGATGGAAGACATGATTGAATAGGTCATATGAAGTGAAATTAAAGGAAGGCAGTTTTATCAAAATGGACAACAGAAAAAAGCATTAGAGGAAACTAGTACATTCAACTGTGTCAAAGGGCTTCAGTGAAGTAAGAATGCTCTATGCACATAGTTGCCTTTCATGATTGAAGTGGATAATTCTAATCCTTTAAAGAGTGATCAGAATATCCAGGGGTTTCAAACTTGAATAAAAAGCAACAGTTTGTAGTGAACAGGAATGACAATAGGTTTTTCTGTGAAGACTCGATACCTCAGGAATGAAAGAATTGTTTCACATTTTAGAAATATTTTCTTAATTTATTCATGATAGCCTGGTGGTTAGCCTGTCATTTTACAGTGCCAGCGATCACCAATACTTAATTCCCGTGACTGCCTGTAAGGAGTTTGTACATTTTCCCTGTGATCACATGGATTTCCTCAGGGTGCAACTGTTTCCTCACATATTCCAAAGGGGGTCAGGGGTCAGGGTCAGTGATTTGTGAGCATGCTACGTTGATATCAGAAGTATGGCAATACTTACAGACTGCCCAGCACTGTTTATCTTTGTGTACATGTGACATAAAGCTAATCTTTAGATTTAGACATCACTGTATTCTCAATTGCCCGAGGAAGCCAGATCAAGATGACAATTTGAGTCAGGCACACTGCTATAGGTTGGAGTTATAAGCGGACCATTATTATTATTATTATGGATGACAGTTTGCCTTCTCTGATAAATAGAAACATAGAAAACCTACAACACAATACAGATCCTTGGTAACTAAATGTTTTTGTACAATTCTATAGCTTAATAGCTTTTTATTCAAGTTTTTATTACTGTAATTTAAAACCCAAAATAGCCATGGTGGCATTTGAATTTTTTAATGTAATTTGCAATTACAGAATTTATCCTATAATTAATCTGTCAAAACTATTTTGTGGCATTAAGTTTAATACTGTACCTTTATAGTTTTAAATTCCTTTTTCCAAGGGTAAAGAAAGAGGTTGATGCAGAAGGTTTCCAGAACTCCAAAGGCGGTAAGAATTGCATTTAAGCTTGATGTTTTGACCGCCTTCAAAGAATTCTCCACAATATCATAAAATCTGAATAACTTAAATCTTTCTGATGGTTCTTGGCGATATAAGTCAAGTAAGGATGTAGCCATCTTCTTAAGGCTTGCATCCTCTACGAGATCATTTTCACTTAATTTCAATTCACAAATCTGTATGTATTTCCGATACAGTGAGTCTCTGATTTTACTTGGATCCATTAGGAGCTGCTTGTGTGGTCTGACGTTTCCTACAACTCATCCATGACTCAAGTTGTTTTCAGGCAAGGAGTGGATTCAATGTTATAATTCAAATACCTGGTATACTGATTGATCTACCTGCAACATAAAAGGATAATGAATTAAAAAAATACACTGCATACTATCATTCCAGATCAACAAATTGACACAGAAACTGGTAAATAAAACAGTTAATTGCACTTTATAGGAGCAGAATTAGGTCATCTGGCCCATGGATTCTGTTCCACCATTTTATCATGGCTGATCCATTTTCCCTCTGGTACTTTCTCACCATATCCCTTCATGGACTGACCAATCAAGATCACGACAGGAAATATCAACAAAAAAAATGAATTCTGCAGTTAAACTGCAATGCAGTTTTTTTTTGTTCAAATTGAGATGCAATATGCTTTTGTTCCTGGGGTCCAAATGTTGTAATTAAGGAATAAGCACTTCAAAGAATCATCTATTAATATTTTTAATGATAAACTGTGTTGGCACGTGGTCTACTGGGCAAGGCATCAGACTAGTAACCTGAAGGTCACTGGTTCCAGCCTCAGCTGAAGCAGCTTGTTTGTGTCCTTGAGCAAGGCACTTAACAACACATTGCTCTGCGGTGCCAAGCTGCATGGGTCCTAGTGCCCTTCCTTTGGACAACATCGATGGCGTGGAGAGGGGAAGGCCCTTGGGCAACTGCCGGTCTCCCATACAACCCTGCCCAGGCCTGCACCCTGGAAACTCCAGGTGCAGATCCATGGTCTCTTGAGACTGACGGATGCCACCACCAAACTGTGCCACACTTGACAGTAAAATAAGAATTGAGCTAGGAGTCATAAACACTATTGAAACATTTCTTAAGATTCTAATACATATCTAATCTGTTTGTATAACCAGTTATGAACTATGTAATTCTTAAGGTTTCATTTACTACCCTGAAAGGTAGATTTTGGATCATTTACTGTTATTTCCCCATCCATAATTTAAAGACCTTAATAGTTCATATATCTTCCAAATGCACAACTGAAATAAAACATCATTGAAGAGTTGTACAGAAGATGCATATTTTATATCAATTACAATTTCTTTAAATAGGAAGCATCACACAGGTTTATCATCCTTCAAAACTCAAGGGGTGTTGTCAAAAACTAAACTAGTTGGTTTTTGGTATCTACAAGTCCTTAGGTTGCATCTATTAAGCCACAACCCTAGGAAAGAGTTTGGACGTAATCGAAAAGAAAAGGGTTATCATAGATAGAGCACTACCATGTTAAACATAGAGATGTATTCTAGCAGCACACACAAAATGATGGAGGAACTCAGCAGGCCAGACAGCATCTATGGAAAAGAGTACAGTCGACGTTTCAGACTAATACCCTTTATCAGGACTGGAGAAAAAAAGGTCAGAGTAAGAAGGTGGTGGTGGTGGAAGGTTGTGTTTGGAAATGTATTCTAGATCACCTAAATATTCCCAACAGCAAAAATAAGTTTTAAATTGATTCTGAATGCTGTTGTACTGTAGCATACAAGTCTACCCTTCCTGTTGATACTGTTCACCAAAACTGGATTCCTGGAACGGCGGCTTTTTATTTCAACAGGTTAAATCCGAGCTGTTCTAATATCATGTTCGTCAAACAGTAGGACTCGCTCCCTCGACATGGATTAAATGCCCCTATCTATTTACAGTCCCCAAGATTAACATGATTTCATATTGAACGACTATATTATTTTTCGGCATCACATTACAGTCCACAATATTTTTATCTAGACTTCCTGATTGCTTAGGTAAGTTGGTTGGCGGTTTTTAAGTTTAAGACACCAATTAGCGGGTAGAAATTCTCTTGACCACAAGCAGAAATATAAGAGCAGCTACTGGAAGGCAAGAACCTCACGCAGAGTCACAACAGGCCCACTGCCATTTGAATCACTGAAAGCTGTCCTCTAACGTGACGGCGCCATCTTTGCCTCAGCCATCATCACTTACTCCTCAGTTTGATTCATTCCTGCCTTACGCGTAACAACCGGCTCTTTTCTTCCGCCGCAGTGAGATACCGATGCAGGTCACACACGGTACGGGCTCACTGACCACTCACAGCCATTCGATCACCAACCGCCAGCAACAACACGGCGGACAAGTACCCGCCACCTCCAATTGGTTGGAAATCATTTCCGGCTCCGCGTGCTCGGGAGGAAACGCACAATGCGCCTGCGCACCGGGAGACCCCCCCCCCCCGAATTTACATGAGCTGTTCAGCGCGCCTGCGTGAGAGGTGACCGTCCGAAGTGTCTGCCCGCACATGCGCACATCGCTTGCAAGGAATTCATTAGATTGGTACGTACGGTCGTCGTTAAATTGATAACTTGCATCTTAACGTGGTTTGATGAAGACCCCAATATATTATTTTTACTGTAGAATCAGCCACTCCATTTGTACGCAACAATGAAGGTGCTTCCGTCGCCATGACATAGAACAGTGCAGCGCCGGATTAGTAATTAGTAAACTAGTAGCTAACTAATCTCTTCCGCCTACCCAATGTCCATATCCTTACATTTTCCTCACAGTCATGTATCTATCTAAACGTCTCTTAAAACTCTTCAATGTTTCTGCATCTACCACAATCCCAGGCAGCGTGTTCCATGCTCTGTGTAAAAAATCTCGCCCCTGACATCTCTTTTGAAATCACTTCCTCTCACCTTAAATGCAAGCCCTCTTTACATGCCCTACTGTATCTTCATCAAGAGCAATCTTTTCCCCAAAACATATACATTATTCATGAAATGGACATTAAATATTTGTCGTCATTCACTATACCAAGCAATTCAATACATTCCTTTGCAATATATCAATATCACTAATGCTTCCTCCCTAGGCACTGCATTAGTGAAACATTTGATTGCCTTTTAGACCATTCAGCCCATCGAATCTGTTCCGCAATTCCATCCTGGATTCCATTTAACCCTATCACCTTCATTCTCACTATATCTTTTATATCCTGACCAATCAGGAAATGATCAATTTCTGCTTTAAACATACACACAGACTTGGCCTCCACCACAGTCTGTGGCAGAGCTTTCCACAGATTTACTTCTCTCTGGCTAAAAAACTTCTTTCTTACTTCTCTGTCCTAAAGGGTTGCGGATACCCACACCATAGGAAACAACCTCTCCACATCCTCTCTGTATAGTCCTTTCAACATTAAGTAGGTTTCAATAAGATCCCCCCCCCCATGCCCCACATTCTTCTAAATTCCAATGATTACAGGCTGCCAAATGTTCTTCCTATGTTAACCCCTTCTTTCCCAGAATCATTCTCGTGAATCTCCTCTGAATTCTATCCAATGACAACACATCTATTCTGAGATAAGGGGCCCACAACTGTTGACAATACTCCGAGTGCAAACTGACTAGTATCTTACAAAGGCTCAATATTTTCTTCTTGCTATTATATTTTATTCCCCTTGAAATAATTGCCAACATTGCATTTTCCTTCTTTACCACAGATTCAACTTGTAAATTAACCTTCTGGGAGTCTTGCACAAGGACTGGTAAGTCCTTCTGCACCTCTGATGTTTGAACCTTCTCCCGATTTAGGTAATAGTCTGCACTATTGCTCCTATTACCAAAATGCATTATCATACATTTCCCAAAACTGTATTCCATCTACCACTTTTTTGCCCATTCTTCCAATTTGCCTAAGTCCTCAGCAGTACCTACCCCTCCATATAATCTTCATATTATCCACAAACTTTCAATTCCGTTATCCAGATCATTGACAAACAATGTGAAAAGCAGCAATTTCAATACTGACCCCTGAGGGACACCACTAGTCACTGTGAGCCAACCAGAAAAGGCTGCTTTTATTTCCATTCACTGCCTCCTGCCTGTCAGCCATTCCGCTATCCCTGCCAGTATCTTTCCTGTAATGCCATAAGATTTCATCTTGTTAAGCAGCCTCATGTGTGGCACCTTATCAAACCAAGTAAATGACACCCACTTCTTCCTCTTTGTTCACCCTGCTTGTTACTTCCACAAAGAACTCTAGCAGATCTGTCAGGCAAGATTTCCCTTTACAGAAACCATGTTGACTTTGGTTTACTTTATAATTAGTCTCCAAGTACCTTGAAACTTCATCCTTAATAATAAACTCCAACACTTTCCCAACCACTGAGGTTAGTCTAACTGACCTATAATTTCCCTTCTTAGAGAATGGAATGACATTTTACAAGGTGTCCATTGGTAGCAGGATTTGAGAGTGTGCTTTTCTCCATGCAGCCTTTTCAGTAGCATCATTAAGCTTCTGCGCTTCACTTGACAACACTGTTGTACATTGGAATGTGCCCTTTCACAACATTCACTTGGAGACTTCACCTTGCACTGGAAGACCAAAAGGTTTCAGGCAGATCTAAATATGTCTTTCATTGAGTTGATTTTTATCTCGCTTTGGGACTTTAGGATCACTGTACAGAGCACAGAGTCTTGTGTTATTCAGCTGCTTCCAACGAACCTCAACAAAGACCCCTGCATCCTTTTCCAAACCTTGGCCATAATCAACAATCTACAAAGCAGTGAACTGTGCCTCATCTACATTACATCCATCTTGTGGGCAGTTCATGGTAGGACTGAGGCTCCTGCATGAAGGAGCTGACTGAGAGGGCTCTTGTCATCACCAACCATGCTTTGTAAGTTCCATATATGAGGCATTTTACCAACTGATTTTGACAACAGCGTTGGGCAGCTATCCCACTAGGTTCATTATCTTCTTCTACTACAGGTTGTCCAAGATATTCCATATGGACCACAACCTGATTGGCTTGCAGTCTGCACAAACTTTAAGGGACAGAATATTCCACCAGAAGGAAGTCAATCTCACACTTCGCAACCCTGGGAACAAGTAGAACCTCAGCACTTAGTGGCCCTTGAAGAATGCACATGCATCTTGATGCAGCCAACACATAAATGTGACCTTCAGGATGAGAGCTATAATTAGTTATGTTTTTATGCTATTTTGAGATCTGTATGCCACCTACTGACAGATGACATCCATTTTGGGTTTCCAGATGAAATGGAAAATGATTCTCATGATCGCGGCAGTACAGGAGCATGGAGTGATCCACATGTGTGCTGTAATTTCATACCTGAAGACTGTCTTTAAGATGGAACATTGTTCTTAGATTCCCAACTTCTGCTCCACTTTGGCTCTAAACAATTCTCACTGCAAGCCCTCATTCCTTGAATCCAGATTTCTCAGCACCTTCCAGCAGTTGATGATCTGATTGATGATGAAGGGAACAGCCAATCATGGGACCAGCTTCCAAAGGTTATGCCCCAGCTTGTGCTTCAATTGGCTGTGGCCCCTGAGGTCTGTTCAAAATGGTGGCAGATACTGATCAATCTGCAGAACGAGCAGAAGGGGGCAATTTATCAGTGTAGATGTTGAGTTTGAATTGAATGTTGGGTTTGTCACTCCTCTTCTGTGAGCGCCTTTACTGATGGATTTGGCAAAAAGCACAGTGCGACACCCAAGCAAGTTAAGGTACAGTGTGCAGCCTTACCTGATTTCATGACTAGATTTCTCCCCAAAGGCCATCTTGAAGACGATGTCTCTTATTATTATTATTATTATTATTATTATTATTATTATTATCATCATCATCATCATCACTTTATTGTCACCAAACAATTGATACTAGAGCATACAATCATCACAGCAATATTTGATTCTGCGCTTCGCACTCTCTGGAGTATAAATCAATAGTAAATATAATAAAAATTTTAATTATAAATCATAAATAAAACTGGGAGACAGGTCCGGATATTTGGAAGGTACCGCCCAGATCTGGGTCAGGATCCATTCAGCAGTCTTATCACAGTTGGAAAGAAGCTGTTCCCAAATATGGCCGTATGATTCTTCAAGCTCCTGAACCTTCTCCCAGAGGGAAGAGGGACAAAAAGTGTGTTGGCTGGGTGGGTCGTATCCTTGGTTATCCTGGCAGCACTGCTCCGACAACGTGCAGTGTAAAGTGAGTCCAAGGATGGAAGATTGGTTTGTGTGATGTGCTGGGCTGTGTTCATGATCTTCTGCAGCTTCTTCCAGTCTTGGACAAGACGACTTCCATACCAGGTTGTGATGCACCCTAGAAGAATACTTTCTATGGTGCACTTATAAAAATTAGTGAGGGTTTTAGGGGACAAAAATTTGCATATTTGAAATCAAAATTTGTGCTGCTAGAAAAATGTCTCTTACAGCATCTTCCCGTTCCCTTACTGAGATGACTCCTGCCAAAGAAACTGCCTCCCACTTTGGAATATGCAAATTTTAAATTTGAATGTCTTGCATGTCTGTTAAGAGGCTTTCTTCCAGTTCAAGCCGACCAGGCAGGTGTCTACCTTTCATCCACACCTACGTAGGTGACCAGATCCCATGGTAGCATAGCACCATCAGATTTTATTGCTAGGTATAGCACATGTCTGTTCTGGTGCATCTCCTGCCTCAAGGCAGACTTGGCTTGATTGGCAGTAACTTGAATAGCATCATGTAATCCACATTCAACAGTGAGGTGGTCACCAATTTTTGATCTCCTTTCCCCCTTCTACTTATAGGTGAAAGTGATAATGTTCTTCGTCATTAATGCTGACTTGCTGCTAGATAGAAACACAAGTACACTAAATTGTAGCAAGTATGGGCCCATTCTATCTGAAGATCTGTTGTTTCCAGGAATTTTATTCTTATCAATGTAACAGATAAAACTTGTAAGTGCTCTAGGATTGAAGGCTGATCCAGACTCTGCTGCTTGTTTTCACTTCAAACCTCCCAGATAGAGCTCAGGACATTCCAGGAGGTTATGCTGTCTGCGCCTTCCCATTGCACAGACCATTATAGAAGGATTTGCAGAACTTCAATATGTCCAACTCTGTGCACAAATTAGGACATTCAACTTAAGCCATCCTCTTCCTTAAGATGCAGACCACACTGGGAGCTCTGAATCTTTTAGAAGGAATGCTCACTCATCAGTAGATAATCTTGGTGGACTCTGATGCAAAGAGACAGGAGCCTTAGGTCCCACACCATCAGTTTCAGGTACAGTTATTACCCTTCAACTATCAGGGCCCTGAACCAGCGAGGATACTTTCACTCTAAATAGATTCCACAACCTATGGACTCACGATCAAGGACTCTACAAGTTAACCACAATATCCCAAAGTTGTTGTTATTGATTCAGTATTTTCCAAAAGGTGCACAGTAGCTGCATTACTAGAGTCCATGCAGCCAAACAGGACCTGCGGCCTAACTCATCCATGCATACCTATATTAAAACGATTTTCCAGCAATTAGTCTATATCCCTGTTTTTCTCTCCTATCCATGTACTTGTTCGAACATTCTTGAAACACTGCTTTTCTGACGGCTTATTTTATTACCCTTTGCAAAAAAAATTGCCCCTCAGGTTCCCTTAAACTATTCACCTCTCAGCCTAATCTCACAGCCACTAGTTTTAGACTCCACTACCCATGGAAAAATTCCTAGTCGCCAATTCAAAACAAAATATTTTCCATTTTTAAATCCATTATATTTTAAATGTAGTATATTTTAGTTTCTATCATAATCTTAAATTTCAACCCTATTTTTCACCATGAAATTTGCTACAGATATTGGATAAAAATAGTGCTTTGCTTTTTTTCTGTCTGAGATCATTCTTCCACGTGATTAACCAGTTTAACAACATCAAAACTGCTTTTCCCCAAGACTATCCAAAAATAGAATACCCAGTAATTGCAAATGAAATGCATTTTTTGAATAATTCAAATGACATTGTTGCTCTGAAGATGCCATTGGCTGACCTCGTTACCATGCAAACGGCAGCATAAGAGTGAAAAATAGGGAAACTTACATTTAATAATAAAACAGACAAAAGGTTCATTGTACACCTGAGGACTGGAATAGAGACTGAAATTAACGTGTGAATTACAATATGTCAGTGACATACATACATCAAAAGGCCACCATCTATTAAGTGTGCAACAATATCACTTTTTTTGTCACAACTTATGAATTTGCCTCCAGATTGAAAATTAACACAATACAGTACATTTTTTGATTTTATTTTGCAGTTTTTATTTTATTTTTCAGATTTTCTTTTTTACCTTGGTTAAAAACAATGTTAGTTACTCAGGCACTTGATAAGGGTCCTCATGCAAGGTGCATTCAGAAAGCATGGGATCCAACAAGACCTTGCTTTGTGGATCCAGAACTGGCTTGCCTGCAGAAGGCAAAGGGTGGTTGTAGATGGTTTGTATTCTGCATGGAAGTTGGTGGCCAGCGGTGTTCCACAACGATCTTTTCTGGGACCTCTCCCCTTTGTGATTTTTATAAATGACCTGGATGAGGAAGCAGAAAGGCGGGTAGGTAATTTTGCTGATGGCACAAAAGTTGGGGTGTTGTGGATAGTCTGGAGGGTTGTCCAGGACATTTATAGGATGCAGAACTGGGCTGAGAAGTGGTAGATGGACTTCAATCCATATAAGTGTGAAGTGGTTCATTTTGAAGACAAAGTATAATATTAATGGTAAGGCTCTTGGCAGTGTGGAGGATGTGAGAGATCTTGGAGTCCATGTCCAAAGGACACTCAAAGCTGTTTCACAGGTTGACAATGTTGTTAAGAAAGTGTATGGTGTGTCGACATTCATCAACCGTGGGATTGAGTTCAAAAGCCATGAGGTAATGTTACAGCTTTATAAGACCACAGAACCCACTTTAAGTACTGTGTTCAGTTCTAGTCACCTCACTACAGGAAGGATGTGGACACTATAGACAGAGTGCAGAGGAGATTTACAAGGATGTCGCCTGGATCGGGGCGTACCTTATGAGAATAGGTTGAGCAAACTTGGCCTTTTCTCCTTGGAATGACGGAGGATGAGAGGTGACCTGATAGAGGTGTATAATATGATGAGGGGCATTCATCATATGGATAGTAAGAGGCTTTTTCCCAGGGCTGAAATGATTAACACGAGAGGGCACAGGTTTAAGGTGCTTGGAAATAGGTACCGAGGGGATGACAGGGGTAAGTTTTTCACACGGAGAGTGGTGGGTGCGTGGAATGGGCTGCTAGCAGCGTGGTGTAAGTGAATGCAATAAGGTCCCTTAAGAGGCTCTTAGATAGGTATATTGAGCTTAGAAAAATGGAGAGCTATGCGCTAGGGAAATTCTAGGCAGTTTCTAGAGTAGGTTATATGCTCGGCACAACATTGTGGGCCGAAGGGCCTGTAATGAACTGTAGATTTCTATGTTCTAAAGCTTTCTTGTCATTGTTCAGGACAATAAAAATTTGCAGTCCCTTTTCATTCAGTGCAAACAGCATGCTGGCAATTCAACTACTAAAATCACAATGACTACTTTTAAAACACGACTGAGTTATTTAAGGTGACATCTAAGGACGGTTGTTGCAATCATGGACCCCTGAAGCTGGAACGTTCCCTTGCACACAGGAGGTTGCTCTCAGATATAATCATATGAAATGACTCCTGATCATTTGTAATCGATATTGTCCCCGTGGCTTGCCGGGTTTTGCTGCTTGCTCTCATATGTTGAGACCCGCTCCGCCTCCATTTGACGTTTGCCATTTGCGGAAACAGACCGCAGTAGAAATGGCGATGAATTTCGAAGAGGACGCCTCACGTCCTAATGAAACAGGAGGGGATGACAAAGAAGCTTTAACCTGCCCCGTTTGCTTAGAAATTTTTGAAAATCCAATGCGAATCGAATGTAACCATATGTAAGTAACCATTTTATGTTATTTTTTTCTCTTTAAACCCGTCTTGGTTGGAAGCCAGCTTGGAGCTTCCTTTAAACTTGCTGAAATATATTTGTCTGTGGGAGAAAATTCACGACAAACAGTCTCCTTTCTTCAGTGGATGTTTAAAGCTAAATATAACATTCAGTATGTCGCAGTGAGTGCGCTAATATTTCAGTATCTGTTAGGTTGACAAAGGATTTGGGGAACTGCAATTTTTCTTTCTCTGTTTCTGCTCTGTAAATCCTATAAGATAATATTATAGTTACTGGTATACTAAATATATAAAATTCGCTGCTATCGGATCAGTGATCTAGTTGGTTTTGGTTTCGACGCATTTGAAAGTATGGAGTACTTCAATCGCATTTTCATTCTATCACGCAACACCCTGAAAGCTGGTGACTCATTTTAGTGGCTGTATTCTGCATAAAGGAGGATAAGTAGGACTTGATTTATTGAGATTTTATTTTGGGATCAGTTCTGGATTGTTCTTTGGAAAATTTGTGTATTGTCTATTTCACTTTCACTTTCCATGCTCCCTCGAGAGGCCGTTGGGTTGTTTTCTCTGGAGCGCCGGGAGGCTGAGGGGGAGATCTCTGAACAAACAACACGTACGAAGTGCTGGAGGAACTCAGCAGGCTTGCCGAAGGGTCTCGGCCCGAAACGTCGACGGTACTCTTTTCCATAGATGCTGGCCGGCCTGCTGAGTTACTCCAGCATTTTTATGTGTGTTGCTCGGATTTCCAGCATCTGCAGATTTTCTCTTGTTTGTGATGGGAGATCTCTGATAGAGGTTTGCAAGACTATGAGAGGCATAGGTAGAGTGGATAACCCTGTTTCCCAGGATTGCAATGTCTAATACCAGAGGGTATTACCAGGCTACCAGACTGAGGGTAGCAGACACCAACAGAATCAACAAACTCTTTAGTAAGGCCAGTGATGTTGTGGGGGTGGAACTGGACTCTCTGCCGGTGGTGTCTGAAAAGAGGATGCTATCCAAGTTGCTTGCCATCTTGGACAATGTCTCCCATCCACTCCATAATGTACTGGTTAGGCACAGGAGTACATTCAGCCAGAGACTCATTCCACCGAGAGCAACACTGAGCGTCATAGGAAGTCATTTCTACCTGTGGCCATCAAACTTTACAACTCCTCCCTCGGAGCGTCAGACACCCTGAGCCAATAGGCTGGTCCTGGACTTATTTCCACTTGACATTATTTACTTATTATTTAATTATTTATGGCTTATATTGCTATATTTCAACACTATTCTTAGTTGGTGCGACTGTAACAACCCAGTTTCCCTTGGGATCAGTAAAGTATGTCTGTCTGTTTGTCAGAGAGCATAGATTGAAGGTGAGAGGGGGCAAGTATCAGGGGCAAGTAAGGGTCGACGATACCTGGTATAGTGGGAGAGGCAAATACATTAGAGGCTTTTAAAAGATGTTTGGATATGCATATGGATGTAAGGAAGATGGAGGGATTAGTGTTTGGGTGCTTTTGATTTGCTTTTTAGCTGGTTTGGCACAACATTGTGGACCGAATGGCCTGTTCCTGTGCTGTACTGTTCTATATTCTATGTCACTTTCTGCTATTGAAACAAAATTGGTAATGACAGGAACAGGTGAAATAATGTTAGATCCACCAACCTGTCCACACTATCTGGGCTAGGTGTAGACTGACCCCACTGAGCCACCAGTCCCTGGAGGTAATTGAAGCAGGTATCAGAAATCATCATGAGGCACTCTACTGAGGTGCCACACCCAGAATGCCCTGACAACTTTTTATAATAGGTGGAGGTGGGAGTAGAACATTGCCTGTTTCGGTATCCATGTAGTTGCAGTCAGCAATGAAATTGACCATGAGCAAAATTGCAATGCCTAAATAGAAAAAATCGTGTTACCACTGGGGTAGGGGCTCACATACACCAGACCAATGCAGGTTTAAAGGCAAAACTTACAGAAAACAGCATGGTAGTGTAGTGGCTAGTATAAAGTTTTACAATACTAACGATTTGGGTTCAATTCCCACTGTTTGTAACAAATTTGTATGTTCTCCCCATGACCGTGTGGGTTTCCTCTGAATGCTTCAGTTTCCTCCCACAGTCCAAAGTTGTACCAGTTGAAAGGTTATTTGGTTATTGTAAATTGTCCCATGATTAGGTTAGAGTTGTTGAGTGGCTCACCTTGAAGGGCTGGAAAGGCCTACACTATGCTATATCTCAATAAATAAATAAATAAACAAAATAATCCTGTGTGACATTCTCATATCCCCAGCATGATTTTTTCTCAACTTCCATCACTCATTTCCCAGTTCCAGAAAACCAAGATTTCTCTTCACCATTTCTCCTTCATCCTGCCATCTCTCTTACTCTCTATCCCTTTCCTTCCATCTCTCTTGCCATTGACCTCTTCCCTCTATCTACATTTCAACCTGACCTTCCTCTGTTTTTGTCCATTGAGCCCTTTCATTTATTGCTTCTTACGATTATGTCTCAAAACTAGTGGTGGTGCCTTCTTCATGTCTTGCATTTAATCAATTAGTGCTATCCATTCTCCTTTGAATTGTTAATCTTCTGAAAATAATTTTGACTTTCATTGTCTACAATGCTGTTTCCTAACTCACTTACTACTTCTATAGTTACTCAAAAACTTCTTTTAACTAGCAACATACACAAAATGTTGGAATAACTCAGCAAGTCAGGCAACATCTACAAAGCGGACTAGGCAGTTGACATTCAGGCTGAGACCTTTCATCAATAGTGACCTGATGAAGGGTCTAGGCCCTTCATAGATGGTGCCTGACTTGTTGCACGTTCCTCAAAATTCCCAGAATCTGCAGAATCTCTTGCGTGTTTATTTTAATTGACATTTGGTGCCATTATTGAATAACTGATTCTGATCGTACATTAACTTTTCAAACTGAAGTAAAATCTAATCTTGTTTTTGTGTAGATTTTGCAGCAATTGCCTATCTGCACTCCAGAAGCCAAAAAAGCCAATTTGTGCTGTATGTCGCTTTCCTCTGAAAGGTGCAACCAGAGCTGTTGAAATTGAGAGGAAATTAGAAGTCACCCTTACAAGCTGCAGTGGCTGTGGAACTCAGGTCAGTGCTGTCTTTTTAGATGGTATAAACAGAAAGACTGGATGGATTGATTATTCTGGATCACTTTATTGGCTTGTGCATTTAATATTTTGGAAGTAAATTATACCTCATTGGGTTACAAGATGAATGTCATCTACTTTGAATACAGGATATGTTGTCTCGTCATATAAAATATATGACACCATTCATTTTTACAGGATTAATTTTTAAAAATAACAGGCCATAACATATGTGTCTGGATGCCTTTAACCATTTTATCCAAGAAGGGCTGGCAGGTTCTTGAGAGCAGGTGTCGTGTTTCACTAAAACAGCCACACGGAAGCTATAATTGGGAAATATATAAAAAGAACTTTATTTACACAGCAAACCTTCAGGAGAGGAGGAGAGAGAAGGAGAGAATCCTAGAGCATCTCACTCTACCAGTGCAATGTTTTGTACCTCTTGAGCACAAAGAGAAAAAAGATGAATGATTAACTGCAGTCTTAATTGCTATAATTAGCTACTTAACTTTAACATTTGTATTTTAGCCAGGTAGATTTACAGTTATATATTTATAATGGCAACACATGCCAACTAGCAGAACCCTTTTAGGATATTTACTGCTGGTGCCTGTTCCAAAAGCCTCAGTGCAAATTGCAGACACCCAAAATATACCCCATTTGTTAGTGTTGAAGGATGGCTAACCAGAAGGCTGAATGTCAAAATAGATCTGTCCTGAACTGTGCCTGAAGTGGTAGAGATACATAATTTAATATTGTGCTAATAGCAGGTACATTATCTTTCCTTGGCAAACATGAGGAAATCTGCAGATGCTGAAAATTCAAGCAATACACAGAAAATGCTGGTGGAACACAGCAGGCCAGGAAGCATCTATAGGGAGAAGCGCTGTCGACGTTTTGGGCCGAGACCCTTCATCAGGAAGGTCGAAGGGTCTCGGCCCGAGACGTCAACAGTGCTTCTCCCTATAGATGCTGCCTGGCCTGCTGTGTTCCACCAACGTTTTGTGTGTGTTGCTATTATCTTTCCTCATTTAGTTTGAATGGGACAGCATCTGAATGCCCACGCCCAGTAATTAGTTTCACTAGCAAAAAGTAACAGAAGTTAAATAATGTGTAGTTTTTTTCTCTGAAGGCTGATTCTCATTTTAATTAATCTCCATAATTTCATAACTTCAGAATGGGCCCTGGCAGCCAGAAGAATTTTTAAATGGTAAGTACCTTTTTTTAAAAGGGTTAGCAACCTTGCATCCACTGTCTCATGCATCAGTTCTGATTTCAAAAATAATGATGAAGAATGGCTCCAGTTCCCATGCCTAATTTGTTCCATTAATGATCCAAAGAACTAACCAAATTAGCAGAATACTCTGTGGTACACACTTCTGCTTTTATCCATATCATGGCAAATATAAGAGAAATATAACCATTGGAAGTTCAGAGAAATGTAACTAGTATAATGCAAAAAATACATCACTTTGTTTAAGCCACCACACTTATATTTTCAAGCCAAACAGCAAATTTGTTGAATTATCTTGGCTATTGAGCTGGTGTTCATTCCCATTCAGGAAAATTGCAAGCTATTTGTGTCTTCTGATGCAGTATTTTAAAAATACTTTCAGTGTGTTTGATTCAACTAGCACCTTGCACATCGGCAGAAGGTATCCAGTACAGCTGATGAAGTGGTTATATAACCAGCGGCAACTGTGCTTGAATTTACTCTATATTTGCATTTATTATAGATTTGGTACTTGGGTTTGCAAACTGACATCGTACAGAAGTGTAATATGCAGCAAGATATGTCAATCTGAAGATAGTGACATTCTTAGGTGATTTTTTTCCAACATTCGTGCAGATTAACTCTGTGACTGTCTTTTCTTGAATGTTTTTTTTTCAAATTGATCCAGGTTTACATGAATAAGTTGCGATCCCATAATGCATCATGTCCAAAATATCAGGACTTTATTTCGGAGGGAGTGAAAGCTTCCATGAAAGATCAGCATCCCAGTCTTAGGTGACTATTTTCAAGTATTATAGCTTCTTTTTCATTCTAAGTCACAGCTATTGAACTATAATCTTATTTTGTTCTGCTTTGTTTTTTCAGAGGCAGTCTTTTCAGGATAATTTAAACAAATGGACTGCAGTATTTATTAGACTGAATTTTATGTTTGTTGCTTGATTGTTGGGCAATTGTCTTCATTGTTTAAAGAGGCTAAGAATTCTTATAGTTATGAAGAAGATGATCCATTCAGTTTGTACTTTACAAGGATTGGTATTTATACTATAACAGGATCTGACTTTTGTGACTGTGCAGTTGCTTTGCAGGCTTTTTATGAACTTCCCATTAATTCAGCACTACAGCCATTGGAAATAATTATGCCAGAAGATTTCAGAAATGTTATTCCCTTTTCAAACTGCTTAGCAATGATATTTAAATATTTATTTTACACTCTGCTCCTATCAGGAATGATCTAGTTAGGGTTTAGTTTTAGGAAAAAAGACACTACAGTGCATCAAAACTTCAACGGGGAAAAAAAATAACAATAAGCTTCAACAGAGGATTTTGTAAGTTGGATGTCCTTTTTTTAATTAAATGATTATTTTTAGAAACATGGGGCTGGAAACTCTTTGACCCCCTGAAAAATGTAGAAAGTCAGTTGTGAGCAGTGGAACAACTTACTGAAGGTTCAGTGCTACAGAATACTTCAACAACAAATTACAAGGCAGGATACATAATTTAATATTAGAAAGGATTTTGCTTGTCATGAAAAACTGCACTTCCAACATGGTCTGCACTATCTGTGGGCCATTGGGATGGTAAAAGAGCATGGAAATTGCATTTGAACATGCATGGGTTGCCAGTGGGCATACTTGACCATCTCCATGCATTACTGTGTCAGGTGCACAAAGGAGCCAGAAAGAAAATCTCAAGACTTCCATCCTTATGGCAAATAGCCTTCAGTTTAAGCAAAAGTTTATATATATAATATAAAAATTATATTGTGGCTCATATAAACATTGTGCTATGTCAAAAGTTCTGTTGAGGTAGAGCATTATTATTGGCACAAATACCAATTGAATTGAAATGGAGATGGTACTGCTGAGAATACTTCTGAAATTTCACTTAATGTGTTAAACACACTGGAATTGGTATTAGTGTGATCATAATAATAAGAGACTGGGTGGAGGTGCATTGGAGCCAAGACTGTGCACTTTTTTAGTTTCAAAACGGGGGTTATCTTGTGATTATTGAGTGGCACAAGGTGCTCTACCCATTTTCCACCCCTTCAGACAATAAAAGCATCTAATGCTGTAACTACTACAGCTGTTGAGATCATTTAATTCTAAACAGGTTGTAAATGAAGACTATACTTTTCCTCTTCTGGATTTTGTTACTGGATTTTATAACTACATACATTTTGCCTTTTTTTTTATAGCATGCCCAATCGATTTACTTTTACTTGTCCATTCTGCAATGCAAAAAACTTGGACCAAGACAGCTTGGTTGAACATTGTATTTCAAGCCATACTGGAGAATATGCAAAACGGGTAAGATTTTACAAAGAAAACTTATTGAATGGGTTGACTCAAGATACTTTACTGCTATAATATTGCTCTTCCTTGAAGCAACAATTTAATTTTTGAGCATATAATTTAATTATAATATTCAAATTTAACACAAAACTGCCCTTAGCTTGAGGTATGATGTAATTGGTGGCAGTATATTTGCCCTCTGAGTCACCGTGATATGATAAACTATTTTGAAGTGTCTTTATCTAAATATTGATGATGATTGAGTTCAGTTTGTAAAAACAAAAGTTACATTTTAATTGATTTAATAAATGTAAGACATTTATTTTGTAATCACTGCTCTCAGGATTACTTAGAGCTCAGATCTATCCTGTTCTTGAATTGACAGCTGAACATTGAGTACAACATTGTTTGCATTTTTTTAATCCATGCTCTTAAAGTATAAGTTTCCATTGGGTGCTTAAGAATCAATTTAATCCATTTCATACAACTTCTGTGCTGTATTTTACCCATTCTAAATGTTGACAAGATTATTATTTCAGATGTGCCTTGTGTGTTAATATACATAATTCAGTGCCTACATGTATGTTGAGCTAGTAGCTGTTTAGATAAAAATTGATGAAAAAACAAAAAGCTGAGTATAGAACTGAAGAGGTTTCCAGTTGGGATGAAAGTTTCTAAGGGTCATTATTGATGCCCACATTTATTGTTCAGATGTACCTGGATTTGAGTGATGGATTGAATTTAATTTAAGGCAATAATGACCTTCAAAAGGCCTAAGACACAGGGGACTACAGTGTAACGTAGTGAAGCGGTGTAAGGAGAATGGGAAAAGCATTATGTGATGATAACCATTTTCTGAGATCTAAGAAATATGGGAATATTGGGGATGCACATGCAGCTTGTATTGCAGGTACGTACTATATAAGAGGTTCTCAAGATTGAGAATTTCTAAAGGATATATTGTTAACAGAAAGCATGGAAATTGTGAAAAATCTTAATATAAAAGATTAGTCATGATACATCTGGAGTACTGTGTACAATGTTTGCTGTTGTGCTCTTGAAAGAATGACAAGGCCTTAGAGGGTCTCTAGTGGAGACCTACCAGAATGATGGCAGGTTTTAGAAATTTCAGTTAGATAGGGGGAAAATATGAGTAACTGAGGTTGTTTTCCTTTATACAGAAAAGGATAGCAAAAGTTTGATAGAATTGCATCGGAATTTTTGGATTTAAAAATGGATTAAGAAGGGGAAACTTTCTGGAGACAGATGGACATGATCTTATTGAATAGGATAGCAAACTCCAAGGACGGAATGGCCTATTTCTCAATGGTTCTTGACATGGATTTTAATTACTAATAGACATAGCAATAGGTAACCAGTGGATTAACCCAAGGATCATTTCTTGGCTCCATGAATTGAAGACATGGAAGAACGAACAGTAATCTAGTGTTTCCAGATTTGTAGATAATATGAAATTGGTCTTTTGAGAGATGTACTGTGATACGGTTTGAATGTGTGAGCAAAAGACTGACAAATAGAGTTTAACAGATAGAAGTGTGAGGTCATACACTATGGTAAGAATTAAAAAGTAGATTATTTTCTGGATTGAGAGAAACTACAAGTGAGTGAAAAACAGGAACCTAAACATTTCTGGTAAGTTAATTGCAAAAAGTTAGCAGACAGGTCCAACAGATACTTGAGACAAATGACACTCTGGTCTTTATTGCATAGAGGTTGGAGTTTAAAAATAAGAGAGATATTGTTACGGTTGTATAGCTGGAATACTGTGCACATATTTAGTTCTCTTACCTAAATGAAAGGATACAGTAACATTGGAAGCTGTACAAAAGGGATTCATCCTGCTAATTCCTGGGCTGTGAGGGTTGTCCTATCAAAGAGTCTACAGTAAATAGCTTGGGCCTGTATTCTTTGCAGTTTAGAAGAATGAATGGTGGCCTTATTCACACATATGAGATCTTGTGTGTGATTTTATCAGGGAAACATGACCTTGCCAGTACTCCAGCAGAATACTTATCTTTGCACAACTCTAATTTTGCAGGAAATTCCCGGAAGTTAGCAACTTCAGTGTATTTGAACTTAAACCGATCCTTTGCTCTTCACACATCTTTGCAATTGACTTTTTTAAAGTTCTCTGAAAATGATTACTGTGCAATTCCTGTTTATTTGGTTTTTGGTTAAGTTGAAAGAGGAAAGTTTAAAAAGGACTCAAGGAGAAATTTCCTCATGCAGAGGGTGGTGGGTAGACAGAACAAGGTGCTAGAGGAAGTTGTAAAGGTGGGTACAATTATAATGTTTATGATATATTTTGGCAAGTATATGGATAGAAAAGGTTGAGAGGGATATGGGCCAAACATGACATATGAGACTAGCATGGAGGACCCATTTACCTGCTGTGTAGCTACTGTTGTGCTCTTATTTCTTCCAAGGTTTGCCCTATTTGCTCTTCCATGCCGTGGGGTGACCCAAACTTCAAAAGTGCAGACTTGATACAACATTTGAAAATTCGTCATAGATTTTCATATGATACTTTTGTGGTATGTACTTTCTTGTTTCAGATAACTTGAGTGTAAATAATAAAGGAAAGCCCTCTTACAGTGGGCCACGTTTACACTAATCTTGGTGAAATGTCTTGGCTGTGGGGGTCCCTTTACATTCAGGTGGTACTCGTGCCATCTAAGGGTACATCTGGGAAATTGGTCATTTGGAGAGGCTGTAAACTCCAACGGAAGATTGGAGGCTGGAATGAAGGCAGGGAAGTGTTTGCCCTTCCCTTTGTCATAGAGATCAGAGGATATAATTGTGACCCCCTTTTGAGGTTGCTAATAATCTATTTCTCATAACTTGTGTTTGTTTCTTATGCTAAACAACAATGTTCCAATGTGTCTCTATGGCAGGAGATCTGGAATTTCCCATAGGCAGTTCCATGTTGATCGCTTGAGTGTAGCAGGTGTGGAGTGTTATTTTTCTGAAGCCTCACACTTAAGTACAGTGTAATGCTTCTTCACAGTGCTGCACTTTAGAATACCATCTTTCAAAAGAAATAAATAGAGATTCTGCCTGGCTTCTCAATGACCTAAGATAATACAGTAATATTTTGCTGGCATTTGTCCATTAATCAACAACCTAACTGATTATCTAGATATCTAGTTGCTTATATTCCTTACATAATTATAAATGCAATTGACAGGTACTAAATTGGTTTTCAACTATTTGGGTGTAGTCCTATCTGAAAGGCATAATTTAAACACAAACTTGTTCGGTTGCCACTTTGGGTGTGGTCCTGTGTGAATGTCACAGTTTAAACTGACCTTGTTTGTAAATTGTTTTTAAATTAGATTTGGTTTTCATTTTGCCTTTCATCCAAAGAATTTATCGAACCAAAGCCCTCATCAATAGCTGTGCGATCTATACCTCTCAATAACTACCAAGTTGTTAAGCGAATGACTGTATAATATACTCCTTTTTTTTTAAACAGGATTATAATGTGGATGAAGATGAAATGCTCCAGGAAGCCATTGAACTATCACTTCAAGATAGAAGTATGAGATATTAGGGAACTAATTTTTCTCACAAAGTAACAGTTGAAGTTCATCGAATGAGTACTGCCCTATAGGTTTTATATGTAATTAAATCTTTCCTGTGCACTTTTGATGATCCATCAGTTACACGTAAAAATATGTTGGGGTGGGAATTATATTAGCAGATCTAACATACTAAGGTACCCACTATATCAAATAAATATTTATCTGAAGATTATTACAGCACTTAAATCTTGATGTTTGGTAATGGATATAATTACTTTTGATTAAATCCCCATTATAATGCCTTGTAATTTGTATTAATGCCCAGCTTGAAATAGCTTTTGAAAAGATCAATAAAATATTAGTTGGATTTCAGGTATGAACTGAATTGGCTAATGCTTCTTTATTACTACTAATAAGTTTGTTTTATATGCGTAAAGTTCACTCTTTCATGACTTAATTGGTACTTTTATAAAACATCTTCACTAGGGCAGTGTCAGCTTCTGAGTAGAAAGAAATTTGTTATTCTATCCTCAGGAATGCAACACAACCATAGGAATAAACAATGACAACCTCCAGTCCCACAGCCAAACCATGTGAGAACTGTTCAAGCTTCCCCCTATCTGTGCACATCTGATCTTTTATTCTTTTATTCTCTATTTCCTCAAGTGATACCTGATTTTCACATAAATTTATCTACATTGATTTTCCTCAAATACTCTCTTTCAAGTAAATGTGATTTACTTCCACTTGGTTTTGTGGTGGCAAATGAGACCCACAGACATTATTACCAGGGCCTCAGTGTCCCTTAATAACCAAGGTTCCTTAAACCTGTTAGCTTTGCCTTTCATTCAAACAAGAGTATACAGATAATGTACTCTCAATGTTTCTCTTTTGAAAGCCTCCCATTTAACCAAGCACCTCTTTGCTGGTAAACTAACTATCCCAATCCATGCCTGCCAGATCTGATGCCATCAAGATTGGTCTTATTCCAGCTTAGAATCTCAACCGGAGGACCAGTTCTCTGAATTATAGGAAAGATGTCAACAAAATAGAGAGAGTAGAGAGGAGATTTACTAGAATGTAACCTGGGTTTCAGCACCTAAGTTACAGGGAAAGGTTGAACATTCATTGTCTTTATTCATTGGCGTGTAGAAGGTTGAGTCGGAACTTGATAGAGGTACTTAAAATTATGAGGGGGATAGGTAGAGTTGACATGGATAGGCTTTTTCCATTGAGAGTAAGGGAGATTCAAACGAGGACATGAGAGTTAGGGGCAAAAGTTTAGGGGTAACATGAGGGGGAATTTCTTTACTCCGAGAGTTGTAGCTGTATGGAACGAGCTTCCAGTAGAAGTGGTAGAGACAGGTTCGATATTGTCATTTAAAGTAAAATTGGATAGGTATATGGACAGGAAGGGAATGCAGGGTTATGGGCTGAGTGCAGGTCGGTGGGACTAGGTGAGAGTAAGCTTTCAGCACGGACTAGAAGGGCTTAGGTGGCCTGTTTCCGTGCTGTAATTGTTATATGGTAATAATTTTCTTGAAAACCCCGAGTTCGGGGGTTCAGCTCAGGGCTAACAACCCTGACTGGATCTTAGAAAATGGTTCTTCCACCAATGCCGACTGAGGAGGATTCCTCAGAAACGGCATTCCACATTTTAAACTGAATGTAATTTCCCCAAACAGCACAGCAGAGGGAGCTGGATGTAAGTGATTCTGAGATCAGACTCTGACTCCAGCTATGTATCTCTAAATTGATGAGTAGCCTTTGGTTATCTCTACTTCATGGAGATACTGTTGTGTTCAGCGCCACTGTCTACATCTCCCACCGCCCCCTCCCCCCGCCCCCGAGTGCAAATGCCAAAAACACACTGTAAGAGCTACCGGGTCCTCTACAAAACCAGCTTTGGGATGGTCTCTTAATATTTGCAGGAGACTTAAATCAAGGTAACCTTTTAAAAATTTATTCAGGGATACAGAGCAGAGTAGGCCCTTCAAGCCATGCCACCCCAGCAACCCCACAACACCGATTAACCCTAACCTAATCACGGCACTATTTACAATGAATCACTAACGTGCCTTTGGACTGTGAGAGGAAACTGGAGCGCCCAGGGGAAAGCACACACATAATGGAGAGGACATACAGAGACTCCTTACAGAAGGGGGTCATAGTTGAACTGGGAACTCTGGAATGGCCCAAGCTCTGAAATAGTGTCACACTAATCACTAACTATGCTACTGTGGCACCAAGCCAGACATTTTACCCAAATTCCACCAATCCCTTGTGATTGCCACAAGGGTAATAAACAGACTGGACCATGTTTATACAAACAGATTTACTCATCAGAGTCATCTCACACCCTCATCCCTGGCCAGGTGTTTGTATTGTTAATCCTAGCATACCAACCAGTGCTGAATATGGGTAAACCAGTCAAGAGCACCATCACTATTTGGCCTAATGAAGCAATCTCTAGGCTTCAGGGTGGTTTTGAATGGACCAACTAGTGGATGTTCAAGGAGGTACTACAAACAGAGTAGGCACAGACCTCAAGGAATAAGCTTCAGCTGCATCAGTAAATGTGCTGACAATGTTGGTACCTCAAGAACAGTCATCTCAGGGCCCAACCAGAAACACTGGCTGAATGCAGAGGTGTGCTCCTTACTAAGAGCCTGGAAAGTCTGGTAATAGAACAGCTCTCAGAGCAACCAGGAGAAATCTTAACTTGAGCATCAAGAGGACAAAGAATGCCTCTGCACAAAACATTAATGCTCTCCAGCATACATGGCTGGGCATCAAGGGAATTACAGACTACACAAGGAAAAGCAGCATTGACCAGCGACGCCTCCCTCCCTGACACTCTAAGCAACTTTTATTTATGCTTCAAACCATGCAACACAATGCTGGTGGCAAAAACTATACCCCCAGCCCAGAAGAGCAGCCACTATCTTATCAGCAGCAGACGTGGGAAGGACTCTGCAAAGAGCCAACACCCATAAGGTGGCTGGGAGAGACAACATCCCAGGCCAGGTACTCGGGGAATGTGCACACAAGCAACCTGACAGATTCATGGGCATCTTCAACACTTCATCCATCCAGGCTGCTGCTTCAAATCAGCCACCATCATCCCTGCAGCAAAGAACTCCACACCTTTGAACTATTGCCCAGTGGCACCTGTGTCAATCTTGATAAAGTGCTTGTAATGGCTGCTAATGGCACACATTAAAATCTCCATTCATTCCACACTGGACACTCACCAATATGCTTACTGTTAGAATCACTCTACAACAGATGCACCTGGTCTGACACACCTAGAAAACAAGGACACTTATGTCAGAACATTGTTTCTGGACACCTACTCCTACTCTTTGGTCTAAATAGATCTCTGGGTGTTGGACTTCCTTACCAACAGACATCAGATAGTCAGGATGTACAACTGCTCCTCCCTCCCTGTCAGGAGTGACCCCAGGGCTGTGTGCTGAGCCCACCGCTGTACGTGGCCTACAGAGAGGAGGTGGAAGAGCCTGAGGCCTGGTGCCAGGCAAAAAAGCCTCTTCCTCAATGTCAACAAAGGAGATGGTTATCAGCTTGAGGAGAGCTCGCACCACTCACGCCCTTTTTCATCGGCCACTCAGCAACGGAAACTGCATGTAGTTTCAAACTCCTGGGAGTGCACATCTCACACGGCCTCTCAGTCCCAGAGCACACTATACACAAGTAGGAAAGTTCACCATGCCCTTGCTTTCTGAGAAGGCTGAAGAGAGCCGGATTTTGCACATCTATACTTGTGTATATGAGAGCATCCTAACAATTTGCATCACTGCACGGTACGGAAACTGCACTGCGGCAGACGGTTAGTCAAGACTGCACAACACACCACCAGCACCAGCTTACACACCATCAAGGACAAATATATAGAAGGGTGCCAGAAAAGGGCCAGTTACATCACAAAGGATCCTACCCATTCTGCTCATGTACTGTTTGTTTGACTCCCTTCAGGGAGGAGACTATGTAGCATCCTTGCCAGGAACACCAGACTCAAAACTAGTTACTTTCCCCAAGCAGTAAGACTGATCAACACCTAAACCTACAAGTTCAACCACTGATTTATTATTTCCCATTTGTCACCTTATGTACTTCCTGGTGTCACTTTATGTACATACAATCAATCTATGTATATAAGCTATCCTATGTATTTTTATTTATTTTTATTTATTTTTATTATAATTAATGTATTCTTTTTGTGGTTTTTCGTGTAGATCAGATCTGTCAGAACAATTATTTCAGTCTCCTTATACTTGTGTACAGGAAATGACATTAAACAATCATAAATCTTAAATCTTGAATGTTCTCCCTTCCTGGAAGGATAATCACAAAGACAAGAGGATCTGCAGATGCTGGAAATCCTAAGCAATACACACAAAATGCTGGAGGAACTGAGCAGGTCAGGCAGTATCTATGGAAAATATTAAACAGTCGACCTTTTGGGTCAGGACTGAGAAGGAAGAGGGTTGATACCAAAATAAAAAGGTGGGAGAGGGGAAAAGGCTAGCTGGGAGGTGATGGATGAAGCCAGGTGGGTGGGAAAGGGCAAGGACTGGAGAAGAAAGTATCTGCTATGTTTTGACTGTTCCCCCACAGTTCCCTGTGGCAAAGAAGTCCAAATAAATCTCCAAATGAAGGAATTCTTCCTCATCTTGGTCTTAATTGGATAGCCCATATGCTAAGACCATTCACCTATAGTTCTGAACTCTCCCATTGGAGGAAACATCCTCAAAGCTTTTACTTTATCTGCCGTTCCCCCAAGGATTTTATATGTCATATGTACATTAAAATTCACCTCTCAGTATTCAAAATTTCAGTGAGTAGGTTATGAGCCTGTTTAATCTTTCTTGATAGAACAACCCATCTAAACTCCAATGAAATATTCTTAATATGATCTCATTATCCAATTTTGGTCTCCCGTAATTTTATGTGTACCACACACAAATACTTCAAAATACAATGGATTTTATATTTATATTTTGACTTCAACTGTAAATATAGTGAAGTTCTGACTTTTTAATTAGATCTAAAATATTTCAATTTAGACTCAGTCCTAGACTCCCCAACCATAGGAAACATCCTCTCCACATCCACTCTTTCGAGGCCTTTCAACATTTGATAAGTTTCAATAAGATCACCCTCATACTTGGGAATTCCAGTGTATACAGGCCCAGAGCCATCAAACGCTCCTCGTATGATAAACCTTTCAATCCCAGAATCATGGCAGCTCCACAGTCACTTCAGCCACCTCTTTTAAAACACTGGGGTGTAGACCATCCTGTCCAGGTGATTTATCTACCTTCAGACTTTTCAGTTCCCCAAGCACCTTCTCCCTAGTAATGGCAACTTCATTCACTTCTGCTGCCAACACTCTTGAACTTCTGGGATACTGCTAGTGGCTTCCACAGTTAAGACTGATGCAAAATACTTATTCAGTTCATCTGCTATTTCCTTCTTCCCCCATTACTACCTCTCCAGCATCATTTTTCAGTGGACCAATATCTACTGTCACCTCTCTTTTACACTTTATATATCTGAAAAAACTTTTAGTATCTTTAATATTATTGGCTAGCTTACCTTCATATTCCATCTTTTCCTTCTTATGACTTTTTAGTTGTCTTTTGGTTTTTTTTAAAGCTTCCCGATCCTCTAACTTCCCACTTTTTTTTGCTCTATTACATGCCCTCTCTTTGGCTTTTATGTTGTCTTTGACTTCTCTGGTCAGCCATGGTTGCATCCACCTGACTTTAGAATACTTCTTTTTGTTTGGGATATATCTGTCCTGTGCTTTCTGGATTGTTCCCATAAACTCCAACCATTGCTGAACTGCCATCATTCCTGCTAATGTTCCCTCCAAATCAGTTTTGGCTCGATCCTGTCTCATGCCTCTATAATTCCCTTTACTCCACTGTAATACTGATACAGCTGACTTTAGTTTCCTAGTTCCATCCACAATGATTCTACATTTTCCAATCCCATGTCACCTCTTTCAATTGATTTAGTTTCAATTTTTACCAACCTTGCCACCCAATCCCCTCCGCATACCTGCCTGGCATTTCCATACAATGTGTGACTCTGGAAGTTAACTTCCTGTCTATAATATTCTTTCAACCACTTTTCAGTGATGCCCACAATATCATACATGCCAATTTGTAGCTGGGTTACAAATTCATCTACACTATTCTGTATACTGTGTACATTCAGATATAACTTATTCATTCCTGTTATCATCACCATTTTCCATTTAATCCCCCTTTTATATTGCAGCTCATCCTGTTGACTGCAATTTTGCCCTATCATCAGCCCTATCACTTTGATTCCCAGATCCCAGCCAAATTAGTTTAAAATCTCTTGAACAGCTCTAGCAAACCTGCCTGCAAAGATATTGGTCCTCCTTGGGTTCAAGAGTAATCCATCCTTTTTGTACAGATTGTACCTTCCCTAGAAGCAATCCAAATGATCCATAAATCTGAACCCCTGCTCCTGTTCTTCAGCCATGCATTCATCTGCCAAATAATGAAATTCTTACCTTCACTGGCATGGGGTACAGGCAGAAATCCAGAGCTTAGTACTGTGGAGGTTCTGTTTTTCTACTTTCTAACTAGCTCCTTAAAATCTCTCTTCAGGACCTCCTCATCTCATCTACCAACGTCATTGGTGCCAATACATACCAAGACCTCTGGCTGCGGAGCCTCACCCTTGAGAATGCCATGGACCTGATTTGAGACATCCCTGATCCTGGCAACTGTGTGTCTCTATTGCACCCACAGAATCTTGTTCTAACTATGGAATCTCCTATCAACATTGCATTCCTCTTCACCTCTCTGCTCTTCTGAGCCATGGCGCCGGACTCAGTGCCAGAGACCCGACCACTGCAGCTCTGCCTTGGTAGGTTGTACTCCTCAATAGTACCTAAAGGGGAACAGCCGCAAGCATGCTCTGCCCTGGCTGTGTATTTCTCTTCCTTTCTGGACTGTCACCCACCTACCAGTCTCTGAAACCTAGGGGTGACTACCTCCCTGTAGCTCCTATCTATCACTTCCTGAGTCTCCTATATGAGCCGAAGGTCACTGTGCTGTAACTCCAGTTTCTTTACACATTCTCTGAGGAGCTGCAGTTCAGTGCCCCTGAGAGGCAGGAGGTCTCCCAGAATTCCCACATCTCGCACACCAAACAAAACACAGCCCCTGGACTCATAACTGTGTCCTAATAGATGAGGAATAAAGAAGAAGAAACTTACAAGATACTTAGCTCACCCAAGCCTGAGCTTGCTGAAGCCACTTCAACACTGGCCCACTCACACAATGGCCGCTCTGCTTGCCTCTGCCTTAACTTTATTTGCCCTTTCTAATGAACCTGTTCACTGATCAGGCTCAGTGCAACTCCGAAAACTGCCCTGAAGTACTGCCTTTTCAAGCTCCAATCACAGAAGTATGTGAAATTGCCTCATCCTCTTGTGTTCCCATTCACTTATTGGGTGCAGTCCAACTTACTATAATCATTAAAAACACAAAACGCTGGCAGAACTCAGCAGACCAGACAGCATCTATGGGAGGAGGTAGTGACGACATTTCCGGCTGAAACCCTTCATCAACCCTCCTGATGAAGGGTTTCAGCCTGAAACGTCGTCACGACCTCCTCCCATAGATGCTGTCTGGTCTGCTGAGTTCTGCCAGCATTTTGTGTTTTTATTTATTTCCAGCATCTGCAGATTCACTCATGTTTACTATAATCATTATTTGGCATAGAATATTTAAAAATAATTAACTTTTTCTTCCTTGTTTGCTGTATGTATGTGAGACAGAAAAGACTGGAAATAATCAGTCGAGTAAGTAGCACTGGTCAAAGGCCTTTCACCATATCTAGTATAAATTATCAACATGTTTTGGATTGCAGAGAAGGGGGAGGGTTGGGGAGAACAATAGGAATGACTGTAGAATGAGAGCAAGAAAGACCAAATGACAGGGCTGAGAGAGTATTAAAGTCTAGATAACTGGTGATGATTTGTTCAGAGGAGGTGTAAATGGTCGGAGGTGAATGAGATTAGAGAATGTGGTTGTGGGGGTGGTGGGTCAGCAATGCTGGAGCTGTTAAAACACACAGCATTTATGAGAACACAGAAATTAAAGCAAATGTTGGAAATATTCAGAGTCAGGTAGCAACTGTGGAGTGAGGGAAACAGAATTTATACTACATGTTGGCATGGTTGGTTACCTAAAATTGTTGCTGTTCCTGTTAAGTTCTGAGGGCTACAGATTAGAAGGATGAAAAAAGACTGTTCCTCATTCTTTAGCCAGAGGCAGAGAGACCAGAGTAGGAATGGGGTAGAAAATCAAAGTGATGAGAAACTGGAAACACAGGGTCAGTAAAATGATTTATTATGATTGTTATTTACACCAGTTGGTGTTAGAGATCGTGGTCTCATGACTTTTCATGACATGTTCTCGACTTTTATGGATACCTTTTATGGGTTCAATGGGAAATCCTGTTTTGTGTCTGATTGCAAATTTCAAACCATGTTCAAGAACTTTATTAATAAGTACCAGTAATACATTTTTCCAGATGCTGTCTTGAAAGTTTTGCCTTGCTTCATCGTGATATAGAAACTAATCATGGTATTTTCATCATTTTTATATGGGAAGTGTTTAATTGGACTACTGGGTTCATTAACAACAAGATTACATTAATTGCTATTCAAACTGAAATTATTAATGGTGAGATGTTATACTAAATTTAACCAGCAGGTGTCAGCCTTGGCAGTCTTTGAAATGAAACCATACAACCTGTAAAATGCATGCTTCATCATAAATTCTTAGAATTTTATTAAATAATCAATGTTGACATCCTAAATTTATTTTGTTAGTACAAGAACATCTTCATCAATTAGTTCATTCTGTGAATGTCCCTAATATTGCATTTAAAAAATATCTACCACAATCTGGATCCATAATTATGGAAATAATTACCTATTTGCAAAACAATAGATTGGTTTATTTCAGTATTTCAGAACAACATTTCATTGGTTCAGTGCCTGGAATTCTGGAAACCGTTTCATAGCTTTTGAGGAATTTGCATAGTATAATCTCAGACTAAAGTGAAGCTGGTTCTTCCTTCCAACAACATACTAGTAACTCAGAATCCTGGTTCACCTTAACTATGAAAAAGATGCTGAGTTCGGCACAGCACAGCAAGGCCCTACCTCAGGTACCAGTCTTTGGTACTCCAATTGAATGGTCACACTTTGCATGTGAGACTGAACACTGACTAAGGCCTGTTCTGTTCTTCCATATAACCTCATAGGGTTCTAACATTGATTGTGTATGAGAAATCTGGGTTGCCATTTTCCCATATAATCACCACCCCAGTATTCCCCACCCCTTCCACACAGCCCAAGTATTAATCTACAGAGCACAGTTGGGCTTGAAACAAACAGTAAAGAGACATGATAAAGAAAGCTGTGCAGAGGGAAACATTTAATGACAAAATATTAATAGATTTAGTGAAATGACAAATTCATTGCAAGCGTATTTCAATACAAACAAATAAACTCATCCACATTGAATTGAGAACAGTTAGAGGAATGTACGGATGTACTTATGAATTGGTGAAACTAGGAAGGGTTGCCCAAGAGAGACACGAAAAGTGCTTAGATCATTAAAATATCATGGAAAAGTAAAAAACATGTTGGATTGATATTCAATTATTAAGATACAGTCCAAAATAGGCCCTAGATTTAACCCTGATTTAATCACAGGGCAACTTATAATGACCAATTAACCAACCAACCAGTACATCTTTGGACTGTGGGAGGAAACCAGAGCACCCGGAGGAAACCCACAGAGTCACGCAGAGGACATACAAAGGCAGCAGGAATTGAACCTGCATCACTGATACTGTAAAACATTGTACCTTTGTACTAACCAGCTAACCACTACACCAGCATACTGCCCAGCTGTGTGTGTATGGAGATATATATATAGAGAGAGATATAGATATATAGAGAGAGAGACTGAGAGAGAGGGAGAGGATTAAATTTCAGAGCTATACAAATCTCCTTGCTAGGCTACAGTACAATACTGCACACATTTCTTAGCCTCGCACCAGATAACAGCATAATGGCCTTGAAGGAAGTATAGCATAGCTTTATACCTGAGGCCAAAAGACCATGAGGAAAGATTCCATGAATTAGGAATGAGTTTTCTGGAATTTAAGAAGCTGTGCAGTGAATTCATCAAAGTTTTCCAAGATACTGTATTAAAGAGAACCAATAATATTGGTAGACAGAAACAACTTCCATTGATTGAGGAATTGAGGTAAAGGGGAAATCAAGGCAAGTCTTACAGAAGTTGATCCTGAGGTGCAGGTAAAAGTTTAGAACTTCCTTCCGCAATTATACTAGGTTAATTTAAATCTGATAACAGGTTTAGTTTAGATATGAAACGAAAATAGTCATGTGAAGTTAAAGACGACCGTTGATGGCAAAAGATGAGCCTCGATAGCATTGCGCTGGTGCGTTGACCTTCAAGGGCTGATTCTATTCTAGACTAAATACTGCAACTAATTCTGTTAACAAATGCAAAATACACAATTACCTTGGTCTTTTCAGTGTTTTAATTTTATTTTTGAAAACTACTTCGACCATAAGTCGAGAATCGTGAGGGGAAAATCGTTAAACTGCTGTAACCCAAGACGATGTTTGAAAAAGTGTTGTTGCTCAATACGAATGTTATTCTAACCACACAATTAAAAAATCGATGCCTTGCTCTATATTAATATTGCCCGATTTCCAAATATGGGCAACATGCCTCGAAAGTGTCGCCAAAGGTGTCTGCAGACGCATGCCTTTTAAACATGTTTTGCTTTATGCTACCATAGCGTCAAACTCTGGCATTAGCCGCATGGAAAACAAAGAGCTTCTCAAATATTTTTGCGTTGCTGATTCGATGAATCAGTGCGCAATCTCTTCAACCATCTGTCCCGGAGGCAGGGACTTCCTCTGCACTTGTATCGACTCCCGTCCAAGTGCCCCCGACTCTTCGCAGTCTGCACCTGTACTGGGACGTCTGCCGTACCTGCCTCACACCTGAATGACATCAACAGCGGAACGCCAGGCAGGTGCATCCTGTCCCGACACGTGGCTCGAAGCCTGAGGGGACAATGTCTGAGGAAATCTGAGTCACAAGCCAATGTTTTGTTTGCGTGGATTTTGTTCTACGTGCCAATGACTCCAAATAAGAATCAAACTGTCTTTAAACAAGCAAGATGTGACTTGTATGGCATCCATGGTATTGTGCGCATTTTGATCTTTGCGCGCTGCAAATCCACAAGACACGATAGAATGAGTTCAGAATTTCGATTCCATGTTTTCCGGAAAGTGACCCCTTAAATTTTACAAAGTATCACGTGAAATAAACTTAAGCATTAGGTTTTCACGAACGAGGCTTCATCAGCCTTAAAATAAAGAAAGGTCTTTCATCTGTCTTTATATTAACTGTGATAAAGTTTGTAACTCTGTTTCCAACCGTTAAGCATCAAGTAGTTGAAACATTTAGCGAGTGTTTGAGATGCGTTTCAAAACGGAATAACCAACAAGTACCTGAGAATGTTACATTTAACAGGGGATATTTATTTATATTCGAGTGAAGCCCAGTTATGCATCAGGATTCGCACTTGAGTTCTCCTGCCTAACCTAGGCATCTTTCCTTTAGATCTGTAACTTTGTACAGATGCCAGACTGAGGGAGGGAGGGGTGAAGGTGCGGTTACCCAACTCTCGGCGGAGTACAGTACCAGCGCTTAGTTTGCACGGGCCGCGAAGGCACTATTCTCAGCCCGACAAGTTAATGGCGCTAGAATGAAGAGTATATTTGACAAAACTGACAACATTCACAGAACTGGCAGTTCCGCTCCAAATTCAACATTTAGCCAAGGCAGAAGGGCGGTTAAAAGACAGACTACTTGTCCCTTTGACTCCAAGGTTTAAATTAATCGGTGAGATCCCTCAAGAATGTTTTAAAAGTATTTTCAGCTCTTCTTTGCATCATTTGCTCCTGATGCACATCGCTTTAGTGTGCTGAGACTTATTGAAGTGCTTATCTATAAATACATTGTGGTGTGAGCAGCAATTTGAAACTCATTTACTCCTAAACGGCTGTGAACCGTTGCCCTGGTGCACAACAATGGGCTTCGATCGGTCTTTCTCGGGCAGTCTGTATAGTGAGATCCTGAGGTTTTAGAGCTTTGTACAGACACCTGTTGGAAGCAAATCCTGACGCTGAAGCCCCTCCTCGTCTCTCGCTTCCCCTGTTGCCTCTATCCTATTGGACAACAGTGGGACAAATGTGTGTTCTCTCTCCTCCTCCAGCCGGCTCCAGAACCCAATATTTACACCAGTTCGCGCACATTTTCCACAAGTGAACTCCCTGCATTAAAAGGGAGGACGTGGTAGTTTTCGTCAAGGCAGTCGTTGCTTAAACTGGACTTGGGAGTCTACAGGCAGCCCGGAATCTCAAGATGCCTAGGTCTTTTCTTATTAAGAAGCATTTCTCAACCAATAAGAAACCCAATTACGGTGAACTGGACAGTCAGACAGGTAAGGGAAGAGGTTTCCCCTGTATTAAGGGTGTCCATGACTGTGACGAGATGGGAAGGATAATTATCAAAGTCAGGATTTGTAAAAGAGTCACTAAGACTTAGCTTCAGGGCGTTAGTAGTATCGATACTATTTGCACGTGTTTGCGGTTTCCGATAAATTAAGCGGTATTTTTGCTGGTAATGTGTACGGGATAAATGTAGGACAGACGTTAGATGAATTGATGTGAGATGGCTTTTCCACGAACGGCCCCGAAATGTTCATGGATATTTCGCTCTATCTTTCAGTGATCATCTCCCCGTTTATTTATGAGAAGTACCCAGTCCCCGCCATCCCTCAGCCTGAAATCCTCAGCTCGGCCGCCTATTACCCCACCATCGTCTGGGACACAGGGCTGATCTCCAGCTTCTGCTCGGCTGATATCGAAACCAACCTTTCCAGCAAGAAAATCGATTCGCCAACAGCGGACAACGTGAAACGACGCAAATCTCACGACCTCGCATCCTTATCGAGCGAGGAAGAGGACGGGAAGACATCGGACCCTCCCAGTCCCGACTCCTCAGCGACAGAAGCAGAGAAATTTCAGTGCAGTCAGTGCACCAAGTCTTACTCCACCTTCGCCGGACTGTCCAAGCACAAACAGCTACACTGCGAGGTCCAGGCCAGGAAATCCTTTAACTGCAAGTACTGTGAGAAGGAGTATGTGAGTTTGGGAGCCCTGAAGATGCACATCAGGAGCCACACGCTTCCTTGTGTTTGCAAAATCTGTGGCAAGGCTTTCTCCAGACCCTGGCTGCTGCAGGGGCACATCCGCACACACACTGGTGAGTAGAGGGGACCTTCTCTGTTCATAGACTTTTATTCCGTGGGTCTTCAGCCCAAGTGGAATTTTCTAAATCCTGCTCCTCCCCAAATAATAAATGTGGAAGCGACTCGCCTACTCGATATTAGACCACGTTACAGTTGAATTATGTGCCTGGTAACCTTTCTAGCCTTGTCTTCTAAAGTCCCATTCCGGGATATTTACCGCCGTTTTAAAGAAATGTACGGTTAAGCGCATTGGAGCCGAAAAATCTGCCCACAGTTCCCAATTTTAACATGTAGTTGAGAGAATATTTACCATTCCTACTTTACTTTTGTTCTACATAGTCGTTCTAAAACGTGAAGGTAACTCGCTCTTCCTGAATGTTTATGTGCATAACATTTATCACATTCTGATATACAAGTTATTCTCTATTGAATCGGTACAAAAGGGACACATGGTGCAATAAAGCCACCTTTCAGCCAAAACATTGTTGGTGGCTTTCCAGACTGCGTTTTTGTTCCGTACATTGTCTCCACCAGCTAAAAGAGGATGTTCTTAGTGGGAAACAAAAAGACCCTGTTGTGATTCTTCGTTTCACCACTATTGCATTTAATTCTTTCTGAGTGGTGGTGTTGTCCTGCGAAGGGCCATGTATGTGAATGACTGACAGACATGGGGCAGGTGCATTGATGTAGCAGTGCAATTTGTACAGTGCACCTGTTACAGTGCACTGCAGGCACAGCTATAGGCTCCAGCTGTCACCTTTTGGGCCATCAGTTTTAAATACAACAATTATCACTTTTCACAATGCCGCCTCTCCAGATCTATTTACCAGCCTTTGGCATGGGTTAGTTCTGACTTTGTTGTTGATTTCACACCTTCTTAAGTACGCAAATGCTCTCAAAGGAATTAATTAAATACATTTTTTTAAAATTTTTGATTGTAAGTTGTTTCTTAATCACAGTTGCTTTGGAAATTGTTTTCTTAAAATTTAGCTCCAACGTTTTCACCTTCACCTGTGGTTGAAGACCTCAGACTTCCATGTGCAGCAAACCTAACATTGTTTCATCTGATAGCTGGTTCACCAAAATGCTGTTAAACTTTCTTTGCAAAACCATCTAGTATTTCACACAATCTAGCATGTACTGAGAACAGGGCACTTTAAATCCCTGTTCTGTGTTTTTTTTAAAGTGTGAATATATTCCATTATTTACTTGTTTCCTTTAATTGTGTGGCTACACTGATCATATAGGATTTAACAGCATTTCAAAGCTTAATTAATTTGTTTTAACTTGTTTCATCTTTCAGCCTTTTCTATTTGAATAAAAACTTGATTATAATCAATAAATAGAGCTAAGATGTAATTAAAGTAAATGAGTCTTTAAAGTATGTTGTTATAAAAATAGGAGAGACTTGAAAACACTAATTTCCTATGAAAATTCACCCAGCTTTTTTTCCTCTGCTCTTTCAGGAGAGAAGCCTTTTTCCTGTCCTCATTGCAACAGAGCATTTGCAGATCGGTCCAACCTCAGAGCCCATCTTCAGACTCATTCTGATGTGAAAAAGTACCAGTGCAAAAACTGCTCCAAGACTTTCTCCAGAATGTCTCTTCTTCACAAGCACGAAGAAACAGGTTGCTGTGCAGCTCGCTGAGAAAGACGGTCATTCAACTTCTGTGTGCATTTCAGCCCGTTGGTACAGACTGAATCTTTTTATGTTGGACTAATGCTGGTTTTTATTTATTTTGTGATTAGAACATGAATATTAACATTCCACTTTTGTAAATCGCAGCTATCGCCTTTTTTGGAGGGAGGACAGAACAGACTGGCTAAGGTGTCTCAATCATTTCAGTATTTGATTCAGTATAAACCACCAAACAGGGAGATTTTTTTATGGTGTAACTATGCAATAAAATGGTAAATGAGGGCTGCTGACATAAAATGTTCTCAGTGGAACAATGAAGCCCTGCAATGTGTAAAGATTTGTGCAATGGGTTTAACAGACATGGCTTGCTATTTGAAACAAAATTCCTGTTTACGGGCAAGCTGTGTGCTGAAGCACCTGTTAATATGAACCTTAACAACTGCTTTTCAGTGGAAGTGTAACTAATGGCAAGCAGTTGTCACATGCTACAATGCAGGGCTTAGATAAATGCCTGACTATTGACAGGTGTGTGCCAAAAGACTTTTTATGGCTATTGACAGGTGCCTGGTGAATGCATCTTTTTCTATACAGTGTACACAATCGTCACAATATATATTTGTTTACATTACAAGGGTACACTGGTAATGCTCTTTGTATACTGTAATTTTTTACGTGACAGTTTTGTATTGCTAAGACTTTAACATGTACATTATATAAAGAATATGTAATAAAAATTTTTACATTCAACGGACTGTGAAGTAATTCCTTGCCTGTAAAAAAAATGTGTATCAACTATGTTAACTTTTTTGATAATACTGCAGCCAAGCTAGAATCAAATTAATTTCTTCTAATTTAATTTTTAGCAACTAATATTATCATTATGTTTCAGTGCTGTGCTGTTGAGCTTACTGCAGAAAATCCAATATAGCTCCTAAGAAGATTGCAGTGACTACTTTCAATAGTTCCCATTGAAGGGATTTTTTTTTAAATCACATTCTATTCTTCCCTATCTTCACTCTCCTTCTCCAGCCCCAGAAGTAGCTCTGTCTTTTGTACCTTCTCTTTCCTCAGCCACAGAATAGTTGCATTGTACCCTCAGGAATTCTGACACCTAATCCAATCACCATTAGGCTCCCTTTAAGAAATAAGTTTCAGCCATTGCACCAATTCTCTTTCTCATCAGTTGTTTCTCTGACACCTTGAGGTAGTGTGAGTCAGTCATCATAGTAATGGTGCCTACCAAATGATGAAAGGACTAGATAAGGAGGATGTTTCCTCTGGATATCTGTGGAGATATCCAGAACTAGAGGGCACTGTCTCAAGACTGAGGGGTGACCTTTTAGGAGTAAGGAGGAATTTTCTTAGCCAAAGAATTGTGACTCTGTGGAAAGCTTTGCCACAGAGTGGTTGAGGCTACCGCTGTTAGCATATTCAAAGCGGAATTTGATAGATTCCAGATTTGTGGATGCATCAAGGGATATGGTGAGAGGGCAGGTGTATGGGGTTGAATGGGATCCGGGATCAGCCATGATGGAATGGTGGAGTGGACTTGAGGGGCTCCTATATCTTCTGGTCTAATGTAATTACACCCAAAAATACTACCTCTCATCAAACATTTTACTAAACTAAATACTCATGTCAGTGCCTGTTTCTGTAGGCCCTTCAAAGCTAATTAAAGCACCAAAATGTCACCTGTAGTACTGGAGACAGACACCATTTAATAATGGAGTTGGTGTGCACACAAAAACATTCCCCTTGAAGTATGCAGAACGGTAGCCATTTTGGGCTGCTTGCTGATTTAATGTCAACACTGCAGCTCCTCCCTCTAACGAATGTCTGGTTTTAGCTAAATCCTCAAATCTGTTTAAAATGATCGTCTACTACTTGCAATTAACTGCTGATAAATTTCTTTTCTGACTCCTGCTATTGTTTTGTGCTCTTAATTGTTTCCAATGTCCATTGGGCCTAATGTGAATGAAGGCTTAAATAAATCAGCTGAGATCACCTTCTGTGCACTACACCAACTCACTATCTGGCAGAAGAGTTCTTGCCATTTGCTTTACAGTGAATAATATATGAGATGGAGGTGCAAAAAGAGGAGGGGAAAGAGATAGCAACCCAAACAGTCACTCAGACTGCTCATGAAGATATCTACTGACTGACAATCCCCCAATCACCAAGTTTTATGGCTTTCCTTCCGCCTGTCACTTTGCAAGAATGATGGTCACTCCATCTTAACCTTTCTAAAACCAACAATTCCTTTGACCATTGCTAGAGCCTAGTTTCTCCTCTGCTTTGATATTTCTGAGATGGAATAGTGCTGGAATATGATTTTAAGCAGCCTCAAGCCTGGAGAACCTGGGGCTTTATCTGATCTCAGCTTTGGCTGTAATAGCTTGTGCAAACTTGACTGCCAGGTGCTGGGCAGGGCACTGCTACCTAAACTGTTGTGTTCCTCCAGCACTTTGTGTGTCATTATAGAAAGATAAATGCTGTTTCCTGACAGGACTGCAAATCAAAGCTCCATGGAGCTACTGCCGGTGGCTCAGAAGTCCTAAACTTTTGGAGGACAGATCTATGGGTTGTTGCGATACTACACAACAGTTGGCATATTGAAAAGTGCTGGAATCCAAAACTGTATGACAGCAAGTCCTTGGGTGATGTAGATCCATGTTTTCAAGTCAGTGCTCTGAGCTTGCACTCTGGCACTCAAACTGCTGCTACAGCAGGCTGCCTGTTCATTGTACCTGCCATGCCTGAAAGCCGCCAGCCTGATGCCTCAGTGAGTGCAGAAGTTGTCTCATTCTACCTAGTGACAGCAGCTATGATCATGGAATTATGCAACAACTTGTCTTTGTCATCACTGCCTATTTTCTGCCCCAGCTACCTGCTCTGGCTGCACTAGGGTTCCTGAAAGGACAAAGGCTAGGAGGAGGTGGGATTGTAAGTCAGAAAACATTGTGAACTTAACCTCTCTGTGTGGAGTTTCCATGTTCTTACTGTAACTCTGTGAGTGACCCCCAGGTGACTGGAGTATTCTGGTTTCCTCCTACATCCCAAAGACAGGCTGGTTGGTACCTTAATTGGCATTGTAAATTGTTCCTTAGTGTAGGAGTGTGGTAGGAGAATTAGGGTGAAGTTGATGGGGTTGTAGGAGGGAGGAGTGAATAGGCTACATGGGAATAAGTGAGGGAATTGGTTTGATGGAACTGTTCTGTGACCCCTATCACTGTTGTAAGAAAATATAAGCTATACCTTTTGTATACCGTACTTACTTATAAATTCCAAAGGTTCTCATTGCAAATTATGCACTGTTACAATGACAAAATGCATTGAAACGCTGCGGTCAATTTCCGTACTATATTATTTAAAAAACACCTATAAGATTATAAAATCCACTTCATTGATTAATGTTGCCCATAAAGTTAAAATATTTCCCCGCTCTTGTTTGACAAATATTATGTTCAATTGAGAGGACAGAGAATGTTTGTGTTATCAGTTCATTTCAAAGCTATACTTCGTGGTTTATAAACAGCTCCACCACTTTCCTAGTTGGCAAACTCCTGACAAAGAGGTGGCTGCATTGAATTGGCCAGAGTGATTTTGTGTCTCTTCATATTCTTCATTGACCAAAAGACTGGGCAGGTTCACCTGATTTCACAGTGAGCTGTTTTGTATTAAACCAACTAAACCCAGTAAAATAAATGGGTTATTGGATACCTGGCAGATTCCTTTCTATGATTGTGGCAGTTACTACACTTCATTGCTTGCTAAATGCAAAAAGATCTGCATTTTAACATAGTCACATTCATTCTTCAATGTACATGGCAATTAATTCCATGGATTCAACTTTTCAAAACTTTCACTCCAAGTGTACAATAATATCATTTAGTAGAATAGAAACATCTTAACTGAACAAAAAGGACATATTCTGAACTCAACTCTCTGACAAATGCATCTTAGTTGAAAGGTATGTTTCTCCACTCTTTATTCACAACCTGGACCTCCAATACCACGCTAGTCTTCTCCATATTTGCTCTACTATCGGTAAATCTCCCTTGTCTTGGTGATCAGATCAGTATTCAAGGCTTAGTCTGATGACATAACACAATTTGCTGATTATCTTCTCTATAACTGTTTTTATCCAATCTCTCTTACTGCTGCTCTGCAATACTTGGAACGATTACAGAAGGCATCTGCTGAGACTTGAGTCCTGCTTTGTCCTTAGTTGTTTTGCCGCACGTGAGTATATGTCATCTATTCCTGTTTCTTACATTTTCATGTATTCATTTATTAACTCTGGATGTGTCAGGCCTGTACAGGTAGGCACGTCCCAATTTTCACCCAGCTAAAACGGATCACCTACTATTTGTTACCAACTTATCACCTGCAGCCTATTTAAACCCAGCTCTCATCCACAGCCATTGTTCACCCATCAAACTAGTCAGCCTCCATCAGTTGCTCCTAGTCTTCATTTACCTTGTTATCTGTGGTGTTTAGTCTCTGTTCTTTCTTGTTTTGTGGCCTCTCATCACTTTTTGTTTTGCAGTTTATTATTAAAGTTACTGTTCTGTATTATAGACTGGTTAGTTTGACATTGGTGGTGCGGAAAATGCTAGAGTCGGTTATCAAAGATGTGATAACAGCACATTTGGAAAGAGGTGAAATCATCAGACAAAGTCAGCATGGATTTGTGAAAGAAAAATCATGTCTGATGAATCTTATAGAATTTTTTGAAGATGTAACTAGTAGAGTGGATAGGGGAGAGCCAGTGGATATTTAGATTTTCAAAAGTCTTTTGTCAAGGTCCCACACAGGAGATTAGTGTGCAAACTTAAAGCACATGGTATTGGGGGTATGGTATTGATGTGGATAGAGAATTGGTTGGCAGACAGGAAGCAAAGAGTGGGAGTAAACGGGACCTTTTCAGAGTGGTAGGCAGTGACTAGTGGGGTACCACAAGGCTCAGTGCTGGGACCCCAGTTGTTTACAATATATGTTAACGATTTAGACGAGGGAATTAAATGCAGCATCTCCAAGTTTGCGGATGACACGAAGCTGGGTGGTGGTGTTAGCTGTGTGGAGGATGTTAAGAGGATGCAGGGTGACTTGGATAGGTTAGGTGAGTGGGCAAATTCATGGTAGATGCAACTTAATGTGGATAAATATGAGGTTATCCACTTTGGTTGCAAGAACAGGAAAACAGATTATTATGTGAACGGTGGCCGATTAGGAAAAGGGGAGGTGCAATGAGACCTGGGTGTCATTGTACACCAGTCATTGAAGGTGGGCATGCAGGTACAGCAGGCGATGAAAAAGGCAAATGATATGTTGGCATTCATAGCAAAAGGATTTGAGTACAGGAGCACGGAGGTTCTACTGCAATTGTACAAGGCCTTGGTGAGACCGCACTTAGAATATTGTGTGCAGTTTTGGTCCCCTAATCTGAGGAAAGACATTCTTGCCATAGAGGGAGTACAGAGAAGGTTCACCAGATTGATTCCTGGGATGGCAGGACTTTCATATGAAGAAAGACTGGATCTACTCGGCTTATACTCACTGGAATTTAGAAGATTGAGGGGGGATCTCATTGAAACATATAAAATTCTAAAGAGATTGGACAGGCCAGATGCAGGAAGATTGTTTCTGATGTTGGGGAAGTCCAGAATGAGGGGTCACAGTTTAAGGATAAAGGGGAAGCCTTTTAGGACCGAGATGAGGAAAAACTTCTTCACACAGAGAGTGGTGAATCTATGGAATTCTCTGCCACAGGAAACAGTTGAGGCTGGTTCATTGGCTATATTTAAGAAGTTAGATATGGCCGTTGTGGCTAAAGGGATCAGGGGGTATGGAGAGAAAGCAGGTACAGGGTTCTGAGTTGGATCAGCCATGATCATACTGAATGGCGGTGCAGGCTCGAAGGGCCGAATGGCCTACTCCTGCACCTATTTTCTATGTTTCTATGTTCATCGCTGAATCATCTCCACTGCTCTACTTTTGGGTTAAGCCTCCTCGACATTTCCTGCAAGGATGGGTAAACAAACGATTGACCCAGCAGAATTTGCTCACCTAAACAAAGTGCTCGCCAACACAAATGCAAGATGCTGAAGCAGCAGGAAGCCATTGACCACATACTCATCACTCTCAACCAACTCTCTGTCTCAGAAGACCTCGTCCCTTGAAGCCCAAGGTTCCAGTACACAAACACATTGATGGGTCCCCAATCCGATGCTCAAATTCCTGTCCCAGTGTGTCTTGCATGTCAGGCTCCAGCCAGCTCTGTATTCAATTGACTGAGCCAAGATCGCCTTCATCATCTCCCACCTGACTGGGCGACCTTTGACCTCAGCCACCAATAACTTGTATGATAAAACCACCATTTGGAATAAATATGAGGAATTCACCGTTGAGGTGTGTCGCGTTTTCGGCCACCCAGGTATTGGAAGAGAAGCAGTGAATCAGATGCTTCACCTGCATCAAGGTTCACACTTGGTGCCGGAGTACCCCACGGAATTGAAGACCCTTGCAGCTGGAATGCAGAAGCACTGATGGCCCATTTCCATCAAGGCCTCTCAAAGCGGAATGCAGCTGGGAAGCCTTGTCACTCTGGCCATCCGCATGGACAAACATCTTCTGGAATGAACCTCCAGATCACCAGCCATTACCCTAGTTCCATTTCCAGAACTATTTCAAGTTGCAGGACTCTCATCACCAACATCTCCAGAGCCAATCCGAATAGAGAGAGCATCAGTGGAGGTACAAATTGTGTGCTTATTGTGAAGTAGCCGATCACCTACGCATCAAATACCCACTGCGTCCAGGAAACATCACCATCTTGTAGAGACGAGAAGTCTTCTACCTGGTAAACTCCCCCGACTCCTCATTCCAGCACCATACCCCAACTCACACTCTCTGTCCTCCTCCACACCCCGACGGTTTTACGTGAACAGGAGGCTCTGGTGGATCTAGCCAGCATGTAACTTTCTGGATTGGACGCTATGTGTGCATCTTGGATTCCATACTGAGCCTATCTCTCACCCCCTCTGCACCCCTTCTACATCATGGGTGTCTCTTGGGGTTGGGGATGGTCAGACTGTGCACATGGACATCGGAGAGAACTGTGAGTCTATCTAGTTTCTCCTTATCACCTTACCCAAACCTCTTCTCATCTTGGGTTGCCTCTGGCTCTCCACTCACAATCCACACCAGTTCACTACTGTTTGGGAGCCACCTGCTGGACCAGCTACCTTCATGCTCAGTTGGCTTCACCCTGTAAATCCATGGATACGAAGGAAACCCTCGACCTGACCAAACTCCCTCAGGAATACCACAACATAGCCATTGCCCTTAATAAAAGGAACGCCAACACCCTGCCACCTCACAGATCAACCTCCTCCTGGGCACCATCCCTCTCCAAGGTCGATTGTTCTCCCTCTCTGAGGTTCAGAGACCTGAACCATGAATGATTACATCACCGAATCACTGCAACATGGCTTCATTCAAATATCCCAGTCCTCAGCTGGTGCAGGATTCCTCTTTGTCAAAATGAAAGATGGGGGTTTCTATCCCTTCATCAACTACAACGGACTCAACAAAATCACCATTAAGACTGCAGCCCCCTTCCCTGGATGGCTAGCGTACTTGAGACACTTTGCAGGGCCCAGATCATCATCAGATTGGATCTGTCGAGTGCAAACAACCTGATATGTATTTGCCAAGGGGATGAGTGGAAGATGGCATTCATGACACCCGTTGGCCACTACAAATACTTTCAGACTTCCCAACATTTTCCGTTAATGAGCTCCTACGAGACACAGAAAGGTGGTTGTCTACCTTGACAGCATTCTCATCTTCTCCAAGGACCCCCAATACTATATCTGTCACATTTGTTCAGTCTTTCAGCATCTCCTTGAAAAAAAATTAATTGCAAGTTAGTGAAATGCCAGTTCCACACCCCAGTCGTTTGCTTACCGAGTTAAGACATTTCATCGCAAGGCATTTCACCATGGATGCAGATAAAGTGAATGTCATCATTGAATAGCCATGTCTCTGCATCCTCAAGCATCTACTGTGCTTCTTGGGCTTTTCCAACTTCTAATGCCATTTCATCAGGAGCAACAGCCAAATTGGAGCTACTCTCACTTCCCTCACCAAATCACATACCTCACAGATAACGTAGTCAGTTGCCATGGACCATACTTCCGAGAAGCTCAAGAAACACCTCACCACTGTTCCCATTCTTCACCATCCAAAACCCTCTGGACGTTTAGTGGTAGAAGTGTACACATCTGACATGGGTGCTGGTCCATCCTCTCCCAGCAAGGACTGGGCAGGAAGGTACACCATTATGCCTTCTTGCACAGGTTCAACTTCACACAGTGCAATTTTGCAGTAGGAGATAGAGAGCTACTTGCCATTAAATGGGCCTTGGGGGTGGGGGGATGGAGGCATTAGCTGATGGGAAACACTGAGCATTTCCTGATCTGGCCTGATGACCAGAACCTCATATCCATACAACAGACCCACCAACTCAACCCATGTCAGACTCACCGGGCCATCTTCTTCAAGTAACTTAACTTCACCATTTCCTACCATCCCAGCTCCGAGAACACTAAGGTGGATGCCTTGTCACGACGGTTAGCCACTCAACTGACCATTGATTCCTTGCAGATCCTCGCAACGATCGTATTGGATATTGAGAAGCAGATCTGCCAGGCATTCCAGTGGGCCCGCTCCTCATTACTCTTCGACCATCCAGGAGCATGATGGATTCATGCTCTCTTCCATTGTCCTTGTTCACCATCTAACCAGCCAGCCTCAACTAGTTGCTCCTAGCCTTCAGTTACCTTGTGGCCTAGGGTGGGTAGTATCTGTTTTCTTTGGTATTGTGGCCCCTTGTGGCTTATTATTTTTCAGTCTATTATTATATTACCATACTTCACTGAATTGTCTCTGTTGGTCTGCTTTTGGGTCAAGCCCCTCTACATTTCCTGGCAGGATGTACATTGACTCTTTGATAATAAATTTTAATAAATTATCTATATCAGTGCCACAGTGATATGAAAGCATTCATTGATAATTTCAACCTTAAAATTCGCAAATTCTTTTCCTCAATGGGTGGTGGAAGAGGATCTTCTAAGGCATAAGAGAACAGATTCCTAATACACAAGGGAGTGAAAGGTCACTGCAGGTTGAAAGGAATGCAGAGTTAAGGTTATAAGCAGAACAGCCATGATCTCATTCAAAGGCAGAATATGCTCAAAGGGCCAAATGGCCTATTCCAGCTTCCAATTTGTATGTTCATATATTCCAAATACTTTTCTTCACCAGCACAATTGCAATTGAATAGTTTGCGAGTGCAGTACTTAATGCAATTATGCAATAAGATATTCTTGCATTTTTAGCTGCACTGGATATTTAATTTACTGTTGCTCATGTTTCCCCTGAGTAATTGAAAAGCTTTTTTAAATAAATAATTTTTGAAAATGTCTTTACACAATATCATGTTTGTCAAATATAATAATCCATGTATTTTCAAATGTCAATTTATTTTTCTTTATTATGTCGGAAGTTTTGTCTATATTCATCATAATGTTAACTGGCCTGCAGTCCCACATTTAACACTTGCTCCAATTTCTTGAATTTGAGTTATCATCCGGATTACTCTAGTGTCTTGGAAGGATTTGGCAGAAAGACCATTATATATGGTTTTCTTGCCAATGGACATTGAGGGGCTGGGCTTAGTATAATAGCCTCACTCATTTATCTCTGACAAACTGACTGGGACTGAAAATTGGTGACAATTTAACATGTTGTAAGTGTTAAAAAGCAAAAGAAATGATATAATTGATCATGTGAATGAAGCTAATGTAATGCCCCATTGATTAAATATATATTATGTGAAGAAAGGGTATTGTTGTAAAAAGTTACTTTCTTTGGAAGATTATGGGAAAAGCCTCTATCTCTACTTCCTTCACAAACCTTAGGTGCATCCTTTCCTGCTTTCCTACTTGGTTGCTTTTGTGGATCGCCAGTCTCTTAAATAATTTCTCTTCTCTGCACTTTCACTGTTTGTCTTGACACTAATTATATTCCTGAGAAATGCACAAACTTCAAATAAAAATTGCCTTTTAGGCTCATAGTAGCCCTTACCCTCTTCCTCACTTGATTAACTTTTTATTAAGTTCAGGTTTCTCTTTTATACTCAGTGGCCACTTTATTAGGTACACAAGCTGATAAATTTTAAACATTTTCTTGTCCCAGATAACAGAAAATCCCTTGAATTGCTGGTGGTCTGCAGTTTGAATGAAATTCATTTGTTTGAGCAGTCATTGTTGATGTCCTTAACAAAGGACTTGATAAAATTATCATCATTCACAGTCGAAGACAATGCAAACTAACATAGATTTGAGCTAATATCATTATTGGACAGGTTTATCTCTTAATTAGTTTACCTCCAATGGCTGTGAACCATATAAAGTCAATCTAAATAAAATCAAGTGATAGGCACAAAATCAGTCAGAATAATAAAGCCTGGTGGAAGCAGAGAGTCAAATAATCATCCAATTAATAAACACGCAGGTTCAGCTTACAAAACACTGCTACGTAATTTTTTCAACTAAGGGAAATTATCTGAACCAGATGAATGCTGAAATCTTTTAGTGTGAATCTTTCATTCATGATAATAAGATCATTGCTTCATATTTAGTTTGTGGCACAAATTGTGGGTCTTAGTCATTAATGAATAATTAATAGTGTAAACAGCAATGATATTCATTTATTCCGAAGCTGATCTTCTTGTGGAAAAATTTCAACTTTCTGAAAAAAAGCCTAGTTCTCTATTTCCATCTGTTCCTAAAGGAATGATGGTCCCATTTTGATGTTGATCCTTTCATTTTCCCTAGCTTTTGGGAATCAAGGACTGGTAAATATTCTTGTTAATATTTATCAAAGTTCTTTTCTACCATCTGATTCATTTGATGAGAAAGACCCTTTCCTTGTTGTTTTCATGTTTCCTCCTTGTGGCTTTCACTGCCGGATACATCACTTGGTTTCCATTAAATCTTATATTTTATGTCAGCTAATTTTTGGTGAACATCTATACTTACAATGGAAAATCAGCAGTGAGCAGATAACTATGGAGAGTCTGACAATGTGAGAATGCGGAATTAAGATGCACAGCTGAGATAACACAAAGATAGGAACTTCTTGGTAGACATACAGACTTTTCCTGATTCTTTCACTTGGTCAGATTCAATACCCTTCAGGATATTATCAGTGCTTCTGTTTAAACAAAAACCAGTGAGGGAGTAACAAAAGATTAGAAAATGTTGGGAAAACTCAGTAGTTTACAGTGTATTTGTGGGAAGAAAAACCATTAACGTCAGTAGTTAACATTTCTGCAGAAGAGCGTCCCATTTTAGAGTTCAGATTTTCAGAATCTGTAGTTTGGTGTTATTTTATTTATGTATTTATTTACTTATTTAGAGATGGAGCATGAAATAGGCCCTTCCAGCTCAACGAGCCATGCTACCCAGCACCCACCTATTTAACTCTAGCCCAATCACTGGACAATTTATAATGACCAGTTAACCTACTGACCAGTATGCCTTTGGACAGTGGGAGAAAACTGGAGTACCCAGAGGAAACCCACACGGTCACGGGGAAAACATACAAACTCTTTACAGACGGTGCCAGAACTAGTAACAAAAGAATGCTGGATTTATGCTTAAACTCCCTGCCTGTAAAATAAATCTATATTTGATTGCAATAGAGGTTCTCTGTTGAGAAAGGCAATGCTTGAATAAAAAAAAACATTGTTCTACGAATCTTTTAATTCTTATCAACAACATGCATCCGTCGTTGCGTTGAAATTGCAAGGAGCTAGAAATGAATAAAGAATAAGGAAAAAATGTAGTCGGCTCACATGCTTTGATCCGATAAGCATTGTTTCAATAAAGGAAATCATTTTGCACATTATGATGTAGTGATTTGCTCAGACAGATGTTCTGCGGGAAGACAAATTTCAGGGCTGTATACTGCATACATATTTTGATAATAAATGTACTTTGAATCCTCAGTTGTGTTTATTTCATTCAGAAACAAAGATATATTTTATTAATGTATTTTTGTAAAGGTTTTGTGATGGAAAGAATAGTAAACCAAAAGAAAAGTAATATCTCTACAAGACCAGAAATTGCTCTAAATTAGTTGTTCGCAACATGGGGAGGCAATAAAGATAAAGAGGGTGGTGGAGGCTTGGTAGCAAGGGGACAGTCGAGGAGTTAGAGGCTTAATTTAACAAATTAATTTCTTATTATATACATTTGATCCTCGGTGCCTCATACTGTATTGCAATGATCATGTAATCACGTCATGTCTTGCTAACCGAATGTTTGCTTAGACTTTGCTTACAGTGTGTTATAGTCATTGAAAAGCAACGTGACATTTCTGTATTTGGTAGATCATGAGAAATCTGGACTGAATAAATTGCATTATTTCCGGGCCCTGCTCATGTAATATTGCTGTTCACTGCTGCAGTACAGTGTTAGCTATTATAATTTCCAAACTTTAAACACACAGCGACACATTTCCTGTGAATTAGGGTATGTCATTCAATGGGGTAAAGTTCAGAATTTGCCCTTTCGAATGATCTTGACCACATTTCTCTAGCCCATTGTCCAATCAAAATATCACTGCTCCACTTTATGTACCTTCAGACAGAGAGTCAGGTTTTGACATAACTTTCCCCTTTATTGATTGCAGTGCTTGAATTTGGATTTAAACAATAGACAATTGACCGTGGTTGCTAATCCACAATGAAAATGGCAGAAGCCGACCGAACATAAAAGAAGTGTAGAATGTAGGGGGTGGAGTAATTGTAATATCCATTAGTCTCGAGAGACCATGGATTTGTGCCTTGGAAAGTTTCCAGAGCATAGGCCTGTATGGGAGACCGGCAGTTGCCCATGCTGCAGGTCTCCCCTCTCTACGTCACTGATGTTGTCCAAGGGAAGCGCAAGGGCCAATTCGGCTTGGCACTGGTGCTGTCACAGAGCAATGTGTGGTTCAGTGCCTTGCTCAAGGACACAACAAGGTACCTTATCTGAGGCTCGAACTAGTGACCTTCAGATCACTAGACCGACGCCTTAACCACTTGTATCACTAGCATCGAGTATCTGTATCTGAATTTATATTAACATCAAGCAAGCAACAGCAGCTTATGTGTCTGTTGTGTGAAAAAGTTTTTTCAAATGAGACAATGAAATTGTCCAGGCTCCTTGAAAACTTGAAGACTGAGAGCTTCACTTCATGAAGACTTTCAGAAACAGAAAACACTTCAAAGCATGTTTGCCAAATCTTCACAACAATGGCTTTGTACAAAGTTTTCTTGCTCATTGTTAAAGCCCCCATACAATTGGCGAAGAACTGATTCTATCAGCAGTAAGGGAGGTTCTGAGTACGGTTCTTTTCAATAACGAATGCATGAAATGTCTGAGAATGTGGAAGACACTTTCCGCAACATTCTTAGGACAACAGAATTTGCTCTGTAGTTGGATGAGTCAACTTTGCCAGGCAACAAATTTTTGCTTCTTGGTTATGTTTGCTTCATAAAAGATGGTTCAAGAATTTTTATTTGCAAGGTGACTGGAAACAGCTGCAAACTATATTCAACTGATTTGATATAAAGAAATATAGTCAATATTTCAGGTTGTTGAGCAGTTTTTCAAAGAGAAGGACATTCCGTTCATCAGCATCTTGCTTGACAGGACGCAACTGTGGAGCTATTACTTTCATGAAAAAATCTGCACTTAACTTACTTTACCCGTCACAGAAAACATCATGTTGCAAAAATCCTAAGTAATCAGCTCCACAAAACATTAAATACTATTATCACAGCAGTAAATAAAATTAAGTATCATGCTTTCAATTCCAGAGCTTTGTATTGAGAATAATGAAGAGTTTGAACACTGACTCTTCCATACAGATGTCAGATGGCTCACAGAAGGAAACTGCCTGAGACACTTTAAAACACATTTTGAATCTTTGATAAAATTCTTTGAGGACTTGAATGCTTCATTCTGTAATCATCTCAAGAATATTAGGCATGACATTGCTAATTTGTCAGAATTATTCAAAAAGTTTAATGAATCAGTCTTCAATTGCAAGGAAATTATGTAAATCTTATCAAGATCAAATATCATCTCCACATTTCTGTCCAAGTTAATCCTATTTTAGTACATTGTGGGCTGTCATGGCCTTTTCCAATTTCTGAGGATTTCTGAGTTGGAAATGAAAGAAGTAAGACTAGATGATGATTTTAAGTATACTGTGCTCACCTTAATGAGCTGCCGAAAGACAAGCCAGACAAGTTTTCAGGATCTTCTGTTGATCCAAATTCCAGACTGGGTAACAAATCCATTCCTATGCTCTTGTAATGTGGAATTAACAGGAAGGATTTAGGAAGATTTAGGAAGAAGATCACTACTTTGAGCTGATGTAGAGGTTCAAAAAAAATCATTTCAGAACTTTTGGTTGCAATCTCTGAACACTATCCTCCACTGTGGAAAAAGGTCAAGCTGTTCTTTATTGCCTTTCCAACATCATATTTAGTGGAGTGCGGTTTCAAAGCAGTCGCCAACTTCTTTCAAAGAAATGAAACAGAGCAAATTATTGAACATGGGGATCCAAGACTCCTCAGTGACAGTCAACCTAATGTTAAGAAGCTAATTATCACTGCACCAAGCCCATCCATCACTTTGAAAGCTGAAAAAATAAAGTAGTGAATAGTTGGACTACTAACGTGTGCTCTAAAATTGTTGATGAAAATTGTTTTTACTGTAATTAAGTAAAGAAACCATTTTATTTGTAGCTTTAAATAGATTTGAATAATTTTTGCAATTATTTGTCACAGCTTTGAATTTGCAGTTCCTATCTTCTTTCACTGTGCATTGTAAATTAAGATTCTTTAAAGTTTTTATGCAAAGGCCAGAAAGGGAGAGGGGGCACTGTAGATGTGATCTGGGAGATAATGGGGTTGTAAACTCAAAGAAGTTTGGGAATCACTGCTCTAGATACTCACTACTAGTGGAGAAGATATTTACATTATCCTTCATTAGAATGGGAAAAACCCGACATGTTTTTGGTTTGGGGGGAGGGGGTGCAATGGTGCGTGGGGTGATGAGAATAAAGGTTTTAATGCCTCTGAAAGGTGGAGACCAAGTTGGTGCAGGTTAAACTGCTGGTGTTTATGTAGTTTATGAGAGGGTGCTAAATATTTGTTAATTGCAGTTGGTCTGCTTGGAGAGGTATAAAGACACATAAACAAGATAAGTAGAGAGAAAAGAAATACAGTGCTGGAACTGTGAGACACAACTGTTGATATAAACTGAAATAATAAAAGAGAATGCCAGAAATATTCAGCAGATCAAGCCACATTTTTAAGAGGGAAAATGGGAGTTAATTTAAATAGTGAATAACTTTACATCAGAACTATCTGACGAGTAACCTGTAACCACTGGATCTGCAATTGGATTCTGGCAGCTAAGTCTGCATCAATGGTTGACCAAGCAAGCTTGAGCAGCTGATTTGCCTTTGTCTGAGGCTGACCCAGCATGAGATGAGGAACTGTTGTGTACTTGCTCTTGCAGAAACGTGGCTTTAAGCCAATATCCTAAACACCATCAATGTTCAGGCCATGCCACTCAGGGACTTGTGCTAATGTTATTTTGAGACAGTATGTGCATTAGTAATTATATGTGCTACATGCCTTGTTTTGCAGCTTGAAGCCGGAGTAATGCTATTTTGTTTAACTGTGTCGGGTTGAATTTCAATCAAATTTGAACTTGAACTTGAAGACAGAAGCTAAGGTGCAACTCTTCAGGATTATATTGAGTTTAGCTGGAATAGTATAGGAGGGAAATATCAGAGAAGTCATATCAGAGATAAGTCTGTTGGAAGCTCCTATAGACTTACAAATGTGCAAACTGGAATGCTAATTCAAATGCAGATATTTGAATTCTGAAATAAAATCAGAAATTGCTGTTGATAATCAGGAACTCAGTCAATTTCCATGGAGAACAATGCAGAATCTGGACAATGGAGAATAAACTGCATTTTAAGAAGCAGAGGAGGAAAGGTGGAAAGAGCACAGGGAATATCTGTTGTTTTAGTACGAGAGCAAGATTTACCAGGTAAATCAGAATCAGAATCAGGTTTAGTATCACCAGCATGTGACGTGAAATTTGTTAACTTAGCAGCAGCAGTTCAATGCGATACATAATATATAAGGGAAAAAAACACAAAATAAAATAAAAATAACAATAAATAAATAAATAAATAAATAACTAGATTAATTACAATATATGTATATTGAATAGTTTAAAAATTGTGCAGAAAACAGAAATACTATATATTAAAAAAGTGAGGTAGTGTCCAAGGGTTCAATGGCCATTTAGGAATCAGATGGCAGAGGGGAAGAAGCTCTTCCTGAATTGCTGAGCTTCTGTACCTCCTACCTGATGGCAACAGTGAGTAAAGGGCATGCCCTGGGTGCTGGAGGTCCTTAATAATGGACACTGAGACACTGCTCCTTTAAGATATCCTGGGAACTTTGTAGGCTAGTACCCAAGATAGAGCTGACTAAATTTACAACCCTCTTACAGCTTCTTTCAATAGCCCCCACCCCCCCATACCAGACAGTGATGCAGCCTGTCAGAATGCTTTTCACAGTACATCTTTAGAAGTTTTTGAGTGTATTTGTTGACATACAGGTGCACATAGATGCCATCAAAGGGAAAGTGATGAATATTTGTTCATTATTGATCTGGAAGACAATTAAACATTATAAAAATCTGCTATCTCATATCAAGGAGATGCTAAATAAAACAAAACTAAAATGCAGTAGATCTGCAGATCGTGATCATGAAAAGAAAATACATTCTAATAAATAATTTTCTAATTACAAACATTTTTTTGGAGTGTCTTTTTGGAGTTAGTCCTTTCTGTTAAGTGCAATATGAAATTGTAAAACACATTGTGATAGACTAATTTTCAGTAATGCTATAGGGTCATCTACATTTCTTTTTGTTTAAATTTTATATATATATAGTAGATACAGTATATCAGTGCCATCAGACACTGATTTTACGAACCACAGGAAGGAAGGAATTGTAATTTCCAACTTTATATATAATTTACATTGAAGGATGTAATTTTAGAGAATAATTTCACATTTCCTATAAATATAATTTGTTGGCGGGGGGGGGGTTGTTAGTTTGAAAGAGTTTTATTTTAATTTGATAATTGATATACTTTCTGAATTACATCCAAATCACTACCTAATCACCGAAGGACTGATTATTGCATCTGCAGTTCTAAAATTACATACAGAATGTTGAGAGTTTTGAAGATTCGTTTCCATAAATAGTAATTTCTTTTCAATATGTATCAGTAATTCTTGTTGCAATATAATTGACTTAGAATTAAACTTCAGCATGCTTTCACTGTCTTTAACAGTGGTGTTAATCAATTTATTTTTAAAAAGTAATCTTATCAAAGACCAAACAAAATCATTTCAGACAATGTGTTGAGCATTAATACATCAGTATTCTGGGTAACCTGTTTATAAATTTGTATAAGATGCTTTTCAATTCAGAATAAATAGCATATTAGGTTAAATTTAAGGCTCAGATTCAGAGAATCCCTGAGATTTGTTTGTGGAGAAAGAACAATCAGTTTATTATACTGTAAGATTATCAACTGTCCTCCATACATATATCTGCTCACATTTACAAGCAAAGAGGAGGTGAATCTACAGAGAACTGTAACATTAACCAGTCCTGTGCACAATATTGAATTGGAATCAGAATAAGGTTTATAATCACTGAGATAGGGAATGAAATTTGTTGTTCTGTGCAAGCGGTACAGTGCAAGACATACAAATTATTAGAAATTATAAAAGTAGATAAAAAAGGAGAATAATGAGGTATTGTTTATGACCTTTCAGAAATCTTATGGCTGAGGGGACAAAGATGTTCCTGAAAGATTGAGCAACACAAACAAAATGATGGAGGAATGCAGCAGGCCAGGCAGCAACTATGGAAAAAAGTACAGTTGACTTTTCTGAACATTGTAGCCTCTACACTAAATGGTGATGTAATGAGTCAGAAAACTAATAAACTCTTCTCAGGCTTCCAGCTGGGTACAGGTATCAATCTCAATTACAAACTCTGCCGTCTTCATATGGGATGATGCCTGGGCATGTCTAGTCCAGTGGTATTTATGGTGATGGAAGCCATCGAAATAAAACTCGAGGAAAAGAATTTTAACAACGACTTCAGTCTCGCTCTAAGTAAGAACTGGAATTTGATTGTAAGCAAGGTGGGACAGCAGAAACCTGATTGGATGAGAACTAACCAATCAAGAGGGATGGATGATGGGAGTATAAATACCACCTTACAAGGGTTCTCCCTCTTAAAGTATGCTCCAATGTTGGCCTTTGAGACAGAGAGCATAGAGTCTCCAGATGTTATTCCCACTTTTGAAATGTGCATAGTAAATGTTGAGCTCAACAGGGAGTGAAGCATCTCTGCCAATTATACTGTTAGGTCATTGCCTTGTAGGAAGTATTGGCCAACCCTGCCATAATCGTGCATTGTGTCTCTAACTTAAAATGGAATTGCCATTTTGCTCCCATGCTGGCCTTCTATAAGTCATAGCTGGACCTGTTGTAGGGTTCTGGGATGTGACCCTTGAATGCCACTGATCTATACCTCAGCAGGCTGTGAATCAGCTGATTCATCCAGAACTTCTGTTTTGGGAAACCTCTGTGTGTTCTCAAAGGCTTTGATGAGGTCGGTGACAGCTGTGGCATATTCCCTCAGATCTGAAGCTGAACCCCTGAAGTTTTTCAGTCCACCGATTCAAAGCCTCTGCCTCCTTTGGCCAAACCTTTGCAATCCTCAGTCTTTCTATATTCTGGGAGTAAATGTTACAGTCTGGTGATTGGAGTCACCAAAGTAAGCGTTCCTGGTGGTGTAAAGGTGATTGAGTATGTCGTTTCCTCTGGTTCTGTAGTTGGTATGTTGGTGGTAGTTTGCTAAGAGACTTCAAGCTAGTTTGGTTGGAATCTCCCACAATGATCAGGAAGGCATCAAGGTGCACTGTCTCATGACTTCTTATCACTGTGTTCAGATCCCCCAGTGCCAGCTTGACGTTTGTCAGGAGTGAAATGTGGACGGCTGCCAGGACGATGCCAGGGAGCACCCTTGGCAGATAAAACGGATGGCATTTGACCGCCAGGAGTTTCAGGTTAGGGGGCAGGGCTGAGACAGAACTGCCATGACTGTGCACTAAGCTAAATTAACCTTGAAGCAAATGCCACCGCCTCTATCTTTACATGACGTTGCTCATGCAACGGGTGGTGAAGCTCTTGAGATGCAGGAAGTTTTGAACATGATTTTGTGTGCTAGTTTGCATGCTTTGAACTCATGTTATCTTTATTATCTGCGTACTAATTTTTAAAAAATATTTCCTGTAAAGTTAGAAATGCAATCAGCTGAACTCAACTTTTTTTTTCCTTTTTATCACTAATGATGTTTTGAATTGCAAATTTTGAATGTAATAGCAATCATATTCATGAAATGAGTTCTTAATTAAAATATTCAGGATTTATTCAACTATTACATCAGGATTATTTATGAGCTCTCTGTTATTCAGTAGATAAATGAATCACGCAGCGTGATTCTGAGCCAGTGCAATTTGCAAATCCTGCACTGATAACTGGTTTGTGCTAAATTAGGTGAGTTTAGGCAGGGTGGGATTTGGTTTACCTCAGCGAGGACCCCAATATGCAATCCTTTCCAATGATTGGTTCCTAAGGTTGTCATAGCCGGGGTGGTAGTGGGGGTAAGCTCCCACCACTTATAAAGTGCTCCAAATGGTGTGCGTGTCTAACAGCGTCTGACAACCAAGGCCAACTCTCGGCCTTCACATGTGCTCAGCTACTAGGCCCAGCGGAACTGTTTCCACTGACAAGAGAAGGGGCAAAGGTGGACCACTGGCGCCTCAAAACCAGTTGCTTTGGGCAGGTGGGGCTCAGTAGCCTTGGATGGCAGCCCGCCTAGGAGAAGGAAAGTCTGATTTTAAACCTTCACTGCCTTGTGGCCATACCCACCCATGAGAAGGCCTTCAGGAGTAAACCCTTAGGAAGAAATCTGGAGTCGGCATCGCTAAGGCAGTTTGACGATGTTTACAATTTCACTCTGGCAACCCTGCGATGACACTGGTGCCAAACTGTATCGGCGCTTGCCCTTCCTTTGGACTACATCAGTGAGACGTGGAGAGGGGGAACCCGCTGCATGGGCAACAGCCGGTTCTTCAAATCTTCCCACCCAGGCTTGTGCCCCATCGAGGACACAGTCCACCAGAGGCGCATACCCCTGATCCCCTGGGATCAATAGCTGCCTACTACTATCAAATGATTATAACTGAAGTGTCTACATATGCAGATGTTAAACAAGATCCCAAAAATAATGCCTCACGGATGACTACATCAAAGCAATGGGAGGTTGACTATAATACCAAAGTTTTACAGACACATGGAATTGTACTTAAAAGGGGAGATAAGGAAAAAGTGGGAACATTGTTTAGGATAATATTGGATGTAAAATTTACTTTCCTGGATATTTCTTGTTGCAGTGAAGTATCCTTGCTATAATAAGGTTTCAGTGTGAGAAACTATTTTAACACAATTGGCATGGTAATGAATTTCCTAATGGATATGTTTTACTCTCTGTATAAGTCTAAAGGAAGATTTATTCATTTAGGAATCCAAAGGAAGATTTGTTCCCTGAACAGACAGTGAAAACCTCCCTAAGCTCAATAAAATCATGCTGCTTTAACATTTCTAAAATAATTAATATATATCCCTGAGTTCTTTCTTTATCTTTAAGAAAAATTTCTATCCCAAATTCTGTGTACAAACAAAATAAGTGAAATATCCTTTTAGCTTCATTCACAAGTGCATTATGTATCAGCTGCAAACCATCTCACTGGTGTTGTTTACAGCTTAGCTCTGTGTTTGGAAATTCAAACTGAATGGAAGGCACATAAATCTAAAATTTGGCTTCATTGCAAACTAAGAAGCATGACCCGCAAAAGGAAATAACCTCTTTTAAAGCAAGGGCATGGTGCCTTGAAATTGCATTCAGACTAAAGACAGATTGTGTGCGGTACTTAACTCTTTTATTACATCCACTTTCAATTCACTTCTGCTAAAGTAGGAAATTTCACTCTTACCTTGAAAATTGTTGCTCTCTAATGGCTGCGACTTGTTGGTTTTGCTTCTCTTCCTTGCACTTAACAATGCTTAAAGGAGAAATTTAATTTCTAGATGTATTGAGAGAGGAGCTGCTCAGGCAGACGGGAGACCCAGCACTTTTTAGCACCAACTTTTAACATAATCTTTCACTAACCAAAAACAGGAAATGAAGCCAATGTACATTTGTCAATTTCAATGCATCTCTAAAGGGACATCGAAAGCATAAGGTTTGTTGCCCTTCATTTCAATGAAAAGAAAGAACTAGACTGTACAGATGAAAAAAAGCTGCTATTGAATTCACTAATAACTTGATGGACATCACAATGCAATAGGCAAGTCAATGTACTCAAGTAAATCATTTTCCCTGATGAGGAAGAAACCTATGCACTCACCAAGAATATGTGACTGACAGGGTTGTCAGAAAGGTCAGCAGCAGGATTGTAGTCTTTGAAATCAATGAAGCAAGCTATTTAATAAAGTCATCAGGTCTGTGAATCTCAGCACAACAGTAGGTGCACTAGAACATCTCTCTGCCCTTTCATTTCCACCCCTCTTAATAACCTGTTTTGTACCAATCCTCTCTGAAAGCATGTCCACACATCTTTACATGGGGTGGCATGGTAGCATTGCAGTTAGCATAATGCTTTGCAGTGCCAGTGACCTGAGTTCAATTCCTGCTGCTGCCAGTAAGGAGATTGTATATTCTCCTGGTGACTGGGTGGATTTCCTCTGGGTGCTTCAGTTTTATCCTACATTCCAAAGATGTATGGGTTAGTAGTTTAGCTGGTCACATGGGTGTAACTGGGTGGCATGGGTTTAGCTTGTTGGGCTGGAATGGCCTATTGTCATGCTGTATCTCAAAATCTTGGAGCTATTAGTAGATACACAAATTTGTAATATGATACTTTTCCTTTACATTCATCAACAAATAGTTTTATATCTAATATTTTAAGTGTTCTTTCAAGATTGCAGGTGTTTTGTTTCCACTCCAGTTTTTTTCATGTTTTGCAATGACTGATGAGGCCAATGTTAAACCCACAAACATGCCTGATAGAGAACGTGGTTGGATATTCTGTGAGGGATGTGCTTCTTCCATCATGTGCAATGGGCTTCTGAGTGCTTCCAGCACTTTGGGTTCTCAGCATCATCCCTAAAGATTCTTGTCCGCTCTGATTCACTGGTGTTTCCCATTTTTCAAGAAAGCTTTGAGCACAGCACATCCTCAGATCTTTCTTCTGTATGTCTTATAATTATATCCCATGATAAAGCTTTGAACAGAGTGTCTGTTTCAGGAGCTTAACGTCAGTTGGGCAATGTGACCCACCAGTATAGACACCAACTGTAAATGGGACTGGGGATATTTTATATTAATAGGATATTAACTCCCTCTCTTCAATCCTTACAATCTATGCATGGCTCATTGGTTCTTTCATTCCCTCCTCACAGAAAGACCAGGGAGAAACAATGATTCAGAGCTTGTACTCCAGCAGTCACTCTATTATCACCTGCAGAGGTGAACACCTATGTTGGAATATATGGTCAGAAAATATAGGGGATCTGGGGACTTTCAGCAACCTGATGACAAAATTCTACCTCATCCAAACAATTTGCATACACCAATGGTCCGGATTGGATGTCAATGATGTGAAGTGTCAATTGTCAAAAAATCATTGATATGATTAAAGACATCATTTTAGAAATTGTGCTTTCACTAAGGCATCCATCCCATTGGCTTCAATGGAATGAATTTTGGAGGCAGAATACAGCCTGCTGATATTCTCATATTATGCATTCAGTTCCATTGATTGGAGCTGCACTTCCAAAGATTCTTATTCCATAATTCTAAATTGTGCCTTTAGGCATGCATTCCTCTTTCTAGCAAGATGTTTAACAGGAGGACGATGTTGATAACCCCTTGGATGTGATCGCTTACTCTTGGGACTTGTCTCATAGGACTAATGCCCATCACCCATCTATAATGATCTGCATGGTTGGAGGTGGGCTTACACACTGTGAATAGGAACAAAGTATTTAGATGTGAACAACAGTAACAGATCAACTTCAGGTATTATGATGATAATCACTTGGATGTGATCACTTCCTTACTTGCCTTTATTTGTCACATGCACTTCAAAACATTGAAACATTTAATGAAATCTATTGTTTGCATCAACAACCAACACAGTCAAAGGATGCGATGGGGCAGCCAACAAATGTAACCATGCTTCCTTTGCCAACATTTCGTTGTGTAAAAGGTGTAAACGATGGACAGAAACTGAATTGGATAAGGCAGGGCTGCAAGCTTGAGGGTTTTCTTTGTTGGTTGAAGGGGCTTCTATTCACAATGAGCTTTTTTAGCAAGCAACTGAATGTCACATCCTGGATATCAGAGGAGTAACATACTGCCATTCTAACAGTTACTGCAGCTTTCTTATCTGTCTCATTTTCCTCTTTCTACCCCTTCAGTGATTCAGCAACAGCTTCTTCCTGTCTGCCAACTGATTTCTGAATGGACATTGAACCCGTGAACACTACCTCTCTACTTTTTGATTTCTGTTTTTGCAGAAATTTAACTACTTAACACACATACTTGCTGTAATTCACATTTTATTCTATGATTACGTCTTGCATTTTACTGCTGCTTCAAAGACAATCAATTTCATGCTGTACGCCGCTGATATTAAAACCTGATTCTGATTCTTTGGCATTCTCCTGATTTTTTTTTCCAAAACACCTACAGTATATATTCCTTGTCCAACTCTTGATGCCTCGTAGAGTGCTACAATGGAGCACCACAGGATGAGGGAATCACTGCGGCTCCTCGGATATACACTCAGCGAAGCATACTCCTGAGTTTGGAAACTGGCTGCTAGTTGCTGGAGTGCATTGATCCCACTTTCCTCTCAGCTAAGACTAGCCATTTTTCAGCTATGTATCCAATGTTGGCAAATTATCAATGCCAATCTTAAAGTACTCGTTGTCACTTCTAGACTGATTTGAATATTTCCTGATAATGTAATAAATGGCAAATGAAATTCTGACTTTTAGTTGTTAGAGAGGATAAAATGAATGACAAATAGCAATTATTTAATATCTTGTGCATCCAGCAAATTTCTGATGTATTCAGCTGAGTGACTGGTGCATTATCTTCAGATGGCCACTTCAACTCTTCTTTTCTGGAGTTCAATTATTATTACAGTAGTATTCTGGGATAGAACACAGAATACAATACACAGAATAGTACAGCACAGTACAGGCCCTTTGGCTCACAATGTTGTGCCAACCCTTAAAACTTGCCTCCCATATAACCCCCCACCTTAAATTCCTCCATATACCTGTCTAGTAGTCTCTTAAATTTCACTAGTGTATCTGCCTCCACCACTGACTCAGGCAGTGCACAGACTCAACCACTCTCTGAGTAAAAAACCTTCCTCTAATATCCCCTTTGAACTTCCCACCCCTTACCTTAAAGCCATGTCCTCTTGTGTTGAGCAGTGGTGCCCTGGGGAAGAGGCACTGGCTGTCCACTCTATCTATTCCTCTTAATATCTTGTAAACCTCTATCATGTCTCCTCTCATCCTCCTTCTCTCCAAAGAGTAAAGCTCTAGCTCCCTTAATCTCTGATCATAATGCATAATCTCTAAACCAGGCAGCATCCTGGTGAATCTCCTCTGTACCCTTTCCAATGTTTCCACATCCTTCCTATAGTGAGGCTTCCCTAGATTCACCACCCTCTGGCTAAAGAAATTTAGTTCTGTACTAAAGGGACAGCCTTCTATCCTGAGGCCTAGACTTTCCCCGCTACAGGAAACATCCTCTTCACGTTCACTGTCTAGGCCTTTCAATATTCCACACATTCAATGTGCCATCAATTGCCAAAATATACTTAAATTTAAATTATTAATTTGATTTTCTAATGATACTTCCATCATAAAATTTCTCTTGGTTTCTGCTTTTCATTGTGACCTATTCCCTGGTTAGGGACGGAAGTATATTTTTAAATGAAAAATGATCTACAGATAATTTTAGTTCTGTTTTATGAACAGTGAGCAAGATTTTCCCTCCAGAAAGAAAATTTTACTGTTATGCAATATCTCAGCTGAGTTTGGTTTAACCTTACATGATTCAAGTAATTGATTTTAAATTATTGGACCTTCCACTATATTTTTCAATGTGTGAAGCTGGAAGTCAATTTTTGAACTATTAGATTGCATGTGGTTTCTGAATTGTAAATAGCTTGTCATCTTTTTATTTGATTCAGAGGTCAGACTGTTTCTGTATTTCCTGTTATTATGATAACATACTGTAGGCGATTTGAAAGCAGGTTTGAAATCAGACTATCCAGGTCATTCTGTATTTGCTTAAGTATCAGATTTGCAACTAAAATCAACAAAAAGTCTGAGAAGAAGTTGATATAGCCTCTGCTGGGGAATAACAGGTACAAAGGACAAAGATGAATGCCTAGAAATTGGATGAGTCCTTGTTAGGAGCACTTGTTGCAGCCTAGCTGATTAATTTAATGGGGAAGATTATACAAAAAGTCCAAACAATGTAAAAACTTCAATCTATAATCCTATATTTATTAACGTGTAATTTACAATCTTTATTGGCTCAAACCAGTGAACATTTTTACTCAGTCCTGTACAAGTAGACATAATAGGCCAGATTGTGCTATGCTTCCTCTGCGACTTCCTCTGGCAGTTCGTTTCATATATGCACCATCCTCCGCATGAAGAGATTACTCCTCATGTCCTCTATTAAATGTTCTCCTCTTACCTTCAACCTACATCGTCCAGTTTTAGAACTCTCTCTTGTGCAATCCATCTTGTCTTCATGATTTTATATATTTATATAAGGCCTCCTTCGCACCTGGGACAACAGTCCCAGCCTATCCAGTTTCTCCGTATAAATGAAGCTCTCCAATCCTGGCAACATTCTTGTAAATATTTTCTGTGCCCTTTCATGATTAACCACATTCTTCCCATACTGTGGTGACTGGAACTGCACTCACTGGCATATTCCAGGTGTGGTCTCACCAATATCTTGTACAGGGGGAAAACAATGACCCAAATCTTGTACTGTACAATCTGGACAATGGTCAGAAAAAGGAATTATTTTTATTCCATGATATCCATCGTTGTACGAGGCAGCGCTTGAAATTAAATGGACAATGCAGGTTGCTTAAGAATATGCCAACTCCCTGGGATTGATACTAAATAAGGGTCTCTACAGTGATACCTGTATCTTGAGAAATTGACTTAAAAAGAATTATGCTTTCATTAGTTAATAGCTTATGAGATTTGTTGAGGCTCCATATTCCCAAAACTCCATCCTTATGTATCCATATTCCTGCTCAATCTATTGGTTCCTGCTGAAGAAAGGTGAAAAATAAGGTTTCCTTTTATAACTGGAGAGTATTAGTGATCACACTGGTACTCTGGTGCTGAGCGCACCATTATTGATTGGCTGTTGCTGCCTTGAATGATCCAAAGGCTAGAAAATTCTGAGTTACTGTGGCATTCACCTTTAAGAGCAAATGTGCCCAAATGTGCCCACTTGGGTACATGGCTGGATCTCTGATTAAGAGCATAAGACCATAAGATATAGGAACAGAAGTAGGCCATTCGGCCCCTTGAATCTGTTCCATTATTCAATCATGGGCTTATCCAATTCGTCCCGTTATCCCCACTGCCCTGCATTCTCCCCATACCCTTTCATGCCCTGGCTAATCAAGAACCTATCTATCTCTGCCTTAAATTCACCCAGTGACTTGGCCTCCACAGCCACTCATGGTAACAAATTCCACAGATTTACTACCTTCTGACTAAAGTAATTTCTCTGCATCTCTGTTCTAAATGGATGCCCTTCAATCCTGATGTCATGCCCTCTTGTGCTAGAGACTGCCATGGGTAATAACTTTGCCGTATATAATCTGTTCAGGCCTTTTAACCCTTTCATTCCTGGTATTATTCTCATGAATCTTCTCTGAACTCTCTCTAATGCCAGTGTATCCTTTCTAAAATAAGGAGCCCAAAACTGCACACAATACTCCAAGTGTGGTCTCACAAGTGCCTTACATAGCCTCAAAATCACATCCTTGCTGTTATATTCTATATCTCTAGAAATGAACGCCAACATTGTGTTTGCCTTCTTCACTACTGACTCAGCCTGGAGGTTGAGTCCCTTTGCATCTCTTGCATTGCTAGCAGAAGGACACAGCTCTGTGTCATCTGTTCTCCCTTCCTCCAACAACTGCCCAACTCCACCCAATGCAACAGAAGCACCAAGACACCCACAAGTCTCACTTGGCAGAAGTGGAGAAATGGCAATGCACTTCAGACAGTCGCTGTGTAGATGTCTGACACACCCACCAATGCCTAGAGCGGGCAACAGCTGTGATAATTGGATGAGTAACTCTTTAAATAGAGCAGCATTTTAAACATTATTTATACTGCACAAGGGGTTTACTGTCCACCCTATTTGCCCTGGAGAAGATAATGGCGAGCAGCATATGTAATGTATGAAAACATTGCCCTATGAGTGACAAAAGTTTTTTCCAATTAGAACACTGCATCCCAATTTCAACAAGACTCCTAAAGAATGTTACATGTGTGGCCTGACTCAGCACATTGCTGATGGGCCAAACACATAAAGTGTATCAAGATATACCAAAACCCAAAGACCTAGGTCATATTTCCTGAATGGCACAGCTACTCATATAAACATTGACATTCAATTTCAGGCTGCTTATAAACACAATGCAATGTTTCATTTCCTTGGCAATGGCACTTACATAATAGCAACCAACTTCCTTCTTGGTCTTGTCCTGAGAACATATGAGGTCAAATCATTTTATTCAGTTTGTTTCCCTAAACTGCAGCTCTGATTTTCTGATGGTGCATTTCTGGTGCTGACATCCACTGAAAAAAATCACAGAAGGAAAATTCATTCTACCAGCTTTAAAGATATGTGAGCACAAAGTTAGTATATCAGGCCTTCCATTTAAAAATCAAAGGTCTTGTCCTCAGCTTCTATTTTCCTTCACCACTTGTTTACAGCAGCCCTGTGGTATGTGTGGTTACTCGCAGTGAGGACGTTTTACTGGACATACCTGCCAAGCTATTTAAAACAAGCCCTCAACCCAATGTGACTTTAGTTAGAATCAAAGACTTGCGTTTATTATTTCTAAGAGAAAGATCCACATGATTGCAATGCCTCTGTCCTATGGAACTCTAAGCCAAATAAGAAGAGGCACAAGAGACTGCAGATGCTAAAATCTGGAACAAAAACCCAACTACTGCAGGAACTCAGCAGGTCAAGCAACATCAGTGTGGGGGAGGGAGGTCATGGAGACATCAATGCTTCAGGTTGAAATCCTGTCAGCTGCAGGATCTGATGGAGGACCTCAGCTGAAGAGTCAGCAATTCCTCCCCCCACCCCCTCCCCACCAATGCTGCTCAACTAGCTGACTTCCTCCAGCAGTTCGTTATCAAAATTAGAACCAAACTTAATACCAAATTATTTTTGTGACTGCCACATAGATTAATCAGTTTAAGTCATGGTTTGCCTCCAAAACAGTGGGATTTGTTCAATGATCTTTCACTTTTGAAAATCGGGCATCCATGATGCAGAGGTGCATTGGAAACTTCACAGGAATTGATTTCAGTTTTTTAAAAATAGTTTTAAATGTGTGTGAGCACAAATTCAAAAAGAATCAGGTTTTCTAAATAAAAAACAGCAGGCTTATTTACAAAAAAGAAAGAAGAACATTGTATTAATCTCACTTTTTATGCAGGAAATTGATGGAAATATTTATTCTATGTAGTAGAATTATTTGGTTTTAAGTGTAGTAAAGATATATTTAGTTGATTTATCCATAATAATATTAAGCAAAATACATATTAGCAACTTGAACTATCTTCCACATGTTTGAGGTGTTTGTCTCCCTTGAGTAACAGATACATGACTGACAGCGATGGGGTTTCTGGAAAATCTGGAAAAATGAACTATTTTTGAAAAAAATACAGTAAGGAGAATCAATCCTCCAATTACTTGTGGTTAGGCTTCAGACTAGTCCAACGGTGGCCAGTTGCTTTGCTTTGACTTTTCAGACCACACATGGGGCATGAAATATCCTTCTCTCTAGTACTGTCATCCTTCAATCCAATTACCACCAAAAATGCAACTGGAACTAGCAGTAGTCATAACACATAATCACAGTGAGCTTCATTCTAACTTACAGTAACCACTTACAATACTCCACCCTTTTTCATTATGGTTATGATCCCACACTGAGTATATACATGCCAAAGCATGTTTATGAACTCCACATTACAATGTGCTGATGCATACTTTCCCTTAAACATATTATGTTATATTATCAACACTGTATCCAGTTTGTTAACAGAAGCAAGGTTTCTACTTCTGTTCTTGTTAAGCCCATTTCTAGACTTCACAAAATATTTTGAAGAATAATTGTTAGTGAGATCTTTCTTTCTGCAGTCTTTATCCTCTTTATTTTCCAGTAGGTGTCTAGTTCAGCTCTCATGTTTGAAAGTACAGCATTACTCCTTTGGCTTAGTCGCATAACACACATGCCTTTCACTGCACAAAACCACATGAAGTGCAATTTTTGTCTAGCTAGACTTCACTGATTCTTAGTATAATCACCATTGCAAAAAAACAACCGTTTGATTACATATATCCAGATAACAACCTTCTATGATTCTAATGCAACCTTACTGGGGAAATGATCAGCCTTTCCTATATAGCTTGTCTTTGCACTTACCATAAGTCGATTTTATCCATAAGTCAGAAAGCACAAAAAAAGTTGATATGGCAACCTCACCTTTACAGAATTATAATGATTAGCAGTTATGTGGGACAATAACATGAGCATTTACTTATTTTCTTTCCCTACCTGGTTACTATCATACAGACTCAAGATATTCCACATTTGATGGCAGGTTTCAATGGGCTTGAAGTAACAGCAGCTGTTGCATTGCCTGATGGAGCATTTTTGCACATCTATCAATGGAAGTGAATGCTTGTCAGTTTCCAAAGTTATTCTCTTAAATGGCCTCCTGAAATTAAACTGGCAGCCTGTGTTCTTAAAGAGACAGTAGTATCTGACTACTGCATGAAGGGTACATGTAAACCCATTTGTTTTTCAACACTGGTTCTCTTTTGAACTTAATAATATTTATGGGAGCTCATTTATATTATTGGGCATCCAAAGGTTGGACAATCATAGCCCAGGGCAGGCCTGGAGATGTTTTAGCAATGTTTAAGGACGCCAACTTTAAAAAAATCCAAAATTTGTGAATATAATGCAATTATAAATGTTGATTGAAACAGTAAAATATTACATGACTTTAGAGAGTTTTCTTTTTACATCATTATTGATGTATTTCTCCAAGGTGTAACCAAAATGAGAAAGCCTACTTTTATCTTTTGGTTTTGCAAAGTCAGATTTCATAACACAAGCAAAGTTCGTGACATGGAAATGGTATGGTAAGTTCTCTTCCAGTTGTGAGAATATACAATATGCTCAATAAAAAGCTCAGAAGAGAGCAGCAGTGTAGCTGGTGTTTCAGTTTATTAGTTTGCACAATGTTTAAATAGAGACATAGGCAATAGTAATTCAATAGATTAACTCACTCAATTTAGGAGAATGAGTATAGCACATAGAACTCAGTTTTTATGACCCTTCTGCCAATGATGAAACTGAAAAACGATTGTTCAGGGAGAATAGGTTCAAAGCAATGAGGAACCTACACAGATATAAGACAATAAACAATCAGGGTAATCATGATAGGAATGCTGAAGAAAGATGAGGATTTCAATTTCCATTCAGTGGACGACCATGAACAAATGTACAGGAGCAAGTAGAGAAACAAAAATGGTCATTATGTTATGGGGAGAGGCGATTGAATGGGTTCGCCTTAGGGCACTATGGAGTTGTGAAGGAAAGAAAGACCACTGAGTTAAAGTGTTTGAAAAGTTGTCCTAAAGATGAATAAAAGAGATGTTTCTTTAGATAAGATCAGGGAGATGAAGAAGAAAAGGGTTTTAAATCACAGAATTAAGAATGCTTATAACATAGATGAGAGCACTCACATCAAGGAGTCTGCACCTGCTCTTTGAAAGTGCAAACCAGTTAATCCCGCTCCCTCAGCCCCTCGGCATGCTGCTGCAAATCCCATCCTTTCACGTGCTAATACAGTTTCCCTTGGAACAGTATAGTGGAATCTGCCTCTGCGTCATGAATGTAAGCAGGAGTATGTGTACCGCAACATGCCTCCCCTTCCTGAAGTCAATAACCACCTGTTTTGTTTTGCTCCCGTTAAAGTTATGACACGATATGACTAGGCTCTCTAACTCCTTCCTGTAATCCAACTCATGGTTGTTTGAGATACGGCCCATTATGGTGGTGTCATCTACAGACTTGCAGATGAAGGTAGCCAGGCAATCATGAGTGTATAAGGACTAGAGTAGGGGGCTGTGAATGCATTTTTGTGGAGCTCCAGTGTTTAGAAAGATAGTGTTGGTGCTGTTGCTGCTTATCCTTACTAAGTGTGGTCTGTTGGCCAGCAAATCAAGGATCCAGTTGCAAGTGGAGGCCTTGAGTCCCAAATCTCATAGTTCTGCGATTAAATCACTTGAAATTATTGTACTGAAGGTTGACATAGGTGTCTTTTTACTGTATAGATCAGGGGTCGGCAACCCGCGACTCTTTGATCTCTGTGCTGCGGCTCCCCGTGGTTTGTTAGTTTTTGAAATGTAATTCGAAATTTGAAGATTATGGTGATCTTGTACAATCTAAAAACGTTGTGGAGACCTCATTTCCTGGCACATCCGAACCGGCTCATAATTAGCCACCGTTCCGGCTAAGGGAGATAGCCTAGGGGGTTTGTGAGTACGTGTCTTTTGGAGCATCAGCGCCCACGGGGACGGGTTGAGGGAGGCTTTAAATCAAGGCTGTTTAGTTCGAATAAAGTTACCTTTGACTGCAGTGTCTTTATTTTAACGCTGCGTGTAGCGCTACACCGCTACAACGTGTTTTTTATCGCTATTAATATACATCACCACTGCCAATGCCTGACACCCGCCAGTGCGCGCTTTCTTTTAATTCTTCGATCCAAGGTAGGCTAACTATGGAGTAACCTTCAACCCAACGTCTTTTTTTCAGAGTTCAAAATGTTTTTGTTGCATGCAGAAATGTAATTTCGTTTTCTCTGCAGGAGTTCATCAATTTCATAAATGCAACATATTATAGTTTGTTTTTACGTCGCATAAAGGCAAAAAAAAAACGTTGTATGCAGTGTTATTTCATTTTAAATGTCAAACCGGTTTTGTGGCTCCCGGTGTTTTCTTTTCTGTGGGAAATGGGTCCATGTTGGCTCTTTCAGTGGTAAACGTTGCCAACCCCTGGTCTAGATGTTGAGTAATGGGTGTAGGGCTAAGGACATGGTGTCCAAAGTGGACCTGTTTTAACAGCAGGCTAATTGGAATGGTTGAGGTTACCTGTGGTGGCTAGACTTAACGTGCTCCATAACCAGGATCCCAAAGCTCTTTATGATAGTGCCTATCAGAGCCACCAGAGGCAGAATTCATTAAGACACTTTGCCTTATTTGTCTTAAGTACCATGATGATAATAGTCTTCTTACAGAAGATGGGAACCTCATATTGACGTAGGAAGTGGTTAAAATGTTTGCAATATCCCCACCAGCTGATCGTGCACAGCATCTTAAAATTGTGGCCAGGGTCATGATTTGGATCCAACGTTTCCTGTGGGATCACCCTACAGAAGATGGATCTTGCATCTGCAATGACGGTGACTGTGGGTTCAGATGTATTGCAGTCTGTCTGGGGACATTTCAAACCCTTTCCATTCAAAACATGCACAGAATGTGTTATGGTCATTGGGAAGGGATGTGCTATTGTCAGCAAAACTGCTCGACTTCATTCCGTGGCCTGTTATAGCATGTAAGCCCTGTCATAACTGACAAGTGGTCTGGGGCTCTATTTTGGACCCTTCTTGTCTTTTGGCATCCATGATAGCTTTACAGAGGTAGTTTCTTAATTTCCTGTATAGGTCAGGGTCAACTAGTTTGAACATTGCAATCCTGGACTTTAATGAGGATTATATCCTTTTAGGATTGTATCTCACCAGTTTCATTAATTGTTACTTTTCTTTGGGGAAGGTGGCCTACGACATTATTCCAGTGCAGATTTCTGTCATTTCAACCCCACCTAAAGTTGTTGGCTCTTCATTAATCTCTGGGTGGTCTAGTAAGTGACTAGTTGAATCTAGGAAAACAAATAATGAAGAGGAGTAAATAAACATCAGGCTGACAGTGATATTCTCAACCTCAGAGTGATGTTTTGAAAGTCCCAGGCAATAGGTGCATTGAGATGGTGCAGCATTCTATTTTTATTCTTGTACATTGTGCCATCAAAGTTGGAGATGCATAACCCAGGTGCTGCAATGCTGAAAGTGCATCAGTATATGGAAAACATACATGATGCATAATGACACCTTTCTGTTAACCAGTGACATATATGTTAAAAGTTATTTTCGGTTGATAGGTAAATTGTCCCATGGGCAGCATGGCTTGAAGGGTCAGAAGGTCCTATTCTGCCTTGTATCTCAATAAATTAAGTTAAAAAATAAATTAATAAGGCACTAATAAAGTGTTTGTGATCAGGAAAGGGAAAAGAAAATTGGAAATGTAGAAATAATGGAAAATAAATTACAGACAGACGGACAGGCAGACATACTTTATTGATCCTGAGGGAAATTAGGTTTCGTTACAGCCGCACCAACCAAGAATATTGAAAAAATATAGCAATATAAAACCATAAATAATTAATTATAAAGTTAATCATGCCAAGTGGAAATAAGTCCAGGACCAACCTATTGGCTCAGGGTGTCTGACACTCCGAGGGAGGAGTTGTAAAGTTTGATGGCCACAGGTAGAAATGACTTCCTATGACACTCAGTGTTGCATCTCGGTGGAATGAGTCTCTGGCTGAATGTACTCCTGTGTCTAACCAGTACATTATGGAGTGGATGGGAGTCATTGTCCGAGATGGCATGCAACTTGGACAGCATCCTATCATCAAATAGCATCAAATTATAATGATATTTAATACAGTAACTTTCAATAAGGATATTATATGCATATAATCTGTTGTGCCTTCTGCATTTATTGATAAACAGTGACTGAAATAATCTAGACAATTCATTCATAGTTTTAGATAAAATAAATATGATGAGATTTGTATTTTTATGAAATCTTGGTTAGACAATAGACTTGCTAACTAGAAATAAGATGCTGGGGAAAAGACAGTGAATTAACAATTTTATGACAGACCAAAGGCATTTAATATGGAAATAAAAAGAACAAGATAGAGGTATGTGGTATGCTGGAAGGAGGAAGAGATTAAATAACAAAAGGGGATGGTAATCTTCACATATAAAATAACAAAAGGTGAGTCTAGATGAGGTGTAAATGGGAAGAGAAAAAGTATGGTGCCTGAAAAGTTGAACACTTTGTTGAGACCTGAAGATTGTGACTTGCCCAATTGAAAAGCTCTTCAAGCTTAATTTGAGTTTTGTTACATTTATGTGGGAGAACAGCAATTAGAGCTCAGAATCTGCTCCTCAGTGGAGACATAAAGTATAAGACTGCTGATGCTTAAATTATAAGTAATTTTTTCTAATGGAATACAACCATAGATTTCTTTCTTCCAAGAATCTATACTTAAATGTGAATCCGATTTCCAAGTAACTGCAATAGCTTTTTTGGCTACTGCCAGTGCAATTTTTATAAATTCTTTCTGATACTTATTTAGTTTGAGTTTCGGTTTTATCCCTTCAATATCACCTAGTAAAAATAATATTGGATTATGAGGAAATTGTGTTCCTGTAATTTGTTCCAGTAAAAGTCTTAAATTTGTCCAAAAAGGTTGAATTTTAGAGCAAGACCATGTCGAATGTAAAAAAGTACCAGTTTCCTGGTTACATCGGAAACACTGATCCGATAAATTTGGATTAAATTTTTTTATTTTTTGTGGTGTAATATATAATTGATGTAGAAAATTATACTGCACTAATCTTAACCGAACATTTATTGTATTTGTCATACTGTCAAGGCATAGTCTTGACCAATTTGTTTCTTCAATTTTAATATTCAAATCACTTTCCCATTTTTGTCTTGTTGAAAATTTGGAGCCCTTATTTACAAAAGATAGGATTAAATATATAGATGCTTTTAAGATGAAACAATTGGTTATTAGGGGAAAGAAATAAATATACATATTAAAATTATTACGAACTCCATGGAGCATGTGGAGATCTTCCAACCACCAGGCATTCTTTCTTTCTTTCTTTCTTTCTTTTTTTTCTAAGGGGCAGTTAGGGGGGAGGGGTTAAGGGGAGGGGGTATGGGTTATATACATTGTTTTTTTCATACTTTGTAATCATTTAAAAATGCAATAAAAAATTATTTAAAAAAAAAGACTGCTGATGCTGGAATCTGTAGTACTGTACAAAGCAAACTGCTGGAGGCACTCAGCATGCTGAGTAGCAACTGTGGAGGCAAAGAGATGGTTGATGTTACAGGCCACGATCCTGCATCAGGACCAGTCCTTGGATATCATTGACATTTCCAATCCCGCACAAATAGTCCAAGTTAAATCACATGGTCTTTTACCTCTTACTTTCCATTTTGTAAGTCACAACTAGACTTCTTTTTCTACAATCAGGTGAAACTGAAGCATTACAAATGTCCACTTCTCCTGTTCTATCAGAGCTGAGTCATGTCCAACTATTGTTGAATTCTCTCTCACCATGCTGGGTGAATGTCCTGCTTAACCCATCTTGACAAATTCAGTGTCTTTAGTGAACTGGTAAACACACCTACTTTGTGAAACAATAATTTATCTGCTTTTCTTACAGCATACATTGCATTCACTACTCATAGCATGCATGCCTCATGAAGGCAGACATACATAGATGTACAACAAAGCACAATCCCTTATCCACTGCCAAGCTTCTGATTACATCACTATATCTCAATCACACTTCCATTCTACTTCCCATTCTCAGTGTCCTTATAAAGCTCAGAGTAACCTCAAGGAAAGGTATCCCCACTTTTAGTTGGAGATTTCAAAATGCAACATTGAATTAAATAATCGCATCAAATAATTAAATACTGGATTAAATAATCAAATAATTAAGTGAGGCAATAAGCATATAAAACAGTTCATCTCTGTGACGGGAGAACACTCATCATAGTACAATAGTCTCTGTTTAATTATTTTCTGCATTATTATTGCACTGTATTGTACATTGATAAATTATTATTGTGTATATTATCATTCTGTGTTTTATCATTAGTTAATATTATTGTAGTTATTATTATTGCTAAGTGTATTTTTAAATGTTGCTGCTGTAGCAAAATAATTTTCCACTCAAGGTCAATAAAGTACTTTATTAATATTATTATTCTGTTGCAACATACAAAAAATGCTCCAGCTACACATATAACCATATAACAATTACAGCACGGAAACAGGCCATCTTGGCCTTTCCAGTTCGCTTACTCTCACCTAGTCCCACTGACCTGCCTTCAGCCCATAACCCTCCATTCCTTTCCTGCCCATATACCTATCCAATTTCTTAAAAAAAATCATGGGACAATTTACAGTGACCAATTAACTTACCAACCAGGTAGTGTGGGAGGAAACCAGAGCACCCGGAGGGAACCTGCATGATCACGGGAAGAACGTATAAGCTTCTTACCAAGCAGCGGCGGGAATTGAACCCGGGTCATCGGTACTGAAAAGTGCTGTCCTAACCACTACGCTAGCTCAGTTAATTACATAATAGCTTGATAATAAATGAACTTTGAACTTTGAGTGGATCTCTGGAATTCTGTGGCCCTGAAGGTTCTCAAGACCAGTCAAGGTGGATAAATATTTGAAAGATTGATAGATTATGTATTATGGGGACCTGCCAGAACACAGGGGATGAGGCCAGCATACATCAACCATGATCAAAGCAACTGGTTGAGGAACCGAGTGGCCTACTCCTGCTCCTGTCTTCTTGTCTTCTTGTGTTTGAGCACTGACAGTGGAATTAAATTAATTACAGTGAACAATAATGTTATTATTCTAGCAGAGCAGCATTTAGTCCCCAGGTAATTTGGATTTGCTGTCCTCTGTGCCTCCCCTTGTTCAGCTTGTGCTTAACTCAGGCGGTGATTGAGTAGAAAAGCTGTTTGTCTTGCTGTCGGACTGCCACCGTCACAATATAGATGCAAGAGATTTCAATTCTGGGAAACTGGAACATAAAGTAATCAGCTGGAGCAACTCAGCAGGTCGAGCAGCATCTGTGGGAAGAAAGGAGTTATAGACAATAGACAATAGGTGCAGAAGTAGACCATTCGGCCCCTCGAGTCTGCACCGCCATTCTGAGATCATGGCTGATCATTCACTAACAATACCCAGTCCCTGCCTTGTCCCCATATCCCTTGATTCCCCTATCCATCAGATATCTATCCAGCTCCTTCTTGAAAGCATCCAGAGAATTGGCCTCCACCGTCTTCCGAGGCAGTGCATTCCACACCTCCACAACTCTCTGGGAGAAGAAGCTCTTCCTCAACTCTGTTTTAAATAACTGACCTCTTATTCTCAATCCATGCCCTCTGGTACTGGACTCTCCCAACATCTGGAACATATTACCTGCCTCAATCCTATCAAATCCTTTAATTATCTTAAACGTTTCAATCAGATCCCCTCTCAATCTCCTCAATTCCAGCGTGTACAAGCCCAATCTCTCCAATCTCTCTGCGTAAGACAGCCCTGCCATCCCAGGAATCAACCTAGTGAATCTACGCTGCACTTCCTCAATTGCCAGAATGTCCTTCCTTAAACCTGGAGACCAAAACTGTACACAATATTCCAGGTGTGGTCTCACCAGGGCCCTGTACAAATGCAAAAGAACATCCTTGCTCTTGTATTCAATTCCCCTTGTAACAAAGGCCAACATTTCATTTGCCCTCTTCACTGCCTGTTGCACTTGCTCATTCACCTTCATTGACTGGTGAACTAGGACTCCTAGGTCTCTTTGCATTTCTCCCTTACCTAACTCGACACCGTTCAGACAATACTCTGCCCTCATGTTCCAGCTTCCAAAGTGGATAACTTCACATTTATTCACATTGAATGACATCTGCCAAGTATCTGCCCACTCACTCAGCCTATCCAAGTCTCCCTGTATTCTCCTAACGTCTTCTTCGCATGTCACACTGCCACCCAGTTTAGTATCGTCAGCAAACTTGCTGATATAGTTTTCAATGCCCTCATCTAAATCATTGACATAAATCGTAAAGAGATTTACGATAGTTGTCGACGTTTCAGGTCAAATTTCTTGATCAGTTCTGATGCAAGGTTTCGACCCAAAACATTGACATCTCCTTTCCTCCCACAGGTGCTGCTTCAAATAAATTTACACCTATATCCGCATTTGCTCAGTTTGTTGTCCATTGTTTACAGTTACTGTTCTATGGATTTGCTAAGTATGCCTGCAAAAAAGGAATCTCAGGTTGTAGCAACACACACAAAATGCTGGTGGAATGCAGCAGGCCAGGCAACATCTATAGGGAGAAGTACAGTTGACGTTTCAGGCCGAGATCCTTCGTCAGGACTAACTGAAAGCAAAGATAGTAAGAGATTTGAAAGTAGAAGGGGGAAGGGAAAATGTGAAATGATAAGAGAAGACCGTGAATAGATATAGGAGAAGGGGTGGGGTGAAGCTGAGAGCCAGGAAGGTGATTGGCAAAAGGGATACAGAGCTAGAGAAGGGAAAGGATCATGGGACAGGAGGCCTAGGGAGAAAGAAAGGGGGAGGGGAGCACCAGAGGAAGATGGGGAACAGGCAGAGTGATGGGCAGAGAGAGAAAGAAAAAAAAGGGAGGGGGAAAAGAAACTAAATATATCAGGGATGGGGTTAGAAGAGGAGGAGGGGCATTAACGGAAGTTAGAGAAGTCAATGTTCATGTGCCATCATGGGACGTGGAATTAAAATATGTGGCCATTGGGAGATCCTGCTTTCTCTGGCGGACTGAGCGTAGGTGTTCAGCGAAACGGTCTCCCAGTCTGCGTCGGGTCTCACCAATATATAAAACACCACACCGGGAGCACCGGACGCAGTATACCACATCAGCCGACTCACAGGTGAAGTGTCGCCTCACCTGGAAGGACTGTCTGGGGCCCTGAATGGTGGTGAGGGAGGAAGTGTATAAAAGGCCACACCGGGAGCACTGGACACTGAACCGTTTTGCTGAACACCTATGCTCTGTCCGCCAGAGAAAGCAGGATCTCCCAGTGGCCACACGTTTTAATTCCACGTCTCATTGTCATTCTGATATGTCTATCCATGGCCTCCTCTACTGTCAAGATGAAGCCACACTCAGGTTGGAGCGACAACAGCTTATATACCGGCTGGGTAGCCTCCAACCTGATGGCATGAAGATTGACTTTTCTAACTTCTGTTAATGCCCCTCCTCCCCTTCTTACCCCATCCCTGGTATATTTAGTCTTTTTTTTCCTCCTCCCTTTTTTTTCTTTCTCTCTCTGCCCATCACTCTTCTTGTTCTCCATCTCCTTCTGGTGCTCCCCTCCCCCTTTCTTTTTCCCTAGGCCTCCCGTCCCATGATCCTCTCCCTTCTCTAGCTCTGTATCCCTTTTGCCAATCACCTTTCTGGTTCTCAGCTTCACCCCACCCCTTCTCCTATATCTATTCACGGTCTTCTCCTATGATTTCACATTTTCCCCTCCCCCTCCTACTTTCAAATCTCTTACTATCTTTCCTTTCAGTTAGTCCTGACGAAGGGTCTCAGCCCGAAACATCGACAGTGCTTCTCCCAATAGATGCTGCCTGGCCTGCTCTGTTCCACCAGCATTTTGTGTGTGTTGCTTGAATTTCCAGCATCTGCAGATTCCCTTGTGTTTGTATCTCAGGTGTATGTGGTACCATGTATATATTCGGAACATTTTGCTTTGAACTTGCTGAGTTCCTCCCAGAGATAGTTTGTTGCTACTGTCCCAATGTGAATTCTTTTATCTGGATAACTGGTGTATTACTGAGCTCCCCAAAGGCCCATGCACAATGAGGCTGTCATTCAATCTTACCTACCTTCAACCTCATGGAACCCCTTAACATAAAAGCAAAACACTATGAATGTTAGAAATCTGAAATTAAACAGAAAGACTCAGCAGTTCGCAGCATTGATCGTTTGATGGAAAGTCTATGTATATACCTCCAAGGGAGTTGATCTATATATCTCAAAGGACAAAGGAATCAGAGACTATGAATATTATTAAGATAAAGAGGTTCCTGAAAAACAAGGGGTGGGGGGGGGGGGTTAAAGGTTACTGGGACAAATAAGAACATGTGCCAAAATTATAGCTAAATCTAAGCCTGCTCATTGAATAACAAAGCAGGATGAAGGAGCTAACTTGCCTTCTTCTGCTGCTAATTTGCAAGCTTTTATGTTCCCATATTGATCACAATAACCATGCAGGAACATTTTGTGGAATATTTGGCTGTGATTGCTTTCCAAATTCATAAAATAGGAATGGTAAAGATATTAGCTTGCAGTTTATTCATTTAACATAAACTGTGATTTGACCAATATTTACTTCCACGTATTGGACTTTAAGACAGCAAATACACCATGTGACAAGAACTCCTGTTTCGGGTTAGAATTCTCTTTGTTGAAGTATAAAACATCACACCAAATGTGTCATCTACAATGCAGATGTAGATTGCATCAGCAGTGTTCTCTGGGGATCTGCTACTCAAGGGGAAAAAAAGAGTTTGGTGCTTCATTACACTTATTTTGTAATAGTGTGAAAAATACACAAGATCCTTTGATATCTTGTATTTTGCTACAAGTAAAAAGCATTTTCCATTTTGAGAGAATAGCCCATGATTAGTAAATGGGGCACAGGGACACATTTTGTGACCACCTTGTGGGAACATCTGTAAAAAATTAGATTGTCACTGCTAATAAAAGAAAGAATTCAATCAACCTAGCTTTCTTAATTCCCCAATGAGGGTTTGAACAGAAGAAGTGTTTAACTGCAAAGGACCATGACCTTAGGTAAGTTTTTAACCATATTCTGCTGTCTTTGATTTAGATCCCAGTATCCCCTTCCACAAAGTACATTCTTGTCAATTTCACCAGTGCAAATGTTGTCAGCTTGAGATCAGTATGTCTCTGGGCTGTTCATACACATACATAGAGCAGGAATATCACAAACCCTTCAAAGAGAAACCAATAGTGACTCAAATGTCTCTTCAGAAAATAGATGTCGTCTGCTAAGATAGTCCTCAAGAACATAGGAGACAGAGGTCAAGAAAAAAGTCAGAAGTAGTTAAGGCTGTGGTATCCAATTTCTACAGTCCATTTGTTAATTTTACATATAGCAAACCGAGCAACCAATGATCTCCAAGAAGTCAAGCTGATAAAGAAACATAGCGTTCAGTGGATCGAATTACAATACGATATGTATCTCAAGGTGGCTGCAAATATTATTGTAGACATTAACCTTATATTTTTTAAAAATTCTTTCTTTAGAAGGATGTTACTGGCAAGGCCTGCATTTATAGTTGTGCTTAATTGTCCAAACCTGATGCAATTTATCTCCTTGGCAGGCCAGATCAGAAGGATGTTAAAAGTAAAAACACTATGATTTGCATATAGTCCAAACTGAGTTAGGGCCCGATTTCCTTCCCTAGTTGCAACAGACAGCTTCACGGTCACTTACTGCTGCCAACATTTTTGTTCCCAGACCTCTTAAAAAGTGAGTACAAATTGTGCTATAGTGTTTTTAAAACACATAGAATTAGCAAAAAGAAGTGCACCTCATAAAGCAGCCCTGAATACGTTATTTTTGGTCTAGATCTGATTTATACAATATGCCAGTTTTCTTGTGGTATATTTTGACAGGCCTGTGAATGAATTCGGGAAGAATGAATCGCACAGAGACAAGCTATCAGGAACGGCACGTAACACTGCAAAGTGAGAATTGTTACATTACTCTGAGGGTGTATTAATACAGGAAGCAGAGCCAGTTCCTTTGAATAGCCTCAGGCTATTCCCTGTGATATACCAAGCTGCCCATTATTCAATAAGCATGTTGGAACTCACAAAGTATTATTTCAATTAATTTAAGCAGATTTTATTTTTTTAGATTAAATATAACAAGCACATGCTTTGTAATATTATCTTCCAGCACAGGCAGAGAAGGAGCACTAATGAAATTACATTTGTAATCCTGTAAATTCCTCCAGCCTTGCAATCCTTCGTGTTCCTTGCAGTTGTATTTCTTGCTTCGATATCTTTTGTGATTTTAATCGTGGCTAAATTGATGGACGTATCTTCAACTGCCCAGGTTATCAGCTGAAGTCTTGTCTCCCTAAATCTCATTATTTTACTATTCAACCTGGATCTATTAGTATTGCTCTTGCCTGAGTCAGGAAGCTTTGTATTCAAGTCCCAGTCCAAAGAGTTAAACATAAAACACGGAGCTGATACCCTATTGGAGATGGGATGGGGTGGGTTTATTGGTGGTGGGTGCGGGGAGAAAAGACTTTGTCAAACTGGTAATGGACACTAAAGATTCCATGACATTATTTTGAAGGTGAGTAGAGCAATTATTTCTGGTACACTGGCCAGAACTCAACATAATTGAAGGCACTTAATTGGGGATGACATCGTGTCAAGAGCAGCTCCAATCCTGACCATCAATGCTGCATGTTTCTCTAGTGTTTTGTATGGCTTTCCTCCAAGTGCTCTGGTGTTCTCCCACAACCTGAAAGAGTGCAAACTGATATGTTAAGTGGCCAATATAAATGACCTCTGGTTTATAAGGTAGGTGAATAGTGGTTGAAACTGAGGAGAATGAGGTTAGGGTAGGAACCAGAATCAGGTCTATTATCAGGTATATGAAATTTGTTAACTTAGCAGCAGCAGCTCAATGCAATACATAATACAGAAAAAGAAGAAAATAATAATAATAATAATAATAATAATAATAAAAAATAATAAAGAAGTCAATTACAGTATACATGCAAAAAGCAGAAATACTATATATTAAAAAAGTGAGGTAGTGTTCAAGGGTTCAATGTCCATTTAGGAATCAGATGGTAGAGGGGAAGAAGCTGTTCCTGAATCACTGAGTGTGTGCCTTCAGGTTTCTGTACCTCTTTCCTGATGGTAACAATGAGAAAAGGCATGTCCTGGGTTCTGGAGGTCCTTAATAATGGATGCTGCCTTTCTGACACACTGCTCCCTGAAGGGCTTTTGCAAAATAGGTACTTGATGGACTCAGTGGGTGGAAGGCCACGTTGCAGCTACAAAGAAAGCAAGAGAGCAGCTTTATTTCATTAGGAGTTTGAGGAGATTTGGTTTGACACCTAACACACTTGAAAACTTCTCTAGATGTTCTGTGGAGAGCATTCTGACAGGCTGCATCATTGTCTGGTATGGGGGTGGGGGGTGGTGGCTACTGAACAGGATTGAAAGATGCTACAGAAATCTGTAAAATCAGTCAGCTCCATCTTGGGTACTAGCCTTCATAGTATCCAAGACATCTTCAAGGAGCAGTGCCTCAGAAATGCCATTATCAAGGACCTCATTACACAGGGCATGCCCTCTTCTCATTAATACCATCAGGAAGGAGGTACAGAAGCCTGAGGCCACACATTCAGTGATTCAGGAACAGCTTCTTCCCCTCTGCCATTGGATTCCTAAATGGACATTGAACCCATGAACACTACCTCACTTTTTAAAATATTTTCTCTGTTGCACTATTTTAATCTAACTATTTAATATACATAATATACTTACTGTAATTGATTTATTTATTTTTTTTGTTCTAGGTTATCATGTATTGTGTTGAACTGCTGCTGCTAAGTTAACAAATTTCACGAGACATGACAGTAATAATAAACCTGATTCTGATTCCATGCTGTATACCTTGATGATTTTACATGACAACTTTAGCAACTTTACTCTAAAAGTAATTACTTATCTATTGACTGAGCCATCTTTACAAATGCTTGGTTTTAGGAGCTTGCCGGTTACGCATCTTGGCAGATAAGTTTCCCAAAATACCACAATAACTGCACTTCAAAAGAACCTTATAACCTGCTGGATAGCCTGAAAGGGGATTGAGAGGTGCTATGTAAATACAAATCTTTCATTGTTTCTTTGTCCATTATAAAAAGATGAGAGGAACTTATAATAATGGAACACAGAAAGGATTGGTTAAACAAGTACTAACACATTCATAAGCCATGATATGGCACACAAACTACATAGTTCTATTCATATTCATTGAATTGAATAATGGGATGGTCAGGGCATGTAAAGGGCATACAATGCAAAATGGCTTCACCGGATTTGCCTCCCTGCCCATGTCTAACTTAATGCCCCTGTTCATGCATGGTTTGTTCATAAGTCCCTTTTACACTCCCTCACATTAAGAGAAACACAAAAACATTGCACTTCTGAACTCAGAACGTAGGTCGCTGCCTGTGAGAACATGTAATTTACGTCATGCTAACATCTCCAAAGATAGCAGGATGTTACAGTTACTAGCAACAGAAAATTTTTCCATGCATTTTGTGTTAGTTTGGTTAATTGATTAAAATAAATGACAGCAAGCCTCACTGTATTTTTATATTTTATACGGCCTAACAGAGCATGTTCTGCTCTGCTTTTTGCTTGTTTAATAATAAAAGATGAGATTCAACTTATCACTTCTACTGTCTGAACCATTTTATGATAGGATCTATAGATAAAAATAAAATCCTGCAGATGATGGAAATTCCAAAATATAAACTGAAAAGTCTGGAAATACAGAACTTTTTGACGGTCATCAATTTAAATCAGTAATTCTGTTTCTCTTTCACAGATACTTCAGGACCTATTGTGCATTTTCATCAACTACAACTTTTATTGGATTGTACTGTGCTGGATTGTGCTGTCTTTCTAGGTACCTGTCCCTCCCCTGGTAGTCCAAAGGCTATAACAAGCTAACTCCTCAGTTTTGCAAGCATTCCATAAGCTCACGAGTTCAGGCTTGTGACCAGCCCTTTGCACCGGCATCTCAAGGCCTCACCCCCAACACCATTCCGTCGATCTCAACAGCTCATGATCTCAGAAGTTTTTCATGCTGTTTTTAAAAGTCGCCGAAAAATAGAAAGATTTAAAACCTGTTGAAATTGAGTTAAATAATTTCAGAACTGAAAAGTAATGGATGCAATAAATTGTACAATAAGCCATTTTTGGTTAATCGAGACATGAATACTGTATAGAGCAAAATAAAGAAAAGCAAACAAAAACTGCAAAACTTCTCTAATTAAACTCGGTTAGTCCTTTCAAAGGCAAAATTATGCAGATGTCAGAAATCTGAAGAGGAATGGAAGTAATACAAATGAATGGAAGCACACAGAATGCCCCAATGATGGTTGGTGTAAAGCTGAGAGTCAGGTATGTATACCCAGCTCCTAGGCTCAGTAAGTCACAGAACATCCCTGAGTTCAATATTGAGCTCAGGCCTGTCTACAGGGTCTGTGCACAAGACCCAAGCTGACTGACTTGCAGATTATTCTCTGTGGAATTGCCAGTTAGCAAATCCAATACAAAATATGCTTTGAGGTTGTTTGCCATGTCTAATAATTTTGTGGTAATACATGTTTTAGCAATTAAAATAACAGTGGACTTGTTTATCGTGAAGATGCCTAACGCTTGCTGATAATATCAATGCAATTGAATATCAGATGAGGAACAATGGAGAGAGGAGCCAGTGAGGGTGGGGAATACATAATGGCTAATAGACACAAAATGTTGGAGGAACTGCTCGATGTTTCAGGATGAGAACCTTCGTCAGGATGGAAAGGATGGGGAATTAAACCAGAATAAGTATTCATATACCTTTCCTCTCAGCTGGCTTCACCTAAAGCTTCCCAGCTTGTGCTCTTTCCCCTCCCCCCAACTTCCTTATTCTGGCTGTATCCCCCCCCCCTCCCACCCCTTCCTTTCCAGTCCTGATGAAGTGTCTCAACCCGAAATGTTGACACTTTATTCCTCACCATAGACACTCCCTGACCTGCTGAGTTCCTCCAGCATTTTGTGTGTTACGGTTGGCTGATTGATTTCTTGTTCGGCCACAGAAACCCAGCTTTTTCTCTTTACTTCCACCTTTATATTTCTCAAGTGAAAAATATAAACTTATATAAAATGTCAGCTTTACATACCGCTGTTCCCTCTTTGCACACTGTCAACCCATTACATACGGTATGCAATCAAGCACCACTACGTAGTGCCTCAACAAGAGCTCAGAGAAATGGTCAGATTTCTGGTGTGGTCCCTCCATCAACTCCTGACAGATGTGTAACATTTTACCAGCAATATTCTTTGCTTCAGCTTATCAATATGTGCAGCTTTGAATGGTTTTCTATGCCAGAAATATACTTGACATGATTAGAATTATATTGTTAAACATTAATAGATGTTGCTTTCAACTCAGGTTGACCAAAAAACATTGTTAATGGTTGGAATTCATCAATGGGCATGGTCAAATAAATAACTGAACACCAGATTTGCATTTTTTATATTTCTTCCTTTTCATCATGTAATATTATTGCCAGGTGAATGCATTGAATAAAAGTTGGCTCAAGCAAGTTAACTTTCTATATTTTCGTATGTGTTGCATAATGAGTTTGGTGATTGTTTTTGGCAAGTTGTCTGCCATACACTTCTAGAACTCTGGCATCCAATCTACAATGTTCCCCCCATACCTTTTTGTTTTCCCTCATTCTGGTGGCCCTCTCACCCCTTCTGTTCTCCTCCACTGCCCTCCCTCTCACCAACCCACCCTCTTCTCCCTCCCATTCTCTTCTTTTTATTCCATGGTCCATTGTCATCTCATGTCAGATTCCATCACCTTTTGCCTTTCACTTCTTCCATCTATCACCATCCAGCTTCTCACAACATTCCCCTTCAACCACCTACCTTCCCCCTCACCTATCACTGTCAATTAGTTCTCTTCCCCTTCTCCCTCCCCAACAACACCTCCCTGGCTCCCAGGCCTTCTTATTCTGGCTTCCACCTCCTTCCTTTCCCATCAACTTGAAGGGACTCGATCCAAAAAGTAATTTGTTTAGTTTCCTTTGTAGATGCTGCCTGACCTGCTGAGTTCCTCCAACATTTTGTGTGTGTGTGTGTGTGTGTGTGTGTGTGTGTGTGTGTGTGTGTGTGTGTGTGTGTGTGTGGCCCAGACTACTAATTTGTTTAGTTCTAAATATTCAATGAAACAAATGCTGGAAGCTAAATATCAAATCTGTTTGTCGAAATAATAAAGAAAATACAAATTTGGTTGAGCCCAAGAAACTAATAGCCGATATACAGTAAATCATTAAAATGTGGAATACATTAATCTATATTTGCAGACTTTCCCATTTCTATAGCCACAAAACTATGCAAAATTAGTTATAAGTATTCTGTCAAAGAGTGCTGTAAATTGTCTTCTCTTGGAAGTAAGTGGCTAATGAAACCAAGTGACGTGCAACATGGGTTGAAAAGACTATCTACCATTTGAAGAACAACAAGGCCTACAAACAGGACAAAATCCCTGATGAAGTTTGAAAGCATGGTTGAAAAGTACTTTGGTGCAAAATCACAATCTCATCTCCCTCATGTGACATGAGGACTAGCTGAGAACCTCAAGTAAAGTCAAATCAATTCAAGTTAAGTTTATTGTCAGTTATCTAGATACATGTACTGTATACCATCAAATGAGCTGCCTCTCTGGACCAGGGTGTAAACCACAGTAGTATATGTAACGTATATATAATGCACAATAACCTAGGAAAGTAAGGATAAAATCTATGGATGAATTAAACATTAATAAACCAAGTAAAGTGCATAAATTAAATATTGTCAGATACAGAATAGATTAACTGGTGCAATGCAGTTGGGAGTTCAGAAGCCTAATGGTCTGAGGGTAGAAACTGTTTACCATCCTGTCAGTTCTTGTTTTTATGCATTGAAAGTTTCCTGCCTAATGGTAGAAAGAGGTACACTTGCCATTGAGGGAATACAGTAAATATTCATATTCATTAGGCTATTTCCTTTCCCAGATGATTTGCCATACTTATTAAGAGATGTTAGAATAGGCCCGAATTCTATAGAGTTTAGAAAAATATGATGCAATCTAAATGAAATATATAACATTCTACATGGACCTACAGACTGAATGCAGAGAAGATGTTTGCCTGAGGAAGCTAGGTCCAGGTCACAGTTGGAAAATAAGGATTTTAATTTCTCAGGAAGGGTCACTGACCTGAAATATTAATTGTTTCTCTTTCTTCAGATGCAGACATGATAAGGATTTACAAGATTTTCTTCTTTTATTTCAGATTTCTAGCATGTATTGATTGAATGATTGCAGTATTTTAGTACAGACACAAGAAGAAACCACTTTATTCAGAAGTTGTTGAATCTTTAACATTCTCTATACCAGAGAACTGTGGTCATAAGTCTCTTAAAGACAGAGATAGGTAGATATTTCGAAATGCAGGAAGCTGGATACAGTACAAGTAGATAGGAATGAAGTAAAATATCAGCCGTGATCCTGATGGAGATCAGAGTGAGATTGGGTGGGTCCAATGGCCTGCTCCTGCTCTTACTTCATTTGCTCATTTTTTCCTCAATCATATAACAATTACAGCACGGAAACAGGCCACCATGGCCCTTCTAGTCCGTGCTGAATGCTTACTCTCACCTAGTCCCACCGACCTGCACTCAGCCCCTAACCCTCCATTCCTTTCCTGTCCATATACCTATCCAATTTTACTTTAAATGACAATATTGAACCTGCCTCTACCACTTCTACTGGAAGCTCGTTCCACACAGCTACCACTCTCTGAGTAAAGAAGTTCCTCCTCGTGTTACCCCTAAACTTTTGCCCCTTAACTCTCAACTCATGTCCTCTTTTTTGAATCTCCCCTACTCTCAATGGAAAAAGTCTATCCACATCAACTCTATCTATCTTCCTCTTAATTATAAATACCTCTATCAAGTCCCCCCTCAACCTTCTACGCTCCAAAGAAAAAGGACCTAACTTGTTAAACCTTTCTCTATAACTTAGGTGCTGAAACCCAGGTAACATTCTAATAAATCTCTTCTGTACTTTCTCTATTTTGTTGACATCTTTCCTATAATTCGGTGACCAGAACTGTACACAATACTCCAAATTTGGCCTCGCCAATGCCTTGTACAATTTTAACATTACATCCCAACTCCTATACTCAATGCTCTGATTTATAAAGGCCGGCATACCAAAAGCTTTCCTCACCACCCTATCCACATGAGATTCCACCTTCAGGGAACTATGCACCATTATTCCTAGATCACTCTGTTCTACTGCACCATTATTCCTACAAACGTTGTAGATCACTCTGTTCAAATGAGTTTTTATCTGAATTTGCTGGTTATGCTTTTCCCAAACAAGCAAAAAAGTATCCTGAATAAGGGGTCTCACCCTGAAGCATCAACTTTATTTGCATAGATGCTGCCAGGCTTGCTGAGTTGCTCTGGATTTCTAGTACTGGTCCACAATCCCTTATCTGAAATCCTTGGGGCCAGTTGCTTTTCAGAATTCTGAATTTTTTGGATATCAGAATCCCTTCTTATTGGTTCCGCCCCCCCCCCCCCGCTGATACCAAAAGACACGTATGCTCAAGCCCCTTATTTAACCTGTCTCAGTGCGGGTGGACTTTAGGACCCGGCGGAGCTCCAGACCTACGCACATCCTCCCGTATACATTAAATCATCTCCAGGTTACTTATAATAACTAATACAATGTAAATGCTATGTAAGTAGTTGTTATACTGTATTGTTTAGGGAATAATGACAAGAAAAAAAAATTTTTCCAACAAAAACATTCAATAAAACATAAAAATATACAGCTTCAAACAAACAGAATCAAACAGATGGTAAATGACTTATTGGAATAAATGTAGAACGTCACTGTCATTATGAAACTTCAGTAAATTGTCTTTCTGTTTCTTTAAATCATATACAGTGGTAGTTCTGACTCCATATTCTTCAGTAAGATGCCGCACAGACACACCACGATCAAGCTTCTGCAATAACTCCACTTTCTGCGTTATTGATAATGATAGATGCTTTCTTCTCTTTCTCTCATTGTTACCCATAGGGGCATCTGCAGCTCTTTTTGACATTTTCACAGTGAAATTAAACACAAAGTCAACAGTGAACACAAAATATCAGTGAACAGCAAGTGCACATGTAACCAGTACGAGCGCTGAGCCACAACTGACGTCTGGCGGCCTCTGCTAGTGCTGTCACGTCACACCTGAGTGACGTCAGCTATTGGCGAAAAAAACTAAGGTTTTCAGAGCTATTTGGATTTCAGAATTTCGAATAAGGGATTGTGGACCTGTATCTGCAGACTTTTTCACGTTTAAGCCACGTTTGCTTTATCTACTAAACCAAAATCTTGAATAATTTTAAATACATCTGAAGTAACGTTCATCTTTTCTTTCTGAAGTGAAAAGAGGCCCAGTCTGTTTTTTTCTCCCGATACATATGCCCTCAATTTCTGGAACCATCCTTGTAAATATTCTCTGCACCTTTTCCAATGGCTTTAACCTTTATTGTAGTAAGGTAACCAGAACTGCATGCAGAATGCCATGTGTTCTCTAGTTAAAGTTTCATACCAGTTTAAAATAACTACTTATTTACGTTTAAAATGTCTACTTTCAAATCTCTTACTATCTTTCCTTTCAGTTAGTCCTGACGAAGGGTCGGCCCGAAATGTCAACAGTGCTTCTCCTTATAGTTGCTGCCTGGCCTGCTGTGTTCCACCAGCATTTTGTGTGTGTTGATTGAATTTCCAGCATCTGCAGATTTCCTCATGTTTGCTCTTAAAATATCTTCTTGACTTTTCATTTCTATTCCTCCAGAAATATTATCTAGTACTTACATCACTTTTTTATTATTGTCGACCGACATGAAACACGGTTTCTGTTTCTCTTTCCACAAACCTGCATGGTAATTCCAACATCTGTTCTTATTCCTTCCAAACTTTGAAATGGATGTTACAGCAGATAGTTACAATTCCCCAGCAGTGCTTCTGTAGATTTAAATCATTTACTGATCTTCGCCCTATGTTTAGCATAGATTAAAAAGCTCAAATTGCAGTTTAAGATTTTTGATTTTTAGTAACAATAATACAAAAGAACTGTATTGTTAGTGTGAAAATTTAGAATTTCCCACATACAAATCTTAATTAACTCTTTGTTCATCATAAAAATCAGAATCAAGCTTATTATCATTAAAATATTGTTTTGCAGCTGCAGTACAACATAAGACATTAAAGTTACTATAAGTTACAAGATGAATAAATAGTTAAAAGACAAAGAATGAGGTAGTGTTCATGGGTTCATCTAGCTCAGGGGTGGGCAAACTTTTTGACTTGAGGGCCACAAAGGGTTCTAAAATTTGACAGGGGGGCCGGACCAGGAGCAGATGGACGGAGTGTTTTGGTAATACACCTCATAAGAGAAAATAAAATATCATGGGATATGTAGAAAACATGTGCTTTAATTTCAATTGAAAATGAACAAATGCATTACAACAAAATATCTTTGAAGTCCCATGGTATTTAGCTATTTATTGAAATGACTTTTAATACACTGAAAATTAAATGAATAAAATACAGCTTTTTTAAATAGTAACAGTTATTATTTTAAAGCACTGAAAATTCTGTTATCCTTCAAGATATTATCATCATCACTCTCCTCCTGACTGTCTTTATTTCAAAAACGGTAGGAGATGCAGGTCTACTTGTCCTGCTCCTACTTATTCAATTGTCCCCTGTGCCAAAACTCAACAACGACCAGCACAAGGGCAGAACACAGTATGCAGAGCCCGTTATTTGAAATGGAGCGCATTTTTTATTTTGAGAACGTACGTGCACCTGCGCACTACTCATGTCCATTTCTTAACAGAAATGACATGTAACATGTAAGGCTTATTGAAAAAAATATTTTCAAATGCATTTTTTACATAACACAACGAAGAAACTTATTTTTAATTTCAGTGGGAACAGTGTTGTTGGTCTCCCTTTTTAGCCAGCGCATCAAAGTCTGGATTTAGTTTTGTTGTGGCGATTCTCAGGATGGATCTGAGGTGTTAGTCAGTTAACTTTGATCTGTGGCTGGCTTTGTTGATGTTCATGACGCTGAATGCCTGTTCACACAAATAGGTCGAGCCGAACAAAGAGTAAAGCGCAAATGTGGAGTAATACGCTGCACCTCAGCAAAGGTCAATGTGTAGCGGTGTGCTACATGCAGCGCTAAAATTACGACACGGAGTCGGTAACTGCAGTCGAAGAAAAAAAACTTTATTCAAAATCCCCAGCCTCACTTTTAAGCCTCCCTCAACCTGCCCCCCTGCGCAGAGGCTCCAAAGCTCTGTGCTCGCAAATCCCCGCAGGCAATCTTCTTTAGCCGGAACGCTGGCTAATTGTGAGCCGGTTCGGATGTGCCAGGAAATGGGTCGCCACAAATGCATATAGAGTGTGTCATCTATTGGGAAAATGCCAGAATTGCTGGGAAAAAACGTTAACAAGGTTTATTAATATAATTTCATCAAGTTCTGCGGGCCGGATTAAAAAGCTTAACGGGCCGCATATGGCCCGCGGGCTGTAGTTTGCCCATGCCTGATCTAGCTGCTTCCTCCAATGATCTGAAACATCTCCACCATCCTAGACTGGCCAGGCAAACAAACAGCACAAAAACTTCCCCCACCAGTTTCCATCATGGGGGAGCTGGCCACCAACCCTTACCTAATCCTTGTATATTTCAGCAAGTAGACAGGACTAGCAAACCTTCTATTCTGCTGCTTGAGCTGGTATGGTCTGTGGTTCGTATGACAGACAGAAAGTCAGCAGAGTATCAAGGAGCAGTCCTGGTTAGCAAAAGAAACCACATTGTGGGGAACAGTTCTCTGTAATTCTGCTAATAATTCACATGTTCTTATATTTTTCTGTACCACAAGATATAAAACAGCAGGTCCCCCCTTGCTGTTCCGTGTGCCCGCCTCAACTTGCTCTGTCTCTTACGGTTCCATCACAGTGGTCCCGACGTGGAATTGCTCTCAGTGTAACGGAACAGGCTACTGCTTGTCAGTGAGTTCCTACCACATAATTAATAACTGAGCTTGGAAATGTGGCCAAGGTCATGATGGTGTCAGGGCTTCAGGCAGAAGTCAAGTCCTGATATTTCTTTATTACAAATGGTAATGGATACCATTATGCAGGTAGATATTCAGCTCTGAAATTTTCATAAATAGTTTGATACACAACATATTCCACAACCCAAGGACTCTACAATATATGTTCTCAGCATTATTTATTTATTATTACTTTTTTTGTATTTGTACAGATTTTTTTCTTTTGCACATCGGTTGTATGTCAGACTTTGTGTGTAGTTTTTCATTGATTCTATTGCACTTCTTTGTTCTACTGTGAATGCCTGCAAGAAATTTTTTTTTGAGTATATGCTGACATATACATACTTTGATAATAAATTTACTTTGAACTTTGGCCCCAAAGTTGATGTATATCAAATTTAATATGCCCATCCTGCACACAGATCTTGTTTCAAATCCCTTATTATCTCCGATTGCTGTGCAAGTTAAGGACAGGGACAAACCATATAAAAGCCTCTAGAAATTTAATTTTACTTAGGAAATGTGATCAGCCACTTAAAGTTTGCCTTTGGGCAGAGAATGACTGCTTTCTGTTTTTCCTGGTTGTTATCTAGCTGGAGGACCCAATTACAGAAACAGGGAGACATAAGAGTCTGCAGATGCTGCAACCCGGAGCAAAAGATAAACTGCTGAGAGAACTCAGCAAGCTAGGCTGACGGTTGATGTTTTTGGGTTAAAACACTGCATCAGGACTGTTGATTGCATCAGGAATGCTGTTTGACCCCCTGAGTTCTTCCAGCAGTTTACAGAAACATTATTTTTCATAAACAAATAGCCTTTTGATTAAAATACATGCAGAAACCATTTGAAGCTGGCTAACAGCCAGGGATGCCGGAAATGCTCACCAGACCAGACATCAGCTGGACAGAGTTTATGTTTTAGGCTGATGAGCTGTTGGCTGGAGCAGATAAAGGTAGAACTTTAACAACAAAGCTATAAGAGGCAAGAAAGTAGATGAGGTGGGATAGGTGGGTGACACAATGAGAAGAGAAAAGGTATTAAATTAAAGGTTTGCAATGAGAAGGACGGGAGAGATTAAATGAGCAAAATAATGATGATAGAGAGGAAAGAGATTGGTTTGTTATAAGTAACTAAGATTGGACTAGTTCTTTTATTGCTCTCTCTATAACTGCTGCCTGACCTACTGAATTTCTGTTTTTAATTAAAGAAACAAACTATGGGTTTGTGTAAATGCCAGTTACTGAAACATTATCAGTACAAACTGACCCAAAAAGAAGAGCAGTGATTACAAACACAACAGATTCTGCAGGCGCTGGAAATCTTGAACAACACACACAAAATGCTGGAGGAACTCAGCAAATCGGGAAGCATCTACAGTCAATGTTTCAGGCTGAGATCTTTCATCAGGAATGGAAAGGCAGGAAGGGGGCAGAAGCCAATTATATTCCGAATTTATTAAAGGCACTGTTAAAAATGAAAACTGTGAGACTGATAATGCTAACTGAAAGATGAGATACTATCTTTTGAAGCTTTGTTCAGTTTCATTGGTGCATACAGTGGGACAAGCATAGAGAGGTTATGTCAGATTGGGACATGGAACCCACTACATATTGGAGCCCAAACACAAATCGTATGACCACTTTCAAAGTTCAAATTTTATTATCTACACGCAGCTATGTTACTATATACAACCCTTAGATTCATTTTCTTGTGGGCATACTCAGCAATTCTTTGTGGACATAGATTGGAGATGTCCATAAAGTGGACATACTTTGAACTCCAAAATGTAGAGAATCTCACAACAGAGATGGTGAATGATGTTGATTAGACTATAAGAAGTAGCTTTTACTAGAAGAAATGTCTGAAGTTGTGAATGTTGGGCAGGGAGGAGCTTGAATGGGAACGTATTGTGAGAGAGGGATTCATTGGTGATGACGAAAAGTGGAGAGAAGGAGGAGATTTATCTGGTGATGTTTTGATACCGAAGAAATTCTGGAGGACAAATTTTATGAAAAGAGAAATTTATGCAATCTAAACTATCTTGGAATGTGGATTGAGTACAACTTCAATAGCAAAGAAAATAAAGAAAATAAAGTTCTGTCAATTAAATAAATCTGAAATCTAACCTTCAAAAAGTGACTTCAAATCAACCAAATTTCTTCAACTCCTTTGTTGGGGACTTTAAAGCACAAACTAACGCATAAAGTGGTCATCCAGTTTAAAGCACATCAGCGTGTGTGACTCATCAGCACCACTATTGACTGATCTGTTCTTGTCCAAGGGGGCATAACTACTGTGCCAGGAAGAATGAGCTAATTTCAATGAAAAATGTTGTCTTCAGCAAACTACCTGCCACAGATGGAACTCCTTAAGGCATTAGTGATGAGCAACCTTCACAGTTCTTGTGAAACCAAAGCCTTTGTCTGACTGAGGGCATCAGCTATCACTACGAATACATTGAATATAATAAATAGATTCAGAATTGATGTAACAGATTAATAGCTCAGAATTGACCAAACGGACAGTAGCAATACCAGCATTTTATTTCACTTGAGTCCATAAGCTTCTCTGTAACAAGTTCTGCCTCAATGAGGAGCGTAGAATAATGTAACCTGGTCAGTTTGGATGAGCTGCTCTTTAACTCTATTAACTCGATGAAGCATGAGTGGCTGACTTAATCATAACTACAACAGAATCTGCAAAATGTACGCTGAAGAGTAAAAGCTGTTTATTATAGAAAATCCTATACAAGTGATGTCACAACTAACCCTTTGGTCTCACAAATTTAATGATAGTAAGAATGAAGAAATGTCAGTGTTTTGTTGAGCCCTTGCAAGACTGAAATCTATTTGTCCAACAACTGTTTCACCTTCAGAAACAAGGTTGGAAGAGAGAACAAAGTTCTGCATATTCAGAAACTGGTCAATTAGACTGAACAAACTGAGATGAGAGTTATAGTGTAAAGAGGAAATAACTCTTTCCATATTGTTGATTACGTGCATTGCACAGAGAAAAAAATAATTTAAGCTTAACAATTTCCATAAATTATGGGTGAGTTTAATGAAACCATCAATTACATTTGACAGCACCCAAAATATTGTACAGCAACCCAAAATACTCCACATCTGCTAAATCAAACAAAATTTCAACATGATGCTACAACAGAGATATTAAGATAGCTGAGCAAATGCTGCTCAAGGAGTTAGATATAAATGTGATTTAAAGGAGGAAAGAGATGTAGATATGCAACTTGTTTTGGGGAAGGAAATCTGAGAGTGGAGTTTCAGTTGCGCAGGGAGTTATATTGTAAAAGTGAAGCGATTCAATCTGACGATGCTTAAGAAGCCAGAATTAGAGGAAAATAGCTATCTAGCAGAATTGTAATGTTGGGGGGTGGGGGTGAGCTGAAAAGAAGGATGAGAATTTCAAATTCAAGTCTCTGTTTAAATAGTTAATATTCATGTATTATTTTACACACTGGTCTAGTTCAGTACTACTAAGAAAGAAAGTGATGCAGAGTTCATTTTTTGTGCATCTGAAGGCATTTAAGTGAAACATTCTCTAAGTTACTGTACCGTTTTACAACTACTGCCTTCAAACCACCTTGTGTGGTTCATAGTGATTTGAAAAATGTCTATTTGATAGTTCTTTTGAAAATAAGAGGTCAGCATCGTTTGTTGAACCAATTACTGAACGGCAAAGATTTTCATTCCAAGATGCAACATAGAGAAAGTGTAATGCAGAGTTGTCATCATTTCTCCCATACAGAGGCCAAAGCAAGCTAAATGTTCCACATTGCTGCTTTACTGTGACATACTCAGAAAGCAAGACTCCAAGACTTCAGTTGTGTTTTCCATTTCATGAAACTGTCCCGTATTCTTTTTTAGAGCTTTCGCAGTCTGTGTGGGCTGCACCAGCAAAGATCTTTAAAGGGTAATCCACATCTGCATCCATTTATTACTTCTGATAAAGTGAATCGGCACAGTGATTTGACAGGGGAGAGTAGAAGTAACAGCAAAAGCCATTTGAAACATTATTTACAACAGGATGAACTACAGTACACAGGTAATGAATATTTAACAGGTGAAAACTTCTACCATGGGAACATTAGGGTTATTTGCTCTTACATTTGTTTCCAGGAACAGATGTACTGGGTAGCTTTATCACCTAATTTGTCAGACAGGAATCTCATTGAATCAGGTGGTATCCTGTGGGATATACTGATCTAATATAACACTCCAACTTCAATCAAAATTCAAATTATGTTGGGAGAGGAACAGCTTTGTCTTGATAAACACAAAGTATTCTACAGTTGCTGGAAATGCAGAGTAACACATGCAAAATATTGGAGGAGCTCAGCAAGCCAGGTATCCTAATGAAGGATTTTGGCTCAAGACGTCGTTTGTTAATTGCTTGACATGCTAACTTCCTCCAGCACTTTGTGTGTGTGTGTCTTTGAATTAAAGTATTTCACATAAGTGTTGCTATTTGGCCAATGGTACTTTCCACCAATTTCTGAAGCTGCTATGATCTTTGGTGACATTTTGGCTTCTGCTGAGGTAGATGTTAGCTTGACGTCATGATACTTCCCATTCTGCTTCTTTTGCTAACCTTTTCTTTAGCGATGTTAGTGATGGAAGACTCCAAGGAGCATTATCTTCAGACTCTACACCTTTAATATCCAGAGCACAAAAGCTGGACAGTCTCAGACATTAAAAATAGAAGGAAGTAAAGCATGGCTTAATAGTGGTAGCTAGCCTACAATCGTGGCCATTTTGATTCCAGCGACAGGTCTATATTAACAAAGCTTGTGGTAAGCGGCAAACACGAGGAAATCTGCAGACGCTGGAAATTCAAACAACGCACACAAAATGCTGGTGGATCACAGCAGGCCAGGCAGCATCTATAGGGTCAGGGACCCTTCATCAGGGTCTCAGCCCAAAATGTCGACAGTGCTTCTGTCTATAGATGCTGCCTGGTCTGCTGCGTTCCACCAGCATTTTGTGTGTGTTGTGGCAAGGGGGAGGGTGTGACAGGGTGAATCATCATAGTAACACCCTTCAGCTTCAATTAGGAATTGGGAGGAGCCCTCTTGTTCTTCCTAGCTCCATAGTTGGATAAGCAAAAAAAAAAATTAACTCATAGTTACAGTTGCAATCTGCAGCAAGCCTTCAAGGATACTGGCCTTTTCGCGTTTACCTGAATCTTGGTTTGTCCATCATTATTGATGAAGACCTCAACGCCATTAGTCACCTTGAGACTGGATGCGGTGTGTCCGATGACGACTGGTCAGGCCAATTTGGGCATGAAATGCCCTGGCACATGTGGGGCAGACATGTGTAGGCACTGCAGTTGTTGCACTGGTGGCTCTGGACTTGCGCAGCTCACGCTTAGCTTGTGCTTCAGCAGTGCGCCTTGACAGCCCTTGTGGATGAGGCCTCGCCAGGTAGGGCGGTTTTGTGCCAGCGTTCCCAGGTGGTAGTGTCTATGTCAAGTGACTTCAGGGAGGCCTTTAGTGTGTCCTTGTAATATTTCCTCTGCCCTCCATGTGAGCATCTTCCAGCAGAGAGTTCCCCAAAAAGGAGCTGCTTGGGTATGCGCTCGTCCGGCATGCGGATGACATGACCGGCCCACCGGCTCTGAGCTCTCATCAGCAGTGTGTGGACTGATAGTAGACTTGTTCTACATAGAACTTCAGTGTCTGGTATTTTGGTACCAGACCTGAATAAACTCCTGCTCCAATTGCAAACAAATTTTAGAAAATGGTGTTGAACTTGATTTATTCTCCTGATTTGCCAAAGTCCACAAACAAAAAAAGTCCAGACCAGTCCTGACCAGTAAGATTCCCCTTTGAGGGTTGAGCAGGATGTGCCGTAAGTGATTATGCATGGATGAGTGTGCACTTACAAAATCACTCTGACTCTTCCCCAACCAGAAGTCCTGGATGAATCGGGAGATTTCTAATCTGCTGAAGGTTAGGTCTGTGGCATTTAGTGCTGGCGATCAAGAGTCATACAAGAAGTTTACTGGAGTGAGATAGGCACCTTGGCTGAGCTTTGCCACAACAACAACTTCGCACTCAGCATCAGTAAAACTAAATTATTGTCTTCAGGAAGAGAATAAAGGACAAAAATGCAATCTACATTGGGGGAATGGCATTGGAGAGAGTCAGTGGTTGTAAATTTCTGGGTCCTGCACAAAGACACAATCTCAAGAAAGGCATGCTAGTGTCTTAACTTGCTTTGGAGATTAGGACAGCTTGGCTTGTCATCAAACACTTGAACAAACTTTTGCAGATCTGTTGTTGAAAGTATCTTGACTGGTAGCAATTCAAATACACAGGAACATAAGAAACTGCATAGAGTAGTGGATCTTCCTAATGCATTCTGGAACATCCCTCTCTACCATTGGTGGTATCTAAGGAGTCTCAAAGTTTGCCAAATCTCAGCTTGGTCATCTTCTTGCAGCAGGAGGTCCAGAAGGCTGAAGTCCCACATCACTTGGTTTAAGAACAGTTACAACCCTTCAACAATTCAGTTCTTGAATCAATGAGCACAGCTCTAATCACAAGAATTTAGCGATACTAAGACTATTTTGATCACTTTGCACTAAAGTGAACAGTTTTGTTCCAATTGTGTTCTTTCTTGCAAAAACTCAAGTTCAAGGTGAAGTTTAAGTTTATTGCAATCTGACTGTACATACAGTATATACTGCCCAATGAAACAACACTCCTCTGGACCATGGTGAACCCACAAACCATATATCACACAGCACTTAAACTGAAATATTACCAAAAATAAGTTAATAAAAATATAATTCAAAATGCATGCACTGTGCAGCACAGGTAAACAGTGAACAGGAAACAGCTCACTGTCCTAGCGATGAGGCCTCGGTCGTGGCAGGGTATTCATTAGTCTCACCGACTGAGGGGAGAAGCCGTTACCCAGTCTGGCAGTCCTAGTCCGGATGCTTCTGTACTTGCTTTCTTCAGTAAAGTGATTGTGAGGTGGGTGGTAGGGATCCTCCACAATGTGTTGCAATGCTCCCAGTCAATGTCATAAATAGGGGATAAGGAGACCCCATTGACCCTTTTGGAGGCTTTTACTGTCCTCTATAGGACATTGTGATCCAATGCCTTGCAGCTGCGGTACCACACAATGACGCACCAGACACAACACGCTCGATGATGCTCCTGTAGAAAGTTGTTAGAATGGGGGTGGGGAGCCTTGCAGGCCTCACTCTCCTTGGAAAGTGTATACGCTGCTGTGCCTTCTTGATTAGTGCAGTGGTGTTGTGGGTCCTGGTTAGATCATCCATTATGTGGATGTCAGGAACTTTGGGCTCTTCTCTCTCTCTCTGTGGCAGAGACATTGGTCTGAAAGGGAGAGTGGATGGCCTGTGCACTCCTGAAGTCCACAATTATCTCTTTTGTCTTGTCCATGTTGAGAGTATGGGTGTTGACCATCTGTAGCCAACTCTTCATTGTTGCTGATGACAGACCAAGCACTGAAGCATCGTCAGCAAGCTTGATGGTTCAGTTTGAGTTGAATCTGGCAGTACCATCAGGTATCAGCAGTGTACTCTGAAAGCTGTCCCTGTGACGAGGGGTGGTGGGCACCAGTGCTCAGCATAATGGAGCCTGAGATGTTGATGCCAACTCGGACTGACTGGGTCTTTCCATCAAGAACAAGATACAGTTACAGAAAGGGGTGCTGAGTCCCAATGAGGACAGTTTATCCACCAGCTTCTGAGGGATGATCGTGCTAAATGTCGCACAGCCCCTCAGCACCTGACCAGGTATGTTGTTTGGCCCCACAGCTTTGTGTGTGTTTACCCTGGTTAGGAGCCCCTCACCTCAGCTGAGGCCAGACAAGATACCTGTTCCTCAGGGGAGAAGGGGGGTTTTCCTCGATGTCACATCATTCAGTGTGTCAAATTGGGCATAGAACGTATTCAGCCTGTCTGGAAGGGAAGTGTCACTGTTGTTGGACTAATCAGTTATGGTTTGTATGCCTTGCCACATGTGCCACGTGTCCCTGGAGTCACTACAGTGTCAGTGGATTTTCTGTGTGTCTTCCCAATGGCATGGGAGAGTGTGGCCTTGGTGACCTTAGAGTTGTCCTCCCCCCAGTCTAAAGGCAACATCCCAATCTCTAAGCACTACACAAATCTCTGCAGTCAGCCATGGCTTCAACTGTTCCCTGGCAGTGTAGTGTTTGATCATAGCAACATCCTCTATGCTCTTTCTTATGTAGCCGGTCACTAATCCCACAAATTCATTAATGTTGACGTGATGATCAGAGTTAGCCACCTCCCTGAATAAGCTCCGGTCCGTGCTTTCAAAGCAGTCCTGCAGTGCTGAGGGGGTAGCTTCTGGCCAGGCCCTGATCTCCCTGTGGACTGGTTTGACTTGTTTGACTAGTGGTCTGTGTGCAGGGATTAGCAGAATGGATATGTGGTCTGAGTATCTGGGGTGAGAGCTGGAGGGCAGCCCTGTGGGCTCCACGAATGTTGCTATAAACCAGGTCAAATATATTCTCTCCTCTGCTTGCGAAGTTGACATGTGGTAGAAATTTGGCACTTTGGCAGGACTGTTCTTCAGCTGGTGTAACTGAAGTCACCAGCAATGATGAAGAAACCATTGGGGTGAGTGGCTTTGAAGTTGCAGGTGATGCAGTAGAGCTCCTGCAGTACACTGTGGTGTAAACAGCAATCATTCCAATGGTTGTGGACTCCCTCAGAATGTAGAAGGGCCTGCACTTCATCAGTTCTTTCTCAAAGTTGCATATAATTTATGCTTTTATGTTGTATTTAATTTATGCTTTTCTTGTTAATGCTGCCTATATGATGTTATGTGCCTTAGATGCTGCAAGTAAGATTCTATTGCACCTGTGAATACATGACCTACAAAGTTCAAAGTACATTTATTATCAGCACTTCTATAATATATACAACCTGAGATTCATCTCCTTCCAGGCAGCCACAAAACAAAGAAACCCAATAGAATCCACTAATAAAGACTGTCAAACACCTAATGTACACACAAATAGCAAATCATGTGAACAGTAAGCAGATTATGTTTAGAACCAAAATTAAGGAAAGTGAGTCCACAGCCAAGAAGCCAGTCAGAGCCGATCCAGGAGCCCAGTAGTTGCAGGCCACAGCCTCAGCTCAGCGCAGAGACGAGTATACCTCGCCGTGCAGCAAACTGAACACCGGACTGTCCCAGTCTCCTCCGGCCCCTACACTCTGACCTTTCCGATCCGATCCAGCGCTTAAATCGTGGCTTACCCTCGGGCCCGGGTCTCATTGCCTTGATTCAACCCATATACAACACTCCAAAACTGTCCTGTATCTTCCAGACTTCAGTTCACACCACAAAAATGCCAGGTCATACAGGTGGCGATCGTTTTGCATAAAAAGGAGTGATTAATTGAGTAATTAATGGTTCTATTTTCTACCAGTAATTCATTGCTGTGTCTCACCAGCACCACCTTAAACTGAAACATTTATTGTCTATTATTTACTTGTGCATATGACAATAACATCAACTTTGACTTTAGTTTCTGAAGGCCTCTCCCTAATCACTTGTAAACCAAATGTTGTGAAATCAAGATTCTAAGCTGAATTGTTTCTCTTGTTTCTTCAAAACATTGCCTTTGGACATATAGGAACTCTTTTACTGTTTCTTGCAACGAATTTTAAAGCTTGGTTAGGAATGGATAACTTTACTGAAAGTAAAGCATAGTAGAGCGAATCAACTGGATTTGAATTTGTAGAATATTAACAGCTTGCAACGTGAATGGGATTCAAGTCTCTTCCAGGGATGCCTACCCTGAAGATGTTTAAATCTTCCCTTTGATAGGAGTTCAGTAAAACACTCCCTCACTGTTCCCGCTCTGTGATCTCTGCTGCCCTCCGATTACTCCACCATATGCTTACCCAGACCGGCTAGTACAGCCATGTATCCTTCCTGGGAACATGTCTTTGCCACCAGCTTGTATTTCATCCCTTCCCCTCCCAGTTTCACCCATCACTACATGTTTTTCTCTCTCCTCTCCCCACCTTTAAAATCCACTCCTCATCTTTTTTTTTCTCCAGTCCTGCCGAAGGGTCTCGGCCTAAATCATTGATTGTACTTTTTTCCATGGATGCTGCCTGACCTGCTGAGTTCCTACAGCAGTTTGTGTGTGTTGCTGGGATTCAGGCTGGTTTGGGCTCAGTTCAGGCTGACTATTGCCATTCCACCCGGACTCCTTTATCCATTTTAGGATGATTTCCTTAACATTACAGCATTATTTACCCCTTGCTATTCAGCAGTGGCAATGCTTGTGCAGCATGGCAAACCCTTCTTTCTGCCATTACCTTATGTTCAGTTTGGTGTGGAAAAGTTTATATTTACAGTGTATCTCTGCATTAAGTCAGAGCAGAAATTCATTCTTAACGGAATTCACAAAGTACTTCCGAAGAATTGAAGGCATGAAAGAAAAATTCATTCTTATAGAAATAATGCAAAAATATAATAACTAAATAAATATTAAATGTAAAACAAACAACAAATTTTGTAAATTTTTGTCAATGTTCAACTTTTAGAAAATTGCAATACTAGCAATTTTCTGGGAATGCAACCCCTTGGTAACCAGGGAGGGTGCTGTACTCATGTTGGGTTCGGATTGGCCATTGCGTTTTAATTTTATGCAGAGCTCTTCATGCTCCTGCACGTATGGCAGCCCTCATGTTAGGGATTGAGGGGTACGATTTGGTGACCAAAATTACGTGTGTGTAAGCCATAGGGATGAGGGGAACTTATGGAGAATGCTTGCTGAAAGCATACAGAATAGACATCTGATGATATGACAGTGCAGAATGTTGATTTTATGATGTGCTATCAGTTCAGGGATCAATGCTCCAGATTTTGCACTCCCTTAAGTATACATAGCTGAGCATATATTCAGTGCCAGAGGTTCTAATTGAAACAGTCAATGAATGATGGTATATTTTATGACTGTTGTGATAATACTTGTCTCATTCTTCAGGGAGTGGTGTGGCAGGTGCTGACACACTTCTTGCTGACTCACGTAACTACAAAAGTATCATTTCCAAATGTGGGAGGATAAAATTCTTGGAAGAGGAGCCAGGGAGTCCATTCCACAGGGTAAGCTACTGGAGAAGAGAGGAGGAGGAGGAGAAAGGCTTCTCAGTGGACCGTGACCAGCCAGTCTGTCCATGGTGCAAATGTCTAAAATGACAGAGAAATGCTTGCAAATGCGCACATTCATAGCTCACGCTGACTGCCACCTTCGACTCATTCTTTGAAGCACATGGGATAATTAGCCTTACATTCATACACAAAACAAAGGTCTTTTATCAACTGCCCCCTCTGTACAATATTACTATTCCATGATAAAGTGACTGTGGGAAACATGTTTCATTTCTTACGATAAAGACAAATATTGATGGTAAAGTGCAACATTGGTTTCACTGCACCAGTACAGTCATTGATCACCTTGAAGGTGAAGACCTTAGACCATGCAAAAAGCCCATGGCTGTCTTGGAACCTGCCTTTCTTTTGCTCTTGAAACATCGGTTACCTAGATACTGCAAAGAACTGGAGATGTAATAACAAAGAAGCTTCTAGACAATTCTTCTAATCCACAGGAATAATAAATTAACCAATGACAGCATTACGAGCATTAAGACCCTAATCATCCTCAGTTAATTCCACTGGTAAATTCTACACATATCAGGCACCAAATTGCCGAAGTAGACATTTTACTCTAAGATTATGAAATGATTGGAAATAACCAGTGAGACCAGAAAAATGCTTCAAGAATGCAGTCAAATCTACTTGAAACAATTAAGTTCCCACTAACTCAAGGGAATCTTTTGTGTATGACTATTCCAAACGGAGAAGAACACTTGAATTACCAGAAAGGATAAACACTCCCCAAACAAGCCAATCTCTGAACCTTGACCCTCCTCACCCCAAGTGTGGCAAAGTCTGTAGGTTCCACCTTCATCTCTTCAACCCCTTCAGAACCACAGAAGTGAAGTGAAAGCAAGTTCTACTTGATCCTGATAGATAGTCTAAGAAGAAAATGAATGGACAAATGGTGAAATGAGCAATGCCTGAGGATAACTAGGATGTCAAGTTTGCAAATAGTTCATATTGTTGTAATGGTTGGGAAAAGAATTTGAGATACTGATGCCAGTCTGGTGAATGTTCCAGACCAAAAGTAATGGCATTCGACATACCAATGTTTAATACAATGAAATTATGGTGCTTCTGAATACTAAAGAGACATTTACATAGTAAGAAGGTAAAGAAAGGGCCAAGCCTGGTAATGGAAAATTGATTGGGCATCATCATCGTGCACGTGAAATAGACAGCAGTGAATGAAAAGAGACTTGAGAGATAAGTTGGATAATTGGCTGATTCCCGGGACAGCACTATGCAAAACAAGGGTCTCTACCATCAGGAACAATAAGCTCAACAGGTGAGTAATAATAACATTGCAGGAAGTCAGAGATCATATATCACTTACCCTTCATTGGGTATAAATCCTGGGACTTCTTTTCCCAAAGCACCGTGGGAACACATTGACCAAAAGAAAGGCAGCAGTTTAAGGAAGCAGTTCACCATCTTCTTAACGGGAATTAAAGATGATCAACTATCAGAAATGCCCTAATCACAAAAAAGTATATAAAGACAAAAACATGCTCTGGCTACATAGAAATATGTGATAGTGGACCAAGTGAAGGTCTCCCAGAGAATATTGTTCAGGAAATGGTATGTTAAATATCCATATTAAATAATTGCTCACATAACTTTGATATGCGGTGTGCTGATTATTGTCTAGTACATTGTTAAATTGCTTAAAATTGGCTCTTTTTAAATCAGAGAAACTCATTTTCCCATTGAATACCTTTGGATTTAAAGTTCACACTTAAGTAGTTTAGACCCGTTCTGAACACCTTACATGATTTTACTCAGAGCATTGGAGGAAATTATCACAAACAGACTTAATGGGAAGCAGTTGACTGCTTGCCTTTACATTTTTAGTAAAGATACTTTGCATTTAGTATTTGGTATACTAGACTCTCACAATCAAATTCCTAACATATAATGAAGAGAACAAAATAAGAATAATACAACAGCAAAATATTTGAAGTTAATATCACGCTGTTATTATTGTTATGTTTTGTAACCCTAAAAGATAAAACCTGGAAAACATGTCTTACTTTAAGTGCAGCATGCGTATATGATGTGGTGGTGTAATGACGTATGGCATTCACGCATTTTTTTACTTATAACCCATAATGAATTATTTAAACAAAACTTACTCTTGTGAGGTGACATCTTTCTTAATGGGGCGGGGTGGGGGGGAGGTTGGAGTTACTCTACTGTGCAGGTGAAACTTGTAGTGGTGAAACAATCCAGGTTCTGGGACTTATTCTGTGCTGGTTGTAGGAGTTGAATCTTCACTGCAGCAAGTAGCTCTGACAGCCCTGGACACCTTTCTTCTCCAACAATTGACTCTGTTTTCCTCAACTGATTGATGTGTTGTTTCCAGATGACATCAGGCACAGAGTCTACTGTGTAAGAGGGTGGCCCAGTTCTGTCCTTAATCTTTCCAAGTTCCCATTTTGATCACCTGTGTAGTCCTTCACCAGGACTGCTTATCCAGGAGTGAAACATTTAATCTCCTTGTTTGAGGAAACCTGAACTTATCTCAGCTGTGGGTCCTGCATATGCCTTCTGAGCAAACACGAGGAAATCTGCAGATGCTGGAAATTCAAACAACACACACAAAATGCTGGTGGAACACAACAGGCCAGGCAGCATCTACATTTGTGTAAGGAGAAGAACTGTCGACGTTTTGGGCCGAGACCCTTCATCAGGACGACGGGTCTTGGCCCAAAACATCGACAGTGCTTCTCCTTACACAAATGTAGATGCTGCCTGGCCTGCTGTGTTCCACCAGCATTTTGTGTGTGTTGTTTGAATTTGTGTTGTATGCCTACCGAGACTGGCTTTGAGGAGATCCAAGCGTGAGCACAAGGACCAACCTAGGAACAACATAGAAGTTGAGCTGTTGGTTGTGGAGGAACTCAGCAAATCAGGTAGCATCTACAGTCAATGTTTCAGGCTGAGATCTTTCATCAGAAATGGAAAGCATGCTGTCAAGGTAATGCAGGACATTCCCAGGGATGGTGAGGCACTTCCCTTGCCATCTTCTGGATGGGCTGGCATCCTGAACTGCGCATGGTAAGCTGCTGATCTATCCCAGGCCACCAGACAAAGCTTCAAGCCAACATTTTCAGTTTGACCATGCCTAGATGAATGGCATGTGGAGTACTTCCTTCAGCACTTCAGCTCTCAGCTTGGATGGTACAACAAATCTTAATGTTCATCCCCACAGAAGGCAACACCTGTCAAGGGCAGGTTCATCCCAGTGCTGATAAAAATGGGGAAATGGAGTTTCTGCAGCACATTCCAGCCAGTTTGCGAGGTCATGTAAGTCTGCGAGAGTAGGGAGGAGGGTGAGTCTTTTCTGGTTTCTCTTTGGATCAACCTTGCTGTAATAGGGGGATCTTGGATTTGCGTTAGGGAGAATATGTCAAGACGAGAGTCATCTTTCGTAACCTTTTCATGTAAGAGAGTTCCTTTTCCAAGGGCAAACGGGGCAAATCATCAGCATTTCCATGATTAGGCATCCTCTTTAATTTGACCTTGTAATTGTGTCTTCCTAGAAACAGAGACTCATCCCTGCATTCATACTGCTGCGGTTAGTGACGCACCCTTCTGTGGATTGAAAATTGACACTAGTGGTTGATGATCTGTAATAAGTGTAAACTCTCACCCATACAAGTACTGGTTGAAACATTTTAATCCCAAACCTGTCTCAAGACCTCTTTGTCAATCTGAGTGCAATTTTACTATGCACTTCCGTTGCCTTTCAGAAAGCCACCTCACACTGCTTTGTCCATTGTCATTTCTTCCCGATCTGTAATAATGTGTTCTAAAGGTAGAGCACAGGTAGCCAGGTTTGGCAGGAAACAGTTATAGTAATTGACACATCCTAAAAAGGACCACAGCTGTGATATATCCTTTGTCCTTGGGGCATCCACCACTGCTTGAGTTTACTCAGGACACTTGTGTGTCAATGGTGTGACCACAGTAAGTGATAATTGGTTTATAGAATTCACATTTATTGCACTGTGCTCTGAGCACATAATCTTCTAATCTTTTTAACACTGTCTTGAGATTTTGCAGATATTTCTTGTCTTCCTTTTCTATCACAATGATGTTATTCAGGAAACATTAACTACCTGGACACCCTTGCATCACCTGTTCAAAGCTTTCTGCTGGAGTGCAGGTGCAGAGGCTACTCCAGAAATAAGCCTGCTGTAGCAATAAAGCCCTTAGTGAGTGTTTATGGAGAGAAATACTTCGGTCTCTTCCTTCATTTCTGTCTATAGGTAGGCATCAGCTTAGTGCACTTTGCTGACGTGTTTCTTTCCAGAAAGATTTGTAAGATATCCTTTATCCTGGGTATAGTCCTACTTTCAGTACTGGGTTTATGGTGACATTAAGATCACCACAGATCCTGACAGACCATCCTTCTTGGCTACTTGGACCACTGGCCTTGTCCATGGGCTTCACTCAAACCTGGAAAGAATTCCTTCAGCCTCTGTGTGATGAAGCTGTCTGGCTATTTTCTTATGGATGCAATAAGGAACCAGATGAGCTTTGTAAAACTTGGGTGTGGCATTTTCATTTAAAGCAATTCTTCCCATGGTATGTTTATGTTTTCCTATGCCATCCTTGAGCGTGACATCATTGAATACCTTCTTTAAATCGTTTTCAGTTGACTCTATTACAGGAATTGCACACAGATGAATATCCAGTCAAGTTGTAGTTGTCTCAATCAATCAAGACCAAGGAATGATCTTTTCTCTAGTATAATGTCTTCATTGGATATCTGCAGGTTTCAGTTCAGTATCTTTGAAATCCCATTCAAACTTCTTTTATGGAATGATTGAAATTGCCAAGCCAGTGTCAAATTTAATTATAACTAATTTGCCATTCACTTCTGGTGAAGCATTAGGTGGTGAATAGACAAGCCATATTGCTTGTCTTTTGTTAGTTTTCACACTCTAAATCTCAAAACCACTTAGTCTTGTGTCACTCTCATTATTATCACATTTTTCATCAACAACATCCAGATTAGTGCGCTTTTGGAAGCTGCAACATGATTTTTTTACCTTTGTCACCTCCCTGTCCTATACATTTATTATTACCTGCCTGGCATGTTCTTTGTATATGGCCTACATTGTTGCATTCTCTGCAAATTTCACCTTTAAACCTGCTTTGGTATGTTGTTTGTGAGCCCCAATGGTGATACATCTTTTTGTCCAGGCCGGTTTCTATTTAGACACTGCAATTTTGTTCAGGCTCACTTTCATTCCTGACTGCAACTTAATTGTGTATCTGTTTCCTGTTTCCATTGATGCAGTGATTTCAACTGTTCTTTTAAATGTGAATTGTGCTTCAGTTAGGAGCCATTTTTGAATCTTTAAAGAATTCTGACAGATTTGTCAAGCAAGATTTCCCCTTGAGAAACTTTGGCCTATTTTATCATGTGCCTACAAGTACCCTGAAACTTCATCTTTAATAATATACTCCAACATCTTTCCAACCACTGAAATTTGGCTCACTGGCCTATCATTTTCTTTCTTCTGCCTCCCAACCTTCTTAAAGAGTGGAGTGATATTAACAATTTTTCAGTTCCCTGGAACAATTCCAGAAATCAATGATGCATGAAAGATCACTACTAATGGATCCACAATCTCTTCAGCTACCTCTTTCAGAACCCCGGGGTGTGGTCCATCTGGACCAGGTGACTATCTACCTCAGACTTCTCAGCTTCTCAAGCACCTTCTCCATAGTAATAGCAAAGCCACTCACTTCTGCCCTGACACTCTTGAATTTCTCTCATTCTACTTGTGCCTTCCACAGTGAAGAATGATGTAAATTTCTTATTCAGTTCATCTGCCATTTCTTTGATGCCCAGTACTCCCTCTCCAACATCATTATCCAGTGGTCTGATATCAAAGTCCATCTCTCTTTTACTCTTTCTATATTTGAAAAAACTCTCTGTTCTCTTTTATAATACACTGGAGGACAAATTTTTCCAAAAGCGTTGCTTCCTCATAATTTTTTTGTTTATGATAGACTGTTTGAAGCTGAACACAAATATAATTTTAGACTACTTATGTGATGTAGGAATTTGGAGAAACAAAACATTTGCTTTTATTGAATACAATGTGTTTAACTGCATAATGGTGCTGATGCTTTGCAATAATTCAACTGAGCTAAAAATGTTTTGTTGATAATTTTCACTTATACTCAGCTTCTCACCTAAGTGTCCAACCATAATCAGCCAGCATTGATGGATTCCAGTTGCAGTGATACTGTTTCTCCATGACCACAATGTCCTGGTGAAACCTTTCGCCACGCTTGTCACTGACAGTGACAAGATTTTCAGGGAAGAAGTCTAAATAGGAATGCAGAAAATGAATTGTTAGTGGCATGGTGCACTTCATGGTTTTGAATCCTTGAAGCATGTTGTCAACCGGCTGCACACAGTATGGTGCTCTGTAGTTGCCAAGAAAATTTTCAATAACATTTTTGAAAGTGATTTTTTCCACTTCTACTTGAAGTTCTTCAAATTGCCTGTCATTGATGACCTGTTTGATTTGTGGACCAACAAAATAGTCTTCCTTAATCTTGGCATCAGTTATTCTTGGAAATATCTATCTCAAATATTGAAATCCTTCAAGGAAAATTATAGACTTGCATGCAGCCTCCACCCTTCCTAAGCATGCCAAAGTATGCATAGACAAGACAGAAAACTTTTTAGCTTACATTGTGGGCAACATTTTAATTGACTTGAAAATCCAAGTACACAACATTAACTGATTCTCCTTTGTCTATCCTACTTGTTCAAGGAATTCCAACAGAGTTGTCAGGCAAGATTTTCCCTTGAGGAAACTATACTGATCACGAACTTGGGCACAAGGCCATCAATTCCTTCATCCGAACCATTGACATATAACGTGAAAAGAAGCATTTCCAACACTGGCCCCTGTGAAACACCAATAATCACCATCCGCAAACCAGAAAAGGCCCCTTTATTCCCACTCTTTGCCTCTGCCAGTCAGTCAATCTTCTATTCATGCTAGTACCTGATCTATAATACCATGGATTATTATCTTGTTAAGTAACTACATGTGCAATACCTTGTCAAAGGCCTTCTGAAAAGCCAAATAATAACATCCACTGATTTTCCTTTGTAAAACCTGCCTGTTATTTCTTTAAAGAATTCCAACAGATTCGTCAGGCAAGACTTCCCCTTGAGAAACTTTGGCCTATTTTATCATGAGCCTCCAAGTACCCTGAGACCTCATACTTAATAATTGACTCCAACATCTTTCCAACCATTAAGGTTGGACTAACTGCCCTATAGTTTCCTTTCTTCTGCCTCTCTCCTTTCCTAAAGTGTGGAGTAACATTTGCAATTTTCCAGTCTTCCAGAAATATTCCAGAATCTAGTGATTCTTGAAAAATCACTACTAATGCCTCCACAATCACTTCTGCCACCTCTTTCAGAACTCTGGGGCTACACCATCTGGTCTAGGTGACTTATCTACCTTAAGACATTTCAGTTTCCCAAGAACCTTCTCTCTAGTTATGGTAACTTCACACACTTCATGCCCCCCTGACACCTGGACCTTTCACCATACATAGTGCCTTCCACAGTGAAGACTGATGCAAAATTCTTATTCAGTTAATCTGCTATTATGTTGTCACCCATTACTACCTCTGCAGTGGTCCGACATCCCTTCCTGCTCTCTTTTACACCTTGGTTCCTATCCCCCTGAAAAATTAGTTTAAATCTTCCCCCACAGCTCGATCAAACCAGCCAGCGAGGATACTGTTTCCCTTCCTTTCAGGTGTAAACTCTCCTTTTTGTACAGTTCATACCTTCCATAGAAAATATCCCAAAGTTCCACAAGCCAGAAACCCTGCCTTCTTCACCAGTTCTTCAGCCACACATTTATATGCCAAATCATCCTATTCCTGCTCCCACTGACTTTTCATCTTTCTACCTAACTCCCCGTATTCTCTCTTCAGGACCTCTTCCATTTTCCAACTTAACTCATTGGTGCCAATATGTACCATGACCGCTGGCTGTTCCCCCTCCCCCATTAGAATGCTGATGACCAGATTTAAGGCATCCCTGACTCTGGCACCTGATATCATCCAGGTGAGTCTTTCACATTCACAGAATCTCCTACGGGCTCCTCTAACTATGGAATACGTGATCACTACTGCACTCCTTTATCCCTCCTTCCCTTATAATGCATAAAGCCAGGCTCAGTGCCAAAGATCTGGTTGCTGCACCTTCCCCCTAGTAGGTATCAGAATCAGAATCAGGTTTATTATCACCAGCATGTGACGTGAAATGTGTTAACTTAGCAGCAGCAGTTCAATGCAATACATAACATAGAAGAGGGAGAAGAAAAAAAATAAAAATAAGAATAAAAATAAATAAATAAATCAATCAATCAATCAATTACATATATTGAATAGATTTTAAAATGTGCAAAAATCAGAAAAAATGTACATTAAAAAAAGTGAGGTAGTGTCCAAAGGTTCAATGTCCAATTAGGAATTGGAGGGGAGAGGGGATGAGGCTGTCCCTGAATCGCTGAGTGTGTGCCTTCAGGCTTCTGTACCTCCTACCTGATGGTAACAGTGAGGAAAGGGATTGCTCTAGGTGCTGGAAGTCCTTAATAATGGACGCTGCCTTTCTGAAACACCACTTCTTGAAGATGTCCTGGGTCATTTGTAGGCTGGTACCCAAGATGGGGCCGACTAGATTTACAACCCTCTGCAGCTTCTTTCAGTCCTGTACAGTAGCTTCACTGTGACAGTGATGCAGCCTGTCAGAATGCTCTCCACAGTACATCTATAGAGGTTTTTGAGTGTATTTGTTGACATGCCAAATTTCTTCAAACTGCTAATGAAGTATAGCCAGTGTCTTGCCTTCTTCATAACTACAGAACATTGATATAGAAACATAGCAAAACCTGCAGCTCAATACAGGCCCTTCGGCCCACAAAGTTGTGCCGAACATGTCCCTACCTTAGAAATTACTAGGCTTCCCCATGGCTCTCTATTTTTATAAGCTCCATGTACCTATCCAAAAGTCTCTTAAAAGACCTATCGTATCTGCCTTCACCACTGTTGCCGGCAGCCCATTCCATGCACTCACCACTCTCTGAGTAAAAACATTACCCCTGACATTTCCTCTGTACCTACTCCCCATCACCTTAAACCTGCGCCCTCTTGTGGCAACCATTTGTGGCCCTGGGAAAAAGCCTCTGACTATCCACACGATCAATGCCTCTCATCATCTTATACACATCTATCAGGTCACCTCTCATCCTCCGTCGCTCCAAGGAGAAAAGGCAGAGTCACTCAACCTATTCTCATAAGGCATGCTCCCCAATCCAGGCAACATCCTTGTAAATCTCCGCTGCACCCTCTCTATAGTTTTCACATCCTTCCTGTAGTGAGACAACCAGAAATGAGCACAGTACTCCAAGTGGGGTCTGACCAGGGTCCTATATAGCTGCAACATTACCTCGCGGCTCCTAAATTCAATTCCATGATTGATGAAGGCCAATACACCATATGCCTTCTTAACCACAGAGTCAACCTGCGCAGCTGCTCTGAGCGTCCTATGTACTTGGACCCCAAGATCCCACTGATCCTCCACATTGCCAAGAGACTTACCATTAATACTATATTCTGCCATCATATTTAACCAACCAAAATGAACCACTTCTCACTTATCTGGGTTGAACTTCATCTGCCGCTTGTCAGCCCAGTTTTGCATCCTATCAATGTCCCTGCTGTAACCTCTGACAGCCCTCCACACTATCCACAACACCTCCAACCTTTGTGTCATCAGCAAACATCTAACACATCCCTCCATTTCCATGACTGAGGTCATTTATAAAAATCACGAAGAGTAAGGGTCCCAGAATTGATCCCTGAGACACTCCACTGGTCACCAATGTCCATGCAGAATAAGACTCGTCTACAACCAGTCTTTGCCTTTTGTTGGCAAGCCAGTTCTGGATCCACAAAGCAATGTCCCCTTGGATCCTTACTTTCTCAATAAGGATTGCACGGGGTACCATATCAAATGCCTTGCTGAAATCCATATACACTACATCTACTGCTCTTCCTTCATCATCAATGAGTTTAGTCACATTCTCAAAAAATCTAATCAGGCTCGTAAGGCACGGTCTGCCATTGACAAAGCCATGCTGACTATTCCTAATTATATTATACCTCTCCACATGTTCATAAATCCTGCCTCTCAGGATCTTCTCCATTAACTTACCAACCACTGAAGTGGGACCTGCTGGTCTATAATTTCCTGGGATATCTCTACTCCCTTTCTTGAATAAGGGAACAACATCTGCAACCCTCCAATCCTCCGGTACCTCTCCCGTCCCGATCGATGATGGAAAGTTCATCACCAGAGGCTCAGCAATCTCCTCCCTCACCTTCCACAGTAGCCTGGGTTACATCTCATCTGGTCCCGGTGACTTATCCAACTTGATGCTTTCCAAAAGATCCTGTACATCCTCTTTCTTAATACCTACATGCTCAGGCTTTTCAGTCCGCTGCAAGTCATCGCTACAATCACCCAGATCCTTTTCCATAGTGAAGACTTAAGTATTCATTAAGTACCTCTGTAATTTCCTCTGGTTTCATACACACATTCACGCTGCCACATTTGATTGCACCTATTCCTTCATGTCTTATCCTCTTGCTCTTCACATGCTTGTAGAATGCCTTGAAATTTTCCTTAATTCTGCCAGCCAAGGCCTTCTCATGGTCCCTTCTGGCTCTCCTAATTTCCTTCTTAAGCTCCTTTCTAGTAGCCTTATAATCTTCTAGATCTCTAACATTACCTAGCTCTCTGAACCTTTCGTAAGCTTTTCTTTTCTTCTTGACTAGATTACTACAGCCTTTGTACACCACGGTTCCTGTACCCTACCATAAATTCCCAGTCCCATTGGAATGTACCTATGCAGAACTCCATGCAAATATCCCCTGAACATTTGCCACATTTCTTCTATACCTTTCCCTGAGAACATCTGTTCCCAATTTGAGTTTCCAAGTTCCTGCCTGATATCCTCATAATTCCCCTTACTCCAATTAAACAATTTTCTAACTTGCCTGTTCCTATCTCTGAAATGCTATTGTAGAGGAGATAGAATTATGATCACTATCTCCAAAATGCTCTCCCACTGAGAGATCTGACACCTGACCAGATTCATTTCCCAATACCAAATCAAGTACATTCTCTCCTCTTGTAGGCTCAACTACATATTGTGTCAAACAACCTTCCTGAACACATCTAACAAACTCCACCCCATCTAAACCCCTTGCTTTAGGGAGATGCCATTTGATATTTGGGAAATTAAAATCTCCCACCCATGTCAGCTATGTTATTATTACACCTTTCCAGGATCTGTTTCCCTATCTGCTCCTCGATATCCCTGTTACTATTGGGCAGCCTATAAAAAACACCCAGTAAAGTTATTGGCCCCTTCCTGTTCCTAACCTCCATCCACAGAGAGTCTGTAGGCGATCCCTCCATGATGTCCACTTTTTCTGCAGCCGTGACTCTATCTCTTACCAGTAGTGCCATCCCCCACCTCTTTTGCCTCCCTCCCTGACCTTTGTGAAACATTTAAAACCCGGCACTTGAAGTAACCATTCCTGTCCCTGAGCCACCCAAGTCACATCATACCTCCAAGTAATGACCACCACATCATAGCTCCAAGCACTGATCTACACTCTAAGCTCATCCGCTTTGTTCCCAATACTTCTTGTGTTAAAATAGACGTATCTGAAACTGTCAGTCTGAGCGCATCCCTTCTTCTTCACCTGCCTATCCTCCCTCACACAGTGTCTCCAACCTCCCCGCCAGGATATTGGTCCTCCTGGAATTCAAGTGCAACTCGTCCTTCTTGTACAGGTCATACCTGCCCCAAAAGAGGTCCCAATGATCCAGAAATCTAAATCCCTGCCCCCGCTCCGATCTCTCAGCCACGCATTTATCCTCCACCTCATTCTATTCCTATTCTCACTGTCGCATGGCACAGTAAGTAATCCTGAGATTACTACCTTTGCGGTCCTGCTTCTTAACTTCCTTCCTATCTCCTGTAGTCTGTTTTCATGACCTCTTCCCTTTTCCTACCTATGTCATTGGTACCAATATGTACCGCGTTGTACCAATATGGTATGTTGAAACCAGGTTAGATCCTCAGAGATCTTGGCACCCAGGAACTTGAAACTGCTCACTCTCTCCACTTCTGATCCCTCTATGAGGATTGAAATGTGTTTCTTCATCTTGCCCTTCCTGAAGTTCACAATCAGCTCTTCTGTCTTGCTGACATTGAGGGGTCACCTGCCCCCCACAACAGTATCTAAAGCGGTGCATTTATTATTGAGGGGAATAGCCTCAGAGATGCCCATTCCCTTTCACTTTCCTAAGAGTCACCTGGTACCTTCCTCCTGCAATTTAGCGGTGACTACCTCCCTGTAATTCTTGTCTATCACCTACTCATTTTCCTATATGAGCCGACGGTCATCCAGCTGCAGCTCCAGTTTCTTAACATCATCTTTAAGGAGCCACAACTTGGTGTATTTCATGCAGATGTAGTTATCAGGCAGACTGGAGGTCTCCCAGATTTCCTACATCTCACACAAAAAACATACTACTACTCTGAACCCATTCTCAGAGCACTAGCTATGTATTAACCGGAAAAAAACAGCTAGAACTTACTTACTTTCTTACTTCGAACCTCCAGTTGTTTTCCCTATGTCTGTTGAGCCAAGGCCTGACCACTCCAATACTGGCCCACTCAACAAAGCCCATTCCCAGAATGGCCACTCCATTTACTCTTCCTTTCTTTTAATAGGCTCCACACCCAACGAAAAAGAGCTGAAAGCAGCGGAGCTCTTTTTAAAACCTCACATTGCCTCACCAATGAACGACTTCTCGTGCTGATTCTGCCCACCATAAAGAGCCAAAAGCTGTGTCAACAATGAGTGGCCTCTTGTGCTGATTGCAGCCTGTCAAGAGGAGTCGTAAATAGTGGAGCTCTTTTTAAACCTCATCCTGCGTCACCAATGAACACTACTGACGGCAGCCAACTGTAAGCCTGAATCATATTGCTTATCTAAAATTATGAGGATGTCATTGTACTAGAAGTTCAGAAGTATATATCAATTGCTTATATTTCATTGTTAGTAAATATCACATCAATTTTCACTTTTATATCAAGAGTTGTTCACAATACTTAGATCTACAGGTGCTTCACTCTAAATATTTATTCTGTATATTATTAAGGTGGTGACAGTGATGAAGAGTGATACATTTTTCAATTTGTGTGTTTGCTGATTTGCCTGCCCACATTTTGTATGAGCCAGTGATCCACTCGTGTCTCTTCGACTTGTCCCTTTACTGCAGCAGATTAATAGGTCAACATTTCCATTTTCATATGTTTAATTTAAATTCTGCAAACGCTTGAGCAGTCTAATGCTTCCTTTTAGAGCACAAAAGAGGGAAGTCAGGATGAGCCTTAATAAAATAAGATAAACTTAAATGGCACACTTAAAGTAAATTATGAAGGTTTTGAAAAGGGTACAGAGGGGATTTATAAAATGATTTCAAGAATTTTAAAAAATAGTCTTGTTAATGAAACAAAAGCTAGGGTTGTTCTTCACAGAACAGATGAGGCTACAAAGGCATCTGATAAAGGCATTTAAAATTGTGAAGCATACAGAATGAACAGATAGAGAGAAATTTTTCTTCATGGCATGGTACTGTAGTGGTTAGCACATAACATCACTGCGTCAGCAATTATTGATGGGGGCTTATTCCTGCTGTAGCCTGTAAGTTTATGCAAAAGTGTCAGAGAGTCATGAAACACTTCAGCACAGAAACAGGCCTTTAGGCCCATCTAGTTCATACCAAAACATTAAGTTGCCAAGTCCCATCAGCCTTCACACAAGCCATAACCCTTCAAACCCCTCCCATGCATGTACCGATCCAAATACCTCTTAGGTGTTGAAATTGCACCTGCACCCACCACTTTCTTCTGCTAGGCCAACCCCTGTAAGCGTATCCAAAGCAATATGGCTGTTGTTGAGGGATATGGCCTCAGGGGTACTCTGCACCGGCTGCCGATCCCCTTTCCCCCTCTTGATAGTCACCCAGTTAACTGTATCCTGCACCTTAGATGTAACTACCTCCCTATACCACCTGCCAATCTGCCCTTCAGCTTCCGGAATAATCTGGAGTTCATCGAGTTCCAGATTTAATTCCTTAGCATGGTCTGTAAGAAGCTGCAAATGGATGTTCTTGTTGCATGTGTGGTCAACAGGGATGTTGGAGGTCCCCCAGCCTTCCAATGTCCTGCAAGTGGAGCTTTCTACTATCCTGCTTGGCACCTTCACTTTTCCAATTGTTGAGTTAGAAAGAATGAAAAATTAAATGAGAAAATGTACTTCCAGCCTCTGCCTTTCCTCACTAAAGCCTCTGTGAGCCAAAGCCTCAACTTCCTATTTTAACACTGGTCCACTCACACAATGGCTGCTCCACTTAAACCTAACTTTTTTTTAATTGGCCTTTGGCAAGTGACTAATTATGCAAAATCAAATGTCTCCTAGTGATGTGTGGTATGCAGAATATCCCAACTGCCATCGATAAATTTTTTTGGAATTTTTATCCCACGCCGCAAAACCCAACATCACATAGAGATGTGTGGACACAGAATGTCCCAATTGCCCCCATTCGCTTCTTTTGAAATCTCTTTTCCACAACACAAAAGCTAACGTCACCTAGTGATGCATTGCACGCAGAGTTCCTGTCTGCCCCACTTGCTTCGTTTGAAATGAAACTTAGAAAGATGGTGCATCTTTTTATCTCTTTGAGAGCAGATATGCAATCATCAATATACTGGCAAAAGGAGGGGCCTTGAGTAGGTCTAAGAGTTGGAATGTTTTGCATGCCCACTCTTTGCAGACAGAACTATGCTATAATTTACAGTTTGATGTAATGCTGTCAGCATTCATTAAGTGATCTCCTCTGTACACAAAGGTACCAATGCATACCGGACAGCAGCTTTGCAGCACCCTTCTATTCAGAATTCAGGACAAAGCTGTCGTCAATTGCCTGTCACTTTAATTCTCCACTCCCTCTCTGACCTCCCTGTGTTTGGCCTTCTGTACTGTTCCAACAAATATGAATATATATGCTAGAAGGACAACAGCTCATTTTCCAGTCAGGTACATTACAGCCTTCCAGACTCTACAATGAATACCAAGTATCAATCGTGCAATGTGATCTATCAGAGGTAATAGAAGATTGAAAATAACTGCAATGAGGTACAGTAGATTTGGATGTCATCAGGATATATGTGAACATTGACATTGCTTTTGTAAAGCCCAGTTGAGCAAAGTACTGAAAAAACAAGTGAGAATCCTCTCTCAAAAGACAGCTATAGTTAAATGGTTAGATACCCCAGTCAGAAAAATTATAGCAACAAAAGATATTCCAAATGAAAATATATAAAAAATATGTATGCTTGAAATCTAAAATAAAAATATAAAATGCTTCACACTTTTAACATGTCAGGTAATATTTGTGGAAAAACTGAAACAAAATCATCAAGTGAACTTACAAAAGCTCTGAGACTTGGAATGTTAACTTCATTTATCTTTTCACAGATATTACCTGACCTGCTGAAAGTTTCTAGCATTTTCTGAGTTCATTCCAAATAGAAGATCCACAGAGAAAACTCTGTAAACTCTAACATCCAGTTGTAACTAAAGTACCTCCAGGTTGTTTTAAATTGATATACTGTATTTTCTTAAATAGGTGTAATAAATAATCTGTAACTTGACAACTAGTTTCAGACGGCTGATACTATCAATCAGTACTCAGCAAAATTTCGTTGCAAAATAATGTCTTAACCAACAATGAACCTTCTACAAATTCACCTTGGGTCCACCCCACTTCCTCTATTCCAGTGGAGGGCAATAAGAGCTTTGGCAACTATGTTTTCTTTCCTCGCTTTTATCTCTTTGCTTCCCAGTTCCTTTTGCTGTTCAGTCATTCTTTGGCACAGGGAAAGGTATATTAAATAGGCAGAAAGCAGAATGATGTGTTGATGAAAAATGTTATTGCACAGGAGGCAGAAAGTATTACATGAACTTGACTGCACTCAATTATGGAGTGTAACACCCTGGAAGGGCTTTCAATGCTAACATAATGGTCTTTTTGGGTTATGGTTATAGATTCTGGGTGCTTTGGAATGTGAGCCGTCCAATCAGGGGAGTGTGTTTTTGTGTTGTGCTCCTGACACCAGTGTGAGCTGGGGTCTTTTTTTTGGCAGAAGATAAAGAGAGAAGATGCTAGAGAAAACCATTCGTAGGATTTGACCTGGTGGTGGACTGTGATTTGATGTAGCAAGGTTCCGGGGTCTGCTGAGGATCGGTGAAGATGGCACTTGGAAGAGCTGAGGTCCAACTTGTGCACATTTGACTGTATAATTATAATGGGCCCATTTTGTTTTTTTTTTCTTTCTTTTATTCACTAACCCTTTAGTTAAGTTTATGTTCAGAAATATAGTTCCTTTGATCATATGCAGTGTGCTGTCTGTTGTTTCTTGGCACTGAATTGTAACAGGGTAACAAATTACACAGTGTCCACACAATTTGGAGTTGGGGGTGGGAGAACTGTCCCAATCTCACAGATTTGGTGGGACCAGTGTGGGTATTCCCTTGACTTAAGCAGCCCAAGGAAACCGGGGATTTCAGGAGTGGGTAGAAGGAAGCAGGAAGGTCATGGGTTCTGAACCGTAAATCAGTCGAGCGCATAGAAAAGGGATAACGAAATGGAGTGGTTTGATGAGGGAAGAGAAAAGGGGACATCAAGCATGGAGTCAAGGCAGAAGGCAATGTAATCCATTATGGAGCAGCTTGGAAGTCATCATTATCTGGCGTTGGCATTTGGGACTTTGACCTACTACAGAAGATGTTTGTTGGGTGGCCTAAGGAAGAGCTTTATTGAAGGATTTATCTTTAACTTAAAGTGGACCTAACTGAACCTGGTGCTGGTTTCCTCTGGCAGACTCCTCACACTGGGAGGTGCTGAAACAATTCTTGTTTACCGCATGCTGAAGTAGGTCTCAAGTGTCTTCTGCATGAGTGACCTTGTTGTCTTCCTGTATGAATCATGGAAAGTCATCCATACATCACACTACCATTACAAAGGCAGACTATTGTGTAAATGGAAAAAAATACAGCAAATGAGTAAAGCAGAGGACAATCTAGGTGTTCTGTGTAGTAATCACAAAAAGGTTGCTGGCTTGTGCAGCAAGTAACTAAAAGATCAAATGGTATTGTGCGTTATTGCAAAAGGGTAGGAATATGCAAGTAAGAGTTTTGTTACAATTGGACGGACCATTGGTGAAACCATACCTGGAAAACTGTGCACCATTCTGGACTACTTACCCAAGAAATAATACAGTAGCACTGGAGGGATTCTAGAAGCAAATTCACCAGACAGGTTTCTGGGATGAGCGGGCATCAGAAGAGATGAAAGCAATGGGGTTGGTATTTAGACAATAAGACCATAAAACATAGGAGCAGAATTCAGCCCATTGAGTCCACTCCGCCATTTCATATGGCTGATCCTGGATCCCATTCAACCCCAACCCCATGCCCTGACCAATCAGGAATCTATCAACTTCCACTTTAAATATACCCACGGACCTGGCCTCTACCGCAAACTGTGGCAGAGCACTCCACGGATTCACTACTCTTTGGCTAAAAAAAATTCATCCTTACCTCTGTTCTAAAGGGTTGTCCCTCAATTTTGAGGCTGCGCCATCCAGTTCTGGATACCCCCACCAGAGGAAACATTCTCTCCACATCCATCTTATCTAGTCCTTTCAACATTCAGCTGGTTTCAATGAGATCCCCCTGCATTCTTCTAAATTCCTGTGTGTACAGGCCCAAAGCTAACAAACACTCCTCATACGTTAACACCTTCATTCCCAGAATTATCCTCGTGAACCTCCTCTGGACTCTCCCCAATGACAACACATCCTTTCTGAGATAAAGGGCCTAACACTGTTGACAACGTTCCAAGTGCAGCCTGACTGGGGTCTCATAAAGCTTCAGCACTATCTCCTTGTTTTCATATTCTATTTCCCGTGAAATAAATGTCAACATTGCATTTGCTTCTTTACCACAGAATCAACCTGTAAATTAGCCTTCTGGGAGACTTGCACGAGGACTCACAAGGCCCTTTGCACAGTTTAGTAGAATGAAGGATGATCTTATTGAAATATATAAGATCCTAAGGGGCTGTAACAGAGTAGATGTTGAGATGTTTTCACTAGAGGGTGGATCTCAAGTGAGGGGACAAAGTTACACGATAAGGGGCTGAGGATTAAAAAGTAGAAATTTTGTTTCACTGGAACTCTCTGTCCCACAGAGTTGTGGAGGCCAGCTCTGTAGAAGTATTTAAAAAGGGAAAGGGTAGATGATCATTTGAAAGATTGGGGGGGTTAAAGGTTAGAGGGAAGTGGCACAGAGAAGCAGCTAAGGCCTGGGCTACAGTAACCATGATCATATTGAATGGCAGTTTTTATGTGGCCTTCTCCTGTTTGGTTTTCTAGTGTTCTTGAACGTTGCATTCATTTGGATGCCACTTCATAAATCCAGCAACACGGTATGTTTAGGAAAATGTACATCACCTGCCCAATAACCCCTGGGAGCATAAGAACATAAGAAATAGGAGCAGGAGTAGGCCATCTGGCCCGTCGAGCCTGCTCTGCCATTCAATAAAATCATGGCTGATCTGGCCACGGACTCATCTCCACCTGCCTGCCTTTCCCCATAACCCTTAATTCACATACTATGAAAAATATTGTCTTAAATATATTTAGTGAGGTAGCCTCCACTGATTCATTGGGCAGAGAATTCCACAGATTCACCACTCTCTGGGAAAAGCAGTTCCTCCTCATCTCTGTCCTGAATCTACTCCCCTGAATCTCGAGGTAATGTCCCGTAGTGTTAGCCTCACCTACCAGTGGAAACAACTTTCCTACCTCTATTTTATCTATCTCTTTCATAATGTTATATGCTTCTAGAAGATCTACTGAGACTTGTAATGGTTGGCACCTCCAGGAAAATGAACTGGTTGCTAAAGGTAAGAGGAGTAAAGTGCTGATCACTTGGATATTGGATGGACTAGCCTGAAATCTTTCTATACAACCACCTGAAGAACCAGTAGATGCATGTGTAGGAATGTGCTTTAGCACAGCAATGATCACAACACTACAATGTTAATGAATTTGCCTGTGTTCAAACACATTCGCCAGTGTAACTGCTTGCTCTTTGCAGACTATTCCTTGCACGATCCTTTTCCCAGCATATGAAAATAGTGAGGTTATGCCCATGATACGTTGTTAAGCTATCCCTTCCAAAGTTAATATATTGTCTTACACAACCTTTATCCTGTACATGCAGTGCTCAGTGCTGATAAACATCTGCATTATGAGTTCTATTCATATTTAATGTATAAGTCTCAATTCAGCACACATTGCATCATAGCAGATAGTCACATCCTCTCATCCTCTTTCAGGGAGAAGGTCCTCTTTGCTAAGCAAAGCTTTTAAGGTTGGGCTGCAGAGTACATACTTAAAAATGTGAAAATAAAGGTGTGTTAATAATTGATTATATGACTAAACATAGATCAACTATATAAAGAGTCATGTCAAAGTTAAAAGAGATTTGCACAACAGCTTGTCTGAGATGGTAATTTCCTGCATTTCAAAAGTTAATTGTGAGATGAGCAATAATGGAACTAATGATCTTATAACTCCAGTTGCTTAAAAAAACAGAAGACTTATTTTCAAATGTAATGACACTGAAACTTAGGTGTGCCCATGGGTGAAGTGTACCAGAATGGGCAGCCAGGCACCTCAGAGTTTCAGTTTGATGCAATAATTCACCGGCAAATTGTGGAAAAGGGTTTGACTGTGGCTGTCAGTTAAGAATTTCTGAAGGTTGAGTCTGAGATGTGGGTCCATGGGGGCAGGGGTCAAGGAACCAAGAAGCAGAAGTTCAGGGTCATGTTATAGAGAGGAAACAGGATTAGACAGGCTTTAAAACTAAGGATACCAAAGGGTGGGGGGGGAATGGCAATTTTGTAGATCAGCAATGATGAGGGTCAAATGCAAAGATAGAGATAATGTGATAATTCAGTTTTTTATGTGTGCTGTCAAGAGAAAACAAAGCCAGCGGTATCAACTTGGAAGAGACTCGAATAGTTGGAACCACAGGAAACTGGAAGTGCTGGAAGTAAGGAGGAACTCAGCAGATCAGGCAGTATCCATAGAGGAAAAATTACAGTCAAATTTTTGGATTGAGACTCTTCATATATTCATATTATTTTAATATAATATATATTTCAAACAGCAGAGGACCCCAGCAGTGATTTGCATGGAACACCACTGGTCACAGACCTCCAGTGAGAAGAAAACACCCTCTAACTTTGTTTGCTATGACAATAGTAATTCTGTACTCAGCAGCAGCAGTGGAAGGTAGGCAGAGTACCATCAAATGCAGTGAGTTCTTTCTCCTTGCATGAGGGTTTTTCTTATTTTTAAACCATAAAGAAAGAGATAGGATCTAGCAGAAAGTCCATCATTGGAGCTTCAATCGTTGGAATGGGGGCTAGAGTCAGAATAGGAATCAAGAGGCTTCAATGAGAAGAGGCTGAGGTGAAAGAAACAGGGAAGAAGGGTAGGTTTTTTCTTCTGTTATTGCTGATTTGTCTTGTTTGTCCATAGTACAGTGAAGGCAGGATGGCAGATATGCCAGGTGAATCCTCCTTCTGTAGGGTGTGGGAATTCATGGAACCTGATGGTCTCCCTAATGACTACGCCTGCTGGAACTCTAGCCAAGTCAGCTGGTGGCGCAATGAGGTCACTGCCAGGCTCAAGAATGGAGGTTCCCAAGTTTGATCCAGTGACAGACCGCTCCCGAGTGTGCTCTCCATCTGTGCCAGGTTGATGTCGAGCTCGCAACTTGACCTCGTAAAAAAGAAACACTACCACCTCCAGTTTAAATTTCCACGCAGAATATTGTGGAGAATCAAATACCCAAACCCGAACTCCAGCTCCTGAAAGATGGCATGAAGGAGCTGGAACTGGATGAACTAAGCTTCATCTGGGAGGCAAGCAATTGATAGATAAAACTTTTGAACAGGTGGTTACACCCAGAGTGCAGAATTCACGGAGTAGGGACAGATAGGAGTTTCTGCGGCAGCTAAAGAGATGCCAGGATAGTGTGTTGCCTCCCAGGTGCTAGGGTCCAGGGTGTCTCTGAGCGGTTGCAGAATATTCTTCAAGGGTGTGGTGAACTATGTGCCTGTCTGGACACGCCCCCTGCTGAATGCTCCTGTGGCTCCTCCCACAGACCCCTGTATAAAGGCGATCTGAGGCCTGACGCTCGGCCTCAGTCTCCAGGACATAGTATGATGGACACTCACTCCTGGTTCCTTCTTCCAGTCAATAAAAGCCGATATCTCGCCTTACGTCTCAGTGTGAGTTATTGATGGTGCATCAATTTTATTGACTGGAAGAGTCTCCACGTCCATCATAAAAGCCCTGCGCCAGCTCTTCACTCTGTTCGGGTATCCCTGCTATATCCACAGCGATAGAGGGTCCTCCTTTATGAGTGAGGAGCTGCGCCAGTACTTGCTAGCTAGGGGCATTGCTACCAGTCGGACCACGAGTTATAATCCCCGGGGTAATGGCCAGGTGGAGTGGGAGAATGCCACAGTGTGGAAGGCCACACTTTTAGCCCTTAAGTCAAAAAGGGTTGCCGGTCTCTCGATGGCAGGAGGTCCTCCCTGAGGCACTGCACTCTATCCGCTCTCTGTTATGTACGTCCACCAATGCCACCCCTCATGAACGCCTATTCTCTTTTCCCAGGAAGTCTGTCACTGGGACCACCCTACCAGTTTGGCTGACGTCCCCGGGGCCAGTGCTGCTCCGGAAACATGTGAGGAGCAATAAATACTCCCTGCTGGTAGAGAGGGTTCACCTTCTACATGCGAACCCCCAGTATGCTTACATGGTCTTACCTGATGGGCGGGAGGACACGGTCTCCATCCGCGACCTGGCACCCGCAGGTGCAGCAGACCACTACCCTGAAGGCTCTCCGGTAACATGAACCCTGCACCAGAGGTGACACCGTGCTCACCAGGCCCTACACAGACTCCTCATGACACTTGTATACTGGGCGTTTCGTACGCATTTATACCAGGCGCCTCGCACATGCGTGAGGGATCACCGGCGCCTAGTGGGCAGGAACAAGCGCAACCTCCGCCCCCTGTGCAATCACCAATGTCGTCGGCATCTATGCGATCACAGCCGGTGCTACGTAGATCGCAGCGACAGATTCGACCACCTGATAGACTTGACCTGTAAGAAACTTCGCCACATGGGGACTCTTTCAAACGGGGAGGGTGAACAGCCAGAGATCGTGATACATATTGGTACCAATGGCATAGGCAGGAGAGGGATAGAGGTCCTGCGCAGTAGGTTTCGGGAGTTAGGAAGGAGGCTGAAGAGCAGGACCTCCAAGGTAGCCATCTCCAGATTACTCCCAGTGCAACGAGATGGTGAAGGTCAGAACAGGAAGACAGTGCAGACGAATGAGTAGCTGAGGAGAAGGTGCTGGGGGCAAGGTATCAAGTTCCTGGATCATTGAAACCTTTTCTGGGTAAGGGGTGACCTGTACAAGTGGGACGGGTTGCACCTGAACTGGAGGGGAACCAATATCCTGGGAGGGAGGGTTGTTAATGCTATTAGGGAGCGTTTAAACTAGATTTGCAAGGTGTATCATAAACAAGGCAGATGAGGATCAATATGTGGAACAATGATGTTATGGCCATTACAGAGACTTGGCTGACTCAGGGACAGGAATGGCTGGCTTTCAAAAAGGACAGGGAGGGAGGCAAAAGAGGTGGCAGCAGGGCATTGCTAATCAGGGATAGAATCACAGCTGCAGAAAGGAAGGAAGTCATGGAGGGATTGTCTTCTAAGTCAGTGTGGGTGAAAGTCAGAAACAGAAAGGGGGTGTTTTTTTACAGAGCCCCCTTAAACACCCCCCCCCCCGCCAGTAGTAACAGAGACAGCGAGGAGCAGATAGGGAGGCAGATTCTGGAATGGTGCAATAATAACAGGGTTAACTTTCCTAATATTGACTGGCATCCTCTTAAAGCAAGGGGTTTGGATGGGGTGGAGTTTGTCAGGTGTGTTCAGGAAGGTTCCTGATACAATATGTAGATAAGCCAACTAGAGGAGAGGCTGCAATTGATCTGGTATTGGGAAATGAACCTGGCCAGATGTCAGATCTCTCAGTGGGAAAGCATTTTGGAGGTGGTGATCACAACTCTATCTTTTTTACCATAACTTTGGAGAGGGATAGGAGCAGATAATTTGGGAAAACGTTTAATCGGGGTAGAGGGAAATATGTTGCTATTATGCAGAAAACTGGGAGCATAAATTGGGAAAAGGTGTTCACAGGGAAATGCATGACAGAAATATGGCAAATGTTGAGTGACCATTTGCATGACATTCAGCATAGGTATGTTCCATTAAGACAGGGAAAGGATGGTAGGGTAAAAGAACCACGGTGTACACCGGATGTAGAAAATCCAGTAAAGAAAAAAAGCTTACAAAATGTTCAAGAAACTAGGTAGTGTTAGAGCTCTAAAAAATTACAAGATTGCAGGAAGGAGCTTAAGAAGGAAACTAAGAGAGCTAGAAGGGACCATGAGAAGGCTGGTGAGCAAGATTAATGAAAACCCTAAGGCATTCTACAAGTATGTGAAGAGCGAGAGGATGAGCCGTGAGAGACTAGGACCAATCAGGGCGAGAGTGGAAACATATGCATGGAGCCAGAGGAGGTAGAGGAGGTATTTAATGAATACTGTGTTTCAGTACTCACCAGGGAGAATGACATTGGCAATTGTGGGGATGACATAGTGGATTGAAACACGTGAGCAAATAGATATTAAGAAAGAGGATGTGCTGATGCTTTTGAAAAGCATTAAGTTAGATAACTCACCAGGACAAGGATGAGATGTACCCCAGATTTCTGTGGGAAGAGATTGCTGAGCTTCTGGCAATGATCTTTGCATCATCAATAGGAATGGGAGAAGTACCAGAGGATTGGAGGCTTGCAAACATTGTTCCCTTGTTCAAGGAAGGGAGTAGAGATAGCCCAGGAAATTATAGACCAGTACATCTTACTTCAGTAGTGGGTAACTTGTTATAGAAGATCCTGAGAGGCAGAATTTATGAGCATTTGTAGAAACATAATCTGATTAGGGATAATCAGCATGGCTTTGTCAAGGAAAGGTCATGCCTTACAAGTCTGATTGAATTCTTTGGGGATATAACAAAACAAAACTGCTCGATGAAGGTAGAGCAGTGGATATAGTGTATATGGATTTCAGTAAGGCATTTGATAAGGTTCCCCATGCCAGGCTCATTCAGAAAGCAAGGAGGCATGGGATCCAAGGAGACCTTGCTTTGTGGATCCAGAATTGGCTTGCCCACAGAAGGCAAAGGGTGGCTGTACATGGTTCATATTCTGATTGGAGGTCAGTGACCAGCAGTGTTCCACAGGGTTCTGTTCTGGGATCCCTCTTTGTGATTTTTAAAAATGACCTAGATGAAGACGTAGAAGAGTGGGCTAGTAAGATGTCACAAAAGTTGGGGGTGTTGTGGATAGTCTGGAGGGTTGTCAGAAGTTACAGTGGGACATCAATGGGATGCAAAACTGGGCTGAGAAGTAGCAGATGGAGTTCGACCTAGACAGTCAAAATCAGAATCAGGTTTATTTTCACCAGCATGTGATGTGAAATTGGTTAATTTAGCAACAGCAGTTCAATGCAATGCATAATCTAGCAGAGAGAGAGAAAAAAATAATAATAAATAAGATAAAATGTTATAATAAATAGGCAAGTAAATAAATTACGCATATTGAATAGATTTTTTAAAATGTGCAAAAACAGAAATACTTTTAAAAAAGTGAGGTAGTGTCCAAAGCTTCAATGCCCATTTAGGAATCGAATGACAGAGGGGAAGAAGCTGTTCCTGAATCACTGAGTGTGTGCCTTCAGGCTGCTGTATTTACTACCTGATGGTAGCAGTGAGAAAAGGGGCATGCCCTGGGTGCTGAAGGCCCTTAATAATGGATGCTGCCTTTCTGAGACACCGCTCCCTAAAGATGTCCTGGGTACTTTATAGGCTAGTGTCCAAGATAGAGCTGACTAGATTTACAGCCTTCTGCCAATAATTATTCTTCCAATAAGTGTGAATTGGTTCATTTAGGTCAATTTGAAGACAGAATATAATATTAATGGCAAGACTCTTTGCAGTGTGGAGGATCAGAGAGATCTTGGGGTCAATATCCATAGGACATTCAAAGTTGCTGTGCAGGTTGACAGTTTAGTTAATTATAATATGTTATAATTATAATATTATAGTATGTTGTGTTGGCCTTCATTAGCCATGGGAGTGAGTTCAATAGATGTGAGGTAATGTTACAGCTATATAAGACCTTGGTCAGACTCCACTTGGAGTACAGTGTTCAGTTCTGGTCACCTCATTACAGGAAAGATGTCGATACTATATAGCGAGTGCAGTGGAAGTTTACAAGGATATTGTCTGGGTTGGAGAGTGCGCCTAATGAGAATAGGTTGAGTGAACTTGGCTTGTTCTCCTTGGAGTGAAGGAGGATGAGAGGTGAGGGGGGCATAAGATAATGGGAGACATCGATCTTGTAGATTCCCAGGGCTGAAATGGCTAACACAATGGGGCATAGTTTTCAGGTGCTTGGAAGCAGGTACGGGTGGAAGTCAGAGGTAAGTTTTTCACGCAGAGAGTGGTGGGTGTGTGGAATGCACTGCCCATCATGGTGGTAGAGGTGGATAAAATAGGGCTTTTTAAGAGACCCTTAGGTAGGTACATGAAGCTTAGAGAAATAGAGGGGCATGCAGTAGGGACATTCTAGGCAGTTTCTAGAGTAGGTTACATGGTTGGCACAACATTGAGGGCCAAAGGGCCTGTAATGTGCTGCAGATTTTATGTTCTATGTTCTATACAAACTTAGCATAAATACTGTACATTTGCCATAAACCAACATACATCAGATGTACCATTCTATTACTCACTCTAAGGGACATGTAACTTGGTTAAGGTGACTCTGTTCCAACTGGCCAACATTTGTTTGTTCTTCTCAAGGAACTTGAAGGAAGTTTAGTTATCTGCCATTTAAGAGATCTACTGTGTTATTTTGATAGATACCATACAGCGTTGATCCATCCAGCCCTTCTCCTCCACAATAATTTCGTAATTGTCTAGCAGTTGCAGTGATAATCAACAATCTCATATTTGTATAACATCTCTGAAATGCTCATAATACCAAACATGACCTCTCACTCAATCTATTTATTTTTTGAATAGGCTGGTTTTTACCATTGTCCTGTAGGCATCACACTCAATTTGATTACAGCAATCAGCAAGGGATTAAATATTCAATATCATAGGAAATCCCAAACTCCAGATAATACCTAATCAAGCAAAACTATCCTGAGGCACAGAATTCTAACTGTAAATAATTCCATATTTAAGAACAATGATCTCTTATGTGAATGAATTTCACATGGATGTTCGCAATATAAGAGACTAGACTTCAGCGACAGGATGCTATTGGTAGTTGGTAAAATGGGCAGAGCAATGTCAAACAGAATGTAATCCTGATGAGCGTGAATTGTTGCAATTTGGGGGGACTAGTAAGGTTATGATATGCGTAATGCTTAGTGCAGGAGGTTTAGGTGAAGTAGAATCTATTAGGTGCACCCAGTACGGTTTCCTAAATCAATACGTAGGTTGTCCAACAAGACGAGGTGCTTTACTGGGTAATGAGCTTGGTCAAGTGTCCAAAATTTTAGTGGGTGAGCAGTGAGGGAACAGTGACAATATCTCTTTAAGTTTTAAGATAGCTAAAGATAAGGGTAAGTAATGACCCTGTGGGAGAGTATTAAATTGGAGCAGGGAAAATTACGAGAGCATTAGGCAGGAACTAGGGAGAGTTAATTTGGAACAGCTGTTTTTGGCCAAGTCCACATCTGACATGTGGACAGTGTTTAAAGATCAACTGCACAGAGTACAGGACAGGAATGTTCCAGTCAGATGGAAAGGCAAACATGCCAAAAGAAGAGAACTTTGGATGTCAAGAGAGGTGATTAATTTATTCAAGAATAAAGAGGAAAATTATGTAAAACTAAGGAGACTAGAATCAAACAGAGCCCTTGATGATTATAAAAACGGCAGTAAGGAAATCACAAAGAGAATTAGGAAAGCCAGGAGAAGCCATGAAAAGTCCTTGGCAAGTTGGACAAAAGGAAATCCAAAGGTATTCTACACATATTTCAGGAGCAAGAGGATAACTTAGGAAGAGAGTGGGACCATTCAAGGATAAAGGAGGAACATTTGCTTGGATACAGAGGATGTAGATGAGGTCCTTAATGAGTACTTTGCATCAGTATTTACCAAGGAGAAGGACGTTGATGATAGGGAGATCAGTGCCAAGCATATTAGTATGCTAGGGTATTTCGAAGTAAAGGAGGAGGTAGTGTTGGGTCTCTTAAAAAGTATTGTCCAATAAGTCCCCAAGGCCTGATGGGATATATGCCAGTTTATTGAGAGGCAAGAGATAAGATTCCTGGGGCCTCGACCAATATCTTCATATCCTCTTTAGCCACAGGAGAGGCCCCAGAGGACTGGTGAGTAACTAATGTTGTTCCATTATTCAAAAAGAGAATGAGAACCAGGGATAATCATGAAAACTCTAGACTGGTGTGTCTCATGTCAGTGGTAGGGAAGATGCTGGAGAGAATCTTTAGTGATAGGATTTATGAAAACCAGGGCCTAATTAGAGAGAGCCAGCATGGTTTTGTGCAGGGCAGATCATGTCTTACTAACCTGATTGAGTTTTTTGACAAAGTGACGAGGGTGATCAATGACCGTAGAGCTGTGGATGTTGTCTACGTGGATTTTAGTAAGGCGTTTGACAAGGTTCCTCATGGGAAGCTCATGCAGAAGATTAAGATGCATGGGATCCATGGTGACTTGGTCGTTTGGTTCAAAGCTGGCTTGCACATAGAAGACAGAGTGTGGTGGTTGAAGGGACTTATTCTAGCTGGAGGTATATAATTAGTGGTCTTCTGCAGTGATCTGCACTTGGACCTCTGCTGCTTGTGATATATATAAATTACCTGGATGAAAATGTAGACGGGTGGGTTAGTAAGTTTCCAGATGATATGAAGATTGGTGGTGGTGTGGTTAGAGCAGAAGACTGGCAAAGAATACAATGGGATATAGATCAGTTGCAGGTATGGGAAGAGAAATGGCAGATGGAGTTTAACCTCACTAAGTGTAAAGTGCTACACTCTTTACACCTCAAATGTATAGAGACAGTACACTGTTAAGGGTAAGGCATTTAAAATTGTTGATAAACAAAGGTATATTGGGGTCCAAGTTCATTGGTCCCTGATCAGGCGATTAAGAAGGCATATGCAATACTTGCTTTTATTAGTTGAGGTACTGAGTTCAAAAGTCAGGAAGTTATGATGCAAAACTCAAGTTAAGCCATACCTGGAGAATTGCCTACAGTTCCGTCACCCGATTATAGGAAAGATGTCAATGCTTTGCAGACGTTGCAGAAGAGGTTTACAAGGATGCTGTCTGGATTTGTGGGTGGCCACTACAACATGAGTTTAGAGATACTTGGCTAATTTTATATGGAGCAGTGGAGGTTGAGGGGAGATCTGATAGAGGTCTATAACATTATGAGAAGCAAACACAGAGTAGACAGATCGTATCTTTTTTCAGGGTTGAAATGCCAAATATCACAGGGCATGCTTTTAAGGTGAAAGGGGTAAATTCAAAGGAGATGTGAAAGGCAAGTATTTTTACACAGAGTGGTGGGTGCCTGGAATGCGCTGCCTGGTGTGGTGATAGAGGCAGATCCATTAGGGACTTCTAAGAGACATTGAGATATACATATGAATGTGAGGGAAATGAAAGGATATAGACATTGTGTAGTCAGAAGAAATTAGTTTAGTTGGCCATTAGATTACAAATTTATTTGGTTTGGCAGATCATTATGGGCCAAAGGCCAATGGGCCTGTGCTGTACAGTTCTATGCTTTATGTTTAATGTTGAAATGAATAGTTCAGTAAAGTATTGATCAATGGGAAGGATGGGTTAAAAGTACAAGGATCTATGATGATGCTAGTGCAGAATGACAAGATGGTTAAGAAGGGATTTCTTGCATTTATTGGTTGGGGCATGGAATACCCATAGGTGCTTTTCATACAGCTGTATAGGGTTAGGATTCTTCTTCCTCTTAAGTCCATCATCCCTAAAGCAACAACAGCTCACCGGAGTCCTCTGCCCAGGGCCAATAGAAATTTGATAGGCCTTGTCACCACACAACTCCATATATCTTCTAGGCAAAGATCCTTCCTCTCTCAGGGATGAGATATTTGGAGCTGCTTTTAGTGTTTCTGCAGCTCTGGGTTTTTACAGGATGGAGTTGCTAGCCCCACACCCAACCCTCCTCTTTTTGCAGCCATGCTTGAGACCGATCATGGCAGAATTATTGGTTAGAATACAACTTGAAAATTGTGTGCAGCTCCCTTCACTACACCACAGGAAGGACGTAATTTCACTACAAACGGAGGAGATTTTTCAGGATATTGCCTGGGATAGCTCATTTTTTTCACAAAAAAGGTTTGGATAGGCTAGGTTTCTTTTCCATTAAGTGGTGGAGGCTGAAAGGGGAACTGATAGAGGCGAAGAAAATGAAGGACAGAGATAAAGTAGATATTAAGAAACTGATTCTGAATCTGATTCAAACCATAAAGTATCGGTTTAAAGTAAAGGGATGGAAGAATTTTTCACCTAGTTGGTAGCTGGAATTTGACGTGTCCTGCTGAAGGGTTTCAGTTTGAAATGTCGACTGTACTTTTTTCCATAGATGCTGCCTGGTTTGCCGAGTTCCTCCTGCATTTTGAGTGTGTTGCTCTGGAATATACAGCATGACTGGGAGGTGAAAAGAGATAATCTCATAATATTTAACAAGCATCTAGGCAAGCAACTGAATCATTAAGATATGTGATAAATGGTTACACACAGTATTATTAATATTCATAGTATTGTTAACATTAATGTGCAATAACAAAACATAAAACCACTGAATTAATTAAAGCAATCGATTAAAGTTTCAGAACCAGAGAGAGTTCTATGATGGCACTGAAATTGCCAACTAGTGTTCATCATAATCCTGGAGATAGTATAACATGACCAGCCTCCTCCAACTCATTCATTCAGTCGGACATTCTTATTTCCTATCCTCAATAATTTTAGGTCATAAGACCAGAAGACATAGGAGCAGAATTAGGCTATTCAGCCCATTGAGTCCACTCTGCCATTCCTTCATAGCTGATTTATTATAACTCTCAATCCCACACTCCTGACTTTTCCACATAACCTTTGACTAATCAAGGACCTATTAACATCCACTCTAAATATACCAAATGACTTTGCCACCACAGCTGTCTGTAGCAATGATTTCCACCGATCCACTACTCTCTGGCTAAATAATTCCTCCTCATCACTGTTCTAAATGAATATCCCTCTATTCTGAAGCTATACACTCTGGTCCTAGATTCTCCCACTATAAGAACCACCCACTTCACATCCACTCTATCTAGGCCTTTCAATATTTGATAAGATTCAATGAGACTCCCCTTCATTCTTCCAAACTCTAGTGAGTACAGACCCAGCTTCCTCAAATGCTCCTCATATATTACCCCTTCTATTCCTCAAATCATTCTCATGAACCTCCTCTGGACCTCTCTGAAGCTATCACATCTTTTCTTAGATAAGGGGCACAAAACTGCTCACAATACTTCAGATGTGATCTGAGCAATGCCTTATAAAGTCTCAGCATTACAACCTTGCTTTTATATTCTCGTCCTCTTGAAATGCTAACTTTGTTTTTGCATTCCTTACATTGACTCAACCTGCAAACTAACCTTCAGAGAATCCTGCACGAGCACTTCCGAGTCCCTTTGCATGTATACTTTTTAATTTTTTTCCTCATTTAGAAAATACTCTATGCCTTAGTTCTTTCTACCAAAGTGCATGAATATACACTGCCTTACATTACATTCCATCTGCCATGTTTTTGCCCATCCCAATATGTCTAAATCCTTCTGCAGACATCCTGATTCATGAAAACTACTTGCCCCTCATCTACCTTCATATCATGTGCAAACTTGCCCTCAAAGCCATGAATTCCATCATCCAAAACATTAACATATGACATATAAAGAAATGGTCCCAATACTAATTTCTGCAGAACATCAGCAGTCAACTGTAGCCAACCAAAAAAGGCACCCTTTATCCCCACCCGTTACCTCCTGTCGGTCAGCCAGTCTTCTAACCATAGGCTCTTATCTTGTTAAGCAGCCTCATGTGTGGCACTTCCTGAAAATCTAAGTATACAACATCCACTGGCACTGATTTGTCTATCCTTCTTTTTATTTCCTCAAAGAATTCCAACAGATTTGTAAGGCAAGATTTCCCCCTAAGGAAACAAAGCTGACTTTGGCCTGTTTTATCATGTGCCTCCAAATACCCTGAAACCTCACCTTTAATAATAGATTCTAACATCTTGCCAGCAACTGAAGTCAGGCTAACAGGCCTGCAGTTTTCTTTTACCTGCATCCCCCCCCCCACCACCCACTTCTTAAAGACTAGAGTGACATTTGCAATTTTTCAGTTCTCCAGAATCATTCCAGAATCTATTGATTCTTGAAAGATCATTGCTAATTCTTCCAACAATCTCTTCAGCTACCTCTTTCAGAATCCTGGAGTGTACACCAGAGGATTTATCTACCTTCAGACCTTTATGTGTACCTAGCACCTTCTCATTAGTAATAGCACTACATTTACGTCTTCCCCCGACACTCTCGAATTTCTGGCATTCTAGTGTCTTCCACAGTGAAGACTGATGTAAAATGCTTATTAAGTTCATTCATCATTTCTTTGTCCCAAATTTCTACCTCTCCAGTGTCATTTTCCAGCAGTCCAATATCCACTCTCACCTCTCTTTTACTCTTTATACATCTTAGATTTTTTTGGTATTCTTTGATATTATTTTCTAACTTACCTCATTTTTCTGTTACGGGTCTTGCTGTTAACTGTAGACCTTGCCTTTACATTTAACTTTCCAGACTGCAAAACCTCACACTTGATTGGATTAAACTCCATCTGCCATTTCTGGTCAAAGTTCAAAGTTTAAAGTAAAAATTTTCTTAGTGTACATAAAGTACGTCACCACATACAGAAAGACAGGCAGACAGACAGACAGACTTTATTGATCCTGAGGGAAATTGGGTTTCGTTACAGCTGCACCAACAAAGAATAGTGAAGAAATATAGCAATATAAAACCATAAATAATTAAATAATAATAAGTTAATCATGCCAAGTGGAAATAAGTCCAGGACCAGCCTATTGGTTCTGGGTGTCTGACACTCCGAGGGAGGTGTTGTAAAGTTTGATGGCCACAGGCAGGAATGACTTCCTATGACACTCACTGTTACATCTTGGTGGAATGAGTCTCTGGCTGAATGTACTCCTGTGCCTAACCAGTACACTACGGAGTGGATGGGATTCATTGTCCAAGATGGCATGCAACTTGGACAGCATCCTCTTTTCAGACACCACCGTCAGAGAGTCCAGGTCCACCCCCACAACATCACTGGCCTTACGAATGAGTTTGTTGATTCTGTTGGTGTCTGCTACCCTCAGCCTGCTGCCCCAGCACACAACAGCAAACATGATAGCACACATGATACAACCCCGAGAATCATTTTCCTGTGTCCATACTTAGCAAATCTATAGAAGAGTAACTGCAAACAGGATCACACAACAACCAACTGTGGAAGTGCAAGTATAAATACATAGCAATAAGTAATGAGAGCATGAAATAACAAGATAGAGAGTCCTTAAAGTCAGACCACTGGTCGTGGGAACACCAGAAATAGAATGAGTGTATTTAACCCCTTTTGTTTAAGAACCTGATGGTTGTGGGGTAGTAACTGTTCTTGAACCTAGTGGTGCATGTCCTGAGGCACTTGTACCTTCTACCTGATGGCAGCAGCGACAAGGAGCATGGCCTGGGTGGTGAAGATCTTTGATGATGAATGCTGCTTTTCTATGGCAACATTTCATGTACTGTAGATGTGCTCAATGCTTGGGAGGGCTGTACCCATGATGTACTGGGCTGAATCCACTACCCTTTGTAGGATTATCTGCTCAAAGGTATTGTGGTTCCCATACCAGGCTATTATATGACAATATCTGTAAGTAATTTATGTTCTACTGTATCCTTTGATAGCCTTCTGCATTGTCAACAACCCTTTGTGGGATTTGCAAACCTACTAACCCACGCATCCATATTTTCATCCAACTCGGAATCACAAGAAGAGATATTAGGGCAGGTGGTTAAAAGTTTGGTCCAAAAGGTAGGTTTTAGGAACAGAATTAAAAGAGAAATTGAAGAATGGAGAGGGTTCCAGAGCAGGCTTGCACTTTATTCAGTATTAATCCCAAATTATGATAACCTGACAAAATCTCCTTGAGAGAATTTGGAGACCAGCCAGGCCCAAAACTCTAGATTTGCACTTTCACTTTTCCATCAGTGTTAAATAGAAACCATTTCACAGGATCGGAGCAAATGCAGTCAGTTTCAACCTTCGACTAACCACAACTGTCTGCACACAAAAAAGATGAGGCTTTACGGATCCAGCACTCCATAATCAGAATGACAGCGTAAGGCAGCAACCCCAGCATTTGATGTGCCAGTTTGGAAAATTGAATTATTCAAGCATGTGACATTCTGAGATGTGAGATATGGTATTCTCCAAATCAACTTCCATTATTATTGATTTGCAAGGAGCCTAAATTCTAAAACATATTTTGCTGTGTCAAACTTCAAAATTCATATTAACATCTATAATGTTCCTACCAACAAACTGGAAGGGAAAACAATTAATATTGACTAAGAGTACACCACCTTAATTTTTGCATTAGCAGCTTAAACCATTGTTAAGCATTCCTGGCAGAAGCTTCAGGTTTTTTTTTGTTTTGACTGGAACCTGCAACAAAACATCAATAAAGGTTAATATTTTTCCAAATATATTTTGCCCAGTCTGATATTACATGTGTTATTCTGTTCAGTATAGTATTTTTCCAAGATATGAAGATATAACTGCAATATTTTGTATAATAAAAAGACTATTGAAAAACCCTGAAATGTCTCAATGTTTATCGCCAAGGTATGCACGTACCGAAGTTATTCCAGAGTGGGACCAGAGAGTCTCAGAAAAAGTCAACAGCTCATCCTTTTTTCCCTTGCGTAGTCCCCTGGGTCTGAGATTGACTTCCTTTGACTCTGGTTTTGTGGGTTCTGAGGTGGTAATTGCACAGGTAACTTGTGAGATGGTGCAATCCTTCTGCCACTTAAACCCTTTGTGTGCTCCTGCTGCATGGTCTAAGGGGTATTAATACATTCCGAGTGTTCCTTCTGTCACTTTCTATAGTAATGGGCTGGAGGTTCCCAGGGGTTTGTGGGGATGTAACATTTCTAACATGAGGCTTTGAGTACATTCTTGAATTCTGTTCTTTGATCTTCTGGTTATCTAGTTATCTCTTTCCACAACAGAGCTTGTAATAATTTATCTGTTTTGGAACTCTGGTGTCACGGTTGCAAAAAATGAAGTCAGCCCAATGTAAAAGGTTGAAAGTTCAAAGTGCATTTATTATCAAAGTATAAAGTTTGAGACCCATCTTCTCACCGCCAGCCACAAAACAACGAAACACAGTAGAATTGATGAAAAACTCCACAGCACAGAGACAGTAACACATCTAATAATTCATGCAGACAAGCAATCCACAGAACATGAACTGCAGAATTCCCAAAAGGAAGTTCACTGCCTCAGAACCGTTTCAGTACTGCAGCAGGTCCAGGCCCCAGCACAGAGCAAGCTTCAATGCTGTGGCGAATTCCCACGGCTGCAGGCCACAGCATCAGAACCAGTTCAGTGCTGAGCCGAGTAAAGCCTCAGGGAGCTGTGAACCGAACACCGGTTCATCCTCCGCCTTAATCTTTTTAATCTGGCTTGGCGCTTAAATCAGCCAAACGTTGTTTTGCTATCCATTGAGGGCAAGGGCCCCGCCACTTCCGTCTGACCTGAAGTTTCAGTCTGACTTCAAATCCACTCCAGCAATGGCTGCCGCAGCTGCACCAGCATTCTCGAGAGTTCCGTTTGCCAAATATTTCAGGATATCACAAAAATTCCTTCTCGTACAGACCATTCAAAAGCACACCACCCAGTGGGAAATATCAGGCTGTGGATTGCAGTGATCACAGTTCCGAGAGAGTGTACGTAGAAGGATTGTTAGTAGCTTTGTTTGCTGTTCACAAATTGTTTGTGTGTCTTGCTAGCACCATATTTGCATAATGTAGCCACCTAAAGGAAACTTTTCCTTATTTGGTGGAAAATGAACAAAGAAATTCCCCACCTGAGCAATCAGGAGAGGATCTGACTCACCAGCTTGTGTTTTGGATCAACTGAGGATCAGCCCTTTCTAGAGAATTGATAGGCATTATCACACTTTTATTGCAACCTGAATAAAATATGCAGCTACTCAGGGAATGGAACTGTTTTTCTCTATAACAATGCAGATGACATCCCGTTTTAACTCTGTTTTGAGAGTTTTCAGAATGAATGGAATTAATAGAAACTTCCAAGACATAGTATTTCAGAAATCATTAATTAATTTTGACTGGCTCGATGATAAAGCAAACCTTCTTTCATTCCTATTAGTATCAGTGCACTTGAGGTTTTCACTGTGGTTCCACGCCTTGTCTGACCAGATCCATTATCTCAGCTGAAGCAAACCAGGACAGTATAATGCTCACACTATGATACACTTAGCTTAGCAATGAGGTGCTGTGCCTTACAGAGCAAGGTCCCTCCTCTGTGGTGAGGCTGCAGAGCCCCATCTCATTGCAAATTCTGCAACTAATTTCAAGGCCTTCAAAATTAATGTGAGAGGAAGAGATATCAGCTAAGCATCCTATTACTGATCACAATCCAGTACCCTTAGTGAATTAAAAACTCTATGGAGCTTACAACATCCCAGGCTTTGAAACATTTTAGTAGCAAATCAAAAATATAATTAATTGGTCATGATAGCCTTTGTTTTGTCCACTGAACCAGGATCCTTGGCAAGGACAGTAGCATTTACTTTCTTCAATAATGTGTTCATGCAAGGAGGAGTGGGCCCAACAATGCAACATCAATGTTCATGTAACTTCCTGATACTTCACTTGTGCTTCTCACAATATTCTAGCAGTACTACAACAATACAGAAGAGCTCTGTTAACTGCCTGTTTTAGTAATAGCTGCTTTCCCAGAGTGAGACAAAACAGCACAAGGTTAAAAAAAAAAGACTAAAGGCTCTGGAAATGGAGTGAGACAATAAATGGATTGACAGCATCAGATATGGCAGGCAGCAGTGTCAGAGCTCAATACATGAAAGGACAGTGAAAGCCAGCTACTTCATTAGTACAAATCTCAGTTTATTATGGATCAAGTGTTTAATCTGAAGGGATCTAAGGCTTAAGTGCACAGTTTGGTAACTTGGACAACTTTGCCCTCATTGCCTTCGAGGGTTTATTGCTGTCACAGGTGTCTCACCATAATTTTCAGCATGTGTGTATTCTACTCTATCACTTTTGAACCATACCCAGATATAATGTAGCACCTAAAGGGAGTACAGTTGGCCCTCCTTATCCACAGGGAATTGGTTCTGGGAACCCCTGTGGATACCAAAATTCGCGGATGCTCAAGTCCCTTATTTAACATGTATCAGTGCGATGGTCTTTCGGACCAGCGGAACCCCGGACTTTATTTAAAGTCTCCATGCGGTGGACATTAGGACCTGGTGGCGCAGGTCTGAATCCGCAGTGTTTCTGTTCATGAATATAATCACGATTGTGATTGAAAATAAAGTGGAAGTAATAAAGTGAATGGAAAGAGGTGAAATGCCATCGGTCATTGGAAAAGCATTAGGCTACAATCGGTCAACGATCGGAACAATTTTAATGGAGCATGTGAAAGGCTCTGCCTCGATGAAAGCTACGGTTATTACTAAGCAACACAGTGCTTAGTGAATTATTGAATTTCAATAATTAATAATTATTGAAATAAGTATGTTTCTTAAGTGTTTTATATGCATAGAAATGTAAAATATGTACTATACACTAAGAAAAACGTTTAACTAACTGACACTAAGTAATACCAGATGTACCTGTTCCGACTTCAAATCCGATTTAAAGATGGACTCGGGAATGGAACTCAATATAAACCTGGGGACTGCCTGTTCGTCTAAGTCATTTCTAGATTACTTATAATACCTAATACAATGTAAATGTTATGTAAATAGTTGTTATACTGTATTGTTTAGGGAATAATGACAAGAAAAAATAGTCTGTACATGCTCAAGCAATGAGGGCTGGAGAGAGAACTTCCGGGTTTTCCCAATCCGTGGTTGGTTGAATCCGCGGATAAGGAGGGCTGACTGTACTTTCCTTTGTGTGTCATTAGCACAAAATAATGTAAGAACACAAGGAGACGGCATTTCCTCTCAAGACTCATTTTCCATTTATTAGACTCATGCATGAACTGTGGCTTAATTTTGTGTACACACCTTTTCCTCAAATTTAAAATTCACATTGCATTCCCATTAGTAAAATTAAAAAGGAGCTGCTTGGGGCTGCTATTGAACACCTGTATAAATTAACTTAATTTCAGACATTTTGTGGAACGAATGGAAGTACATTTATTTAGCAACTTTCCCCATGTTTCAATGTACTTCGACGCTAGGTAAACACTAGTGCAGCCGGTGAGGTAATGCTGGAATTTCTGACAGGTTGGATTGCATATAGAGCTAGAAAAATAACTGGACACTACTTTTAATGAGCATTTTTAAATCAAGCAATGACATGGGATCCTTTGCATCATCCAAATGGACAGGCAGCTCCTCATCCTACACAAAAGGCAGTTCTTTCAATAAAACTTGGTATCTGATTTTTGTCAGGAAGGCTGAAATATAAGCATTACATGGTGTTTGACACTAGTGCAAATGTCCACTATTCTCCATGCCTATGAATATCATATCACAATTAAGGAAGTGCTATTCTCAAGCAACTAGAACCCAATTGCATTTTTGATCAAACTCTACCACAGAGCCCAGAAAAAATTGTGTCAGGGGTTACTAAGCTTTATTTTCATTGGTAATTTTCTTGTGGTGGTTGTCCATCATGTCAGGAAACCTCTGAGGGAGAGTCTTTAAAGTGGAAAAGCCATTGCACTGGGGCACTCTCTCAACCTCAGATGTCTGGGTCCAGTGGTACAAACGAGCATCACAAACTGGGTCTTCCTTGGTTGCAGAGGATGACCGTGACATCTTCTGTGCTTTATCATGCCCCTTGCGCTCCATGGAGCGTTGCAGAACCGCCTTTCTGGCTGTTGGATCTCACTGAAGATCTCATCTGACCAGTCCGCCAGAGCTAACTTCGCATGCTAGGACAGGCATATCCCTGTCTCACCGGGGTTTGAGGCCGCTGACTATCCTCACCCGATTTAGCCCACTTGCTCAAGCGATGGTGAGGCTGTTGTCACACGTAAGCAGCTACTTGGAGCCAGAGGTGAGAGCTGAGCATCGGTGGGGACCAAAGGTGAGTGAGCTGCCCCAGAATGGGCATGACAAGCCCCTTCACCAGAGGTGCTGTGCCTTCCTGGATGCCCCAATTTCTGCATTTTTTAAAGAAATGTTACTAGCTAACAAGGGGCAGAATTCACTGGCTGAGAAATAGGACATTGCCATCTTGAAAACTAAAAGCGAATAAAGATAGACTGGTTGAGAATCAAAATGAATGTTTTACATTAAATTGGACACAACGTATCAGTTTTCAAAACTACATCAGTTGCATGTTCTCATGAAGGTTATCAACCTTAAATGTTAATTTTGCTTCTCTCCCTCCAGTTGCTGTCTGACCTGCTGAATATCCAAGCATTTTCTGTTTAATGTATCAGTCACACACTTACTACACAATCGAGCTACTTTCAGAGTACTATAATGTTTTGTACTATATATTTTGTAGTATTGCATTCAGTTGTTCCAGAAATACCTGCTGCATAGCATAATACCAGATGGAGACCTGACTAAGGCAAGTCTCATACTCACCTTTTATCTTTCAATAGAATTTCTCAGGCTAAATGTTTACAGTGCTTGAGGAATAGAGATATGAGGTTCTAACACCACATAGGGAATGATGCAAACCAAGAAATGATAACATTTTTATTGTTCTAATTGATATAATTTGAAACATTCTTCTTAATACATTCAGATCATACAGTGCCTTGAAAAAGCATTCACATAAACAAGTATTATAACCAGGGATTTTGATCAATTTAATTGAGAATTTTTATTTGTGAATAATGTGCACCTTTTTTCACAGTAGAGCATGTAAAGCTAAAGATTCAAACATTGAAATGTCAGCAGTTCAAAAGTATTCATTCCCCCCTTTGCTCAGTACTTAATTGAGTCAACTCGTGCAGCTATTACAGCCAGTAGTCTGTTTTGAATAGGTCTCTATTAGTTTTACACAATGTGATGGAGCAAGATTTGCCCATTCCACCTTGGAAAATTGCTCAAGCTGTGCCAGGTTAATTGGGGAGTGGCAGTGGACAACAACTTTGAGATCTTGCCAGAGATGTTCGATTGGGTTACGGTCAAGACTCTGGGCCGCTCAAGGACATCAATTTTCTTCATTTGAACCCACTCTGGCAGTATGCTTTGGGTCATTGTCCTGTTGACTGATGAACTCCTTCCCCAGTTTAAGCTTTCTGGAAGAGGCCGCAGTTTTTATCCAGGATCCTTCTGTGTTTAGAAGCATTCTCCTTCCCATCAATCCTGACCAGATTTCCAGCTCCTGCTGCTGAAAAGCATCCACATGCATGATGCTACTTCCACCCGTATTTTACAGTAGGTTAGTGTTACCTGGCTGATGCACATTATTAGATTTATGCCACACATACTGCTTAATGTTGAAGCCAAAAAAGTTCCACTCTAGTTTCATCCAACCACAAGGCCTTCTTCCACTTATTTATAGTATCTTCTAAATGACGCTTTGAAAAGTCTTTAAAGGCAAGGATCGGCTTTCCTTTTAACCAGGGATTTTTCCTGGCCGCTTTTTCCTAGAGTTTGTAGACCCATGAACTTCATCTCTAGTTGCGTCAACTGATTAAGGGACAACTCTCTCAGGGTGACTGTTAGCATCACATTAGCCTCTCCTACAAGTGGCATTCTTTTCCAGCAACTAAGTTTAGAGGAATGGCTTGACCTAGGCAGTGTGGCTGTGGTTTTCATATTTTTTCCACTTTTTCAAGATGGACAGCAATGAACTCTGGGTATGTTCAGTGCCTATGATATGGTCTTATATCCTTCCCCAGATTTGTGCTTTTCTATTAACATTTCCCTGAGTTGTCTTGAATGTTGTTTTGCCTTCATTTTGGTTTGGTCTTTTGAAAATCTACAATACTGTTGGACCTCACAGAGAAAGGGGTATTTATTTTCATGAATTCATTAAGAACAGATTCTCCTCCAATTTTCTACATCAACAAATTGGGCAAGTTTGTACAGTAACATATTGCACCCAAGGAACTTTAGCATAGTAATTACAAAGAGGATGAATACTTTTTTGATCTCACAGTTTTGGTTTTCGATTTTCGGTAAATTGCCGACAGGTTTTGGATTTTTAAAATTTCCCATGGTGCATGATGCTTTGTAGATTAGCAGAACAAATCTTACATCAATATATTTTAAATTTAGAAAAGGAGACAGTAAAATGTGAAAATAGTTGTGGAGGCTGAATACTTTTCAAGGCACTGTATTTATATTATTAAAGTGAAATAGAATGAGAAGAGTATAATATTGGAAGAATTCAACTGACTTTGCAAAAACCATCAAGCATGCATTACATTATTATTAAAATAACTCTAGGAACAATTAGATTGGAAGGCAACATTCAGATTAATACCGATCAGAAGCTGCAGTACAGCTGGTTTCTCTGGAACAACCTACTGCTTCAGATTTTAACACTGCTTGTCAGTTCTGATGGATGCCTAACTACCTGGTGGAAAAAAAGAGCTCTGTACATAAACATGCTTATATATATTGAATGAATGTCAGGAACAGAAAATAAACAGAGGAATCAGTAGGAAAAATGTACCACTGTAGAAATTCCTAGGGTTCTGCTGACTTTAAAACGGAAATGTTAACAAAATGCAAGTCAATATTGGTGCACAAAGATTAAAATAAAGCATAGGAAGTGATATCAGGACAAGGTCAACATTTGTACTGCATTCAGAAAGGGTACAGTATATTGAGTGCTTACACCTTCCCTACATACAATTTCTCATGTCTAAGAGTATCCAATTTGAATTTATTCAGGATACACTATATTGATTTGTGTTTTGGACGGACTATTTTCCATGGTCAGATCCACTATGTTGGATAAGGATTGCAGATGCTGAAGTGATCAATATGCCCTATCTCCCATTTCCCTAAAACAAATAGTTTACATATGCTTGGTTGATAACCAGGATTGACACTGAACCAGACTACAGATAACCCTGGATTAGCAATCTTGTTGATGATTTTATATTTGCTAAACAGGCTCAAGCAAGATAAGGAAGGATTGCATACTTATTTGAAGGTGCATTAAGTTTGTAATATTTAGTTTAAAAATATATATGGAAAAAGTTGAGTTTCTCGGCACTATTTTCTTAAATTACGTTTATCATGGCTGTTTAAGAGAATTTTCAAATATGCAATTCATAAGTGCTTAATGAAGTTTCAAGTTACATTTGAAGTTGTTAAAATTTGACTATCGTGTGGATAGTCAGGGGCTTTTTCCCAGGGCTGAAATGGTTGCCACAAGAGGACACAGGTTTAAGGTGCTGGGGAGTAGGTACAGAGGAGACATCAGGGGTAAGTTTTTTACTCAGAGTGGTGGTGTGTGGAATGGGCTGCTGGCAATGGTGGTGGAGACGGAAATGATAGAGGCTTTTAAGAGACTTTTGGATAGGGATGTGTTTGGCACAACTTTGTGAGCTGAAGGGCTTGTATTGAGCTGCAGGTTTTCTATGTTTCTAATTTTGTCATTTATTCCATAATTTTTGTAATGATTATCCTTTCATTTGCAAGTCTAGCTATATTATGCATACTGCATGGGTGTGAGCTTACACACACACACACACACACACACACACGCACACACACACACACACACACACATTTTAGTCAGCTGATGCAGTAATTCAATGGTCCAAAATTATTTGTTCTTCTGCCATAGAATCTGTGTCATCTTGCAGGTAGACCTAACATTGGATACTTTCCTCCATGTTTGATGTACCTATACTTTGCCCTGATCAAAGGCATCTTTTGAGGGCCCAACTGTATATCTAACATCCTCCAAGACCTTACCACCTTCAAAGTACTTTCCTCACTGAATCTTGTGCATCATTGAAAATGACCTACTGCTGCTGTCCATTCCCACAATATTGCTCCAGTGACAAGAGAGCTTATGGAGACAAGGCACTTATGCACCTTTAGTTCTACCACCTGCTACATTGTGTGCTTCAGGCATAATAGAACCTTCCCATAGTGGGACCTTACACACAAATAGTGTACAGAATATCCCCCATGCTGTGCCCCAGTAAACTTACTTTTTAGGTCCTGCACAATTTCCGATTCTTTGATTATTTAAAAATTTGGAGAAGAAGAAAGTGATTATGGACTTAACCAACTTGCTGTTTATATTTTGCCGAAAGGAAATAAGGACACAAGGAGAAGTTTAAATCATACAAATAGATGGTATTGGAAAAAATGGATTTTTCCACTTTGAGATTATTGTCTTTCCTGTGCTAATAGTTCTGTCTCTTCCCCTTCACAACGTTCTTCAAGAACAGGATTAGCCTTCAGTTCAGGACTTGCTCTTCAGTTGTCAATCCCTCAGCCAAGAATTCTGCAACAGCTGTGCATGAGGAGCCATGATCAAGGCCTCAACAAGCAAAAAGCTAACCTTTGAAACAACTTTTGCCAAGTTTTGTGAAGTTTCAGAGTTCATTCCTTCTACTTACAATTAGAAGAAAGTCATTAATTAGAAATAAATAAAGCTTAAGGGCAACTGAGATTAATTGGGCAAAGATCAGACAGGCAGTGCTCCCTTAAAGAAAACCATGTGCAGAAATCATCCCATACAGAAATCCCACGATCCTGTCTGCCACCAAAGGCTTAGCTTATCTAACGCAGTCACTGTTTAAAATAGACAGTGAAAAATGGATTGTCATATAATTTTTACAACATCTGTAGTTTATCTTAAGCATTTCCAGTTTGTAAGATGTTACTGCTATGTTAGACCATTTATGTTCCGATTCTTGCTGCCCAGATGTCTAACTGATGCATAGTTTTCTTGGTGTGTTGTAGCACAGGTTTCCTTTGCCTGTGCCTTCTCTCCTCTTCTGGTAGCAATGACTCACTCTGGAGAAAGTATCCCTGTGGACAGGCAGCTCTGCAGTGTCACCCCAAGTGGTAGCTCTTCATCTACACTGAGTATGCACAGCCATTTCCGCAGAAACTCAACAGAAGCAATGGCAAAGAGTGTATATAATTGTGCTTCATAAAATTGTTTAAAAACAATTTAAAACCTCAATACAATTTTAGAAAATGTTTTAGATTTATAGGTGGAAAGAGAAAGAGAGAGAATCAGTGTAGATAGGAAATAACATCTCATCCTCACTAGCAGATTACACAGGTGCACCTCAAGGACGCATGCTTAGCCCACTGCTCTACTCTCTCTATACCGATGACGGTATGGCTAGGCACAACACAAACACCATTTATAAATTCACCAATGACACAACTGTTGTCAGCCGAATCTCAGATAGTGACAAGGAGGCACATAGGACCAAAATAGTTTGGTTGGTTGAATGGTGTCACAACAACAACCTTGCACTCAATGTCAGTAAGATTAAAGAATTGTTTGTGGACTTCAGGAATGGAAGTTGAGGGAACACACACCTGCTCTCACCGAGGGATCAGCAGTGGAAAGGATGAGCAGTTTCAAGTTCCTGGTTGTCAACATCTCTGAAGATCTACCCTGCGATCCAAAATATTGATGCATGACAAAAGAGGCACAAAAGTGGTTATATTTCATTTGGAGTGTGAGGAAATTCGGAAAATCACCAAAAATTCTATCGAATTTCTACAGATTTCTGCTGTATTACCATATGAATGGAGGGACTATAGGCATCAGTTAGTCTCGTGAGACCATAGATTTGCGCCTCGGAAGGTTTCCAGGGTGCAGGCCTGGGCAGGGTTGTATGGGAGACCGGCAGTTGCCCAAGCTGCAAGCCTTCCCCTCTCCACGCCACCGATGTTGTCCAAGGGAAGGGCACTAGGACCCAAGCAGCTTGGCACCGGTGTCATCACAGAGCAATGTGTTGTGAAGTGCCTTGCTCAAGGACACAAACACGCTGCCTCAGTGACCTTCAGGTTACTTGTCCGATGCCTTATCCACTAGGCCACGCGCCAACACGATTGGAGGGACTACTGCACAGGGTTGGAAAAAACTGCAGAAAGCTGTAAAATCAGCCTGCTCCATGGACACTAGCCTCTGTATCATCAAGCATATCTTTAGAAGGCCTCAGAAAGGTGGCATCTATCACTAAGACAAGCCCTCTTCTCATGACTGTCATCAGGTGAAGAGGTATAGGAGCATAAGGACACACGTTCAACATTTTAAGAACAGCTTCTTTCCCTCTGCCATCAGATTTCTGAATGGATCATGAACCCGTGAAAACTACCTCAATACCTTTGGTCATATATATAGGATTGTAATTTATAGTATAGTTTATGTATTGCACTGTTCTGCTGCCTCAAAATAACAAAGTTCAAATTTCAGGATGTATGTCAGTGATAATAAATCTGATTCTGATTCAGCTTGGAACAACAGTTTGTCCACCATTTACCATTCCCCATCCCCTTTTCCTCTCTCACCTTATCCCCTTGCCTATCCATCACCTCCTCTGGTGCACCTCCCCCTTTTCTTTCTTCCACGGCCTTCTGTCCTCGCCTATTAGTTTGTCCCTTCTCCAGCCCTGTATCTCTTTCACCAATCAACTTCCCAGCTCTTTACTTCATCCCTCCCCCTCCTGGTTTCACCTATCACCTGGTGTTTCTCCCTCCCCTCCCCCACACCTTGAAAATCTATTCCTCACCTTTTATTTCATCCGTCCTGCTGAAGGGTCTCGGTCCGAAACATCGACTGTACTCTTTTCCATAGATACTGCCTGGCCTGCTGAGTTCCTCCAGCATTTTGTGTGTGTAGTTTGTCCACAGTATAGCATTCCCCCAAAGAACAAGGTATTGTAGTGTTCATGTGTATACACAGTAACAAATGGGACTGAACAATTGTTGCTCCAGCAAAGCTCTGGAGCATTAATTTGCTGAGTCTTGAAATAAATCAGTGTGTGATCTGAAATAGATTTAGCTAGTGATCAGTTTATTGTTGATATTGCTAGGACATGAAAGTAACAGTGTACCACCAGAAACACTAACCAGTGATGCACAGTTTGATTGACTCTTGGTGCAAAGTGAAGAGTAAAATTTGATCCCATTTCAGGTTTCTCTAAGAAAACCCTGCATGTGGTAGAATTCAAAGGCCTAGTCTTATGGCTAAATTTAGAGTACCCAGTCTGTCTCAAATTTGCAAACAAAGGTACTTGCATTTGGCTAGAAAGTTTTCAAGAAATTGTGGAGTGCTGAGGGCCTGAGGCTGAAGGGTTCCTCAGTGAGGGTTTATAGGGAGGGGATGGCTCTGAGCCAGCAGCTGCCACTGTAAGGTTGTGTGAAGTAAAACATTTATGTGGTGCCAGGAGGAGCACAAGCTTGTTCCCACCTTCAAACAAGAGAAAATCTGCAGATGCTGGAAATCTAAGCAACATTCACAAAATGCTGGAGGAACTCAGCCAGTCTGGCAGCATCTAGTGAAAAGAGTAAACAGTTGATGTTTCGGTCCAAGTCCCTTCATCAGGACAGAAATGTTGACTGTTTACTCTTTTCCAGTGATGCTGCCTGGCCTGCTTAGCTCCTCCAGCAGTTACTGTATGTTGCTTTTTTCCCATCTTACTAGTATCGACGTTCTTGAGCAAGTCTTCTGACAAGATCCTTGATGGTAGGCTGGCTCAGAAGGTTAAAGCACAAAGGATTCAATGCACGCTGTCAAACTGGGCTGGTGAGAAAAGGCAGTGAAGTCTGTAATCGGTGGAGTACTGCAGGGAACGGCATATATAAATAATGTGGATAAGATTGTAGGTGATTTAGTTAGTGAGTTTGCTGACAGAACAAAAGTTGGTGAAGTTAGAGATAGTGAAGATGTCCATGTAAGAATACAGGTGGATATACTGTAGGTCAGATGGAACACTGGGCACGGGAAGGTGGGTGGGGGGAGAAGGAAAGATGAAGTAAGAAACTGGGAGGTGATAGGTGGGAGATGTAAAAGATTGAAGGAGTCTGATAGGAGAGGATAATGAGCCATGCAAAAAGGGAAGGAGGAAGGGAACCAGAGGGAGGTGAGGAGAGGAGAAGGGTTGAGAGGGGAACCTGAATGAGGAATTATCTCTATGGAAAGCGGATGGGTTTGGGGGTAAAGTTGTACTTAGTTGTAGATTCTGCTGGTTACGGTGAAACTTATGGAGAAAGATGTGCTGGATATGAAGACTTGTGGGGTGTAGATAAGGGCAAGGAAAATCTAATCCTATTATGATGGCAAGAAGATGAAATGAGGACAAATGTGTGGGTACTGGAAGAGCTGCAGCTAAGGGCACATTGATAGTGGTGGAAGGGAAACCCTTTTCGTTGAAAAAAGAAGACATCCCGGATGTTCCAGAATGGAAAGCCTCATCCTGAGAACAGATGCAGCAGAGGTGGAATAAGGGACTACTATTTTTGCAAGTGACAGGGTGGGAAGAGGCATTGTCAAGTTGACCATGAGAGTAAGAATGTTTGTAAACATTGTCAATGAATAGTCTGTCTCAGTCTCTGGAGAGAGAGAGAGTGATGAAGAAAAGGCAGAGGAGTGTCTGAGATGGATCAAATAAATAAAGATGTAAAGATTAGCTTTATTTGTCACATGTATATCAAAACGTACAGTGGCATTTGCATCATGATAATCAAATCAGTGATGATTGTGGTGAGCAGCCCACAAATGTCTCCACAGTTCTGGTGCTACCTTAGCATGCTCACAACTAACTAACTCTAACTGTATGTCTTTGGAATGTGGGAGGAAACCAGAGCACCTGGAGGAAACTCACATAGTCAACATGAAAACATACAAACTCCTTACAGACATCAGCGGGAATTGAACTGCAATCTTACGCGACTCGAACTGTAATTTATTATGCTAATCACTGCCCTACCATGCCCCTTTGATGTATTTTTTTTTAAATTTGAGGGCAGGGTGGAAGTTCGAGGCAAAGAAGATGAAATAGACAAGCTCAACTTGGGTGCAGGAAGCAGCACAAATGCAGTCGTCAATGTAGCGAAGAAAAAGTTAGGGAGCATTACCAGTGTAGGCTTGGAACATGGGTGTCCAAAATAGTCACGAAAATGCAGGCGTAACTGGAGCCCATGTAAGTTCCCATGGCTACACATTTGGCTTGGGGAAAGTGGGAGGAACCGAAAGAAATAATGTTGTGGGTAAGAACAAAGTCCGCCAGATGGAGGTGTGTGGTTATGGAGGGGAACTGGTTAAGCCTGTTGCCTAGGAAGAAGCAGGGAGCTTTAAGACCTTCATGATGGGTGATGGGAGTGTATAGAGACTGAATGTCCATGGTGAGGAGATCCAAGCAGGGAACAGAAAGCAACTGAAGTGGTAGAGAACATAAGAGACATAGGTAGGATGGGACTGAACTAAGGGGGGCAAAATGGAGTCAAAGTATGTGGAGACAAGTTCAGAAGGACAAGAGCAGGCCAAAACAATTGGCCTACCAGAAAAGACAGGTTTGTGCATCTTGGGTAGGAGTGAGATATTGATCATAATAGCTATAAAGATGGTTCTTGTACCACTCAATGTTCTGTTGGGCAAAGAATGACAATCTACTTAGGAGTAGCAAATAATTTGTATCCGTAAGGAAAATGTTGGGTGAATTGTTCACATGGAGCATGATGGTTATTCAACAGCTAGTGGAGGTGGTAAAGAAAAACATAATTAAAATATTCAAAAAGGCATTTGGATAGGAAAAGGGCAGGTAGATACAGACCTCATACAGGCAAATGGGATTAAGAAGGAACAGGGACACTAGGATTGACATAGATGAATTGGGTTTAAGTACCCAGTTCTCTGTTGTACGACTCTTTGAGCCTATGATCTTCCATTTTACTTTGTTCCCTTATGGAGTTGTTTCATTTATCATTCAGCAATTTCATCCTCCTCCTCAATTTTCTCAATAATACCTTTCAAAGATAATTATATTTATTAATATCTTCTTTGCACTTGTTGTTTAGTATATTTGGAGCATCTTTTTAGAACTCAGGTAGAGGGTGGAGATACATCTCTACCAAAAGAGGTGTAAGGTGCTGCTTCTCTCCGCTAGCCTGCAGGTCATCCTTGGGCAAAGAGTAGCAGCCCCTTAGCCCCCACTGCCCCCGATCAGGGTTTCATGAAGACATGGAAGCAGGTGGTAGATAGTTGCATGCACAACTGGTGAATATCGTAAGTCCTGGTCAGGCAGACAATCTCTGATCAGAATTACTAATGGTTGGGGTCAACTTTTTTGGAAAGACATTGCCCAGACGAAGGCAATGGTGAACCACTTCTGTTGATAAATTTGCCAAGACCAATCATGGATAGAGAAAAGAATCAGATTAAAAGCAGATGGAGGACCATGATCACCCACGCCATGCAACTTGGCACATATTGGTGATGATGATGATGACTTATGGTGCTGTTAGCTCCTGACTTTGCCTTGATGTAGAGCTCACAGCAAACAACAGATTTAATAACAAGGCAAGTAAGTTTACTCAGGAAAAAAATGGAAGAAATGGAAGAAATAGACAGAAAGTGCAGCACCTCCTCCCAATGATAGAAGGGAAAATTTGCCAGACAAGTGCTCAGAGGAATTGCCTAGGATTGTATTTTTGGGCATAAGATAAAAGCAGGCACTTGTAGCAATCCAGGCATCATAACTGATGAACATCACACTAATCATTAACTAACTTCCTTCATGTTGTCACACATGAATGTTACTCACCTAGCGTTCTTTAACATCAACTACCAAATCCTCTTGACTGCTCCAACCAAGGAGCAAAAGGGCAGCATGTACATTGGAACATCAGCTTCCCTGCCAAGTCACTCAATATCCTAATTTTGAAATACTACCTCCTGTTCGCATCACTGCTGGGTCTAAACCCTGGAACTTTTCACCCAACAGCAACATGGGAGCAACTTCATCCTAGAGACCTGATCAGTTCAAGAAAGTGGCTCATAGCCACATTCTCAAGGGCAGTTAGGGACGGACTTTGCTAATAATGCCAAGATTCTGAAAAAAAATCATACGTATGCCAAAGCAGATGTTTCTTTTGTTAATAAATGACAACATTATTTAGGAAAGAAAACAGTGAGAAAGGATAAAATCAGACAGAAAGGAAATAAAAAAAATACCTTTGAATCAGTGTCCATTAATCAATTCATTAAGTTGATAATGACTATATGATGCTGCTCTCTAAGGTTCATTCTATTTCTCTATTCAGGACTTGTGTGACTTCGAACAAAAAAAAGTTGTTGCAATCTGCCTTGTATCATTCTTTCACAGTGCAGCTAATATATCATTAGTGTAAACATTTGTACAAATGTACTTGTTTCAGTTACATGTTTAGGTCAGTTCAATTCAGTTCATTGTCAATATCAATAAGTGGATTCTGTGCAGGTACATATCAGCAACAATTAAGTAGATCTTAACCATAAACCACATAACTAGCTCTTTTACTTCATGTTTCTTTAAATTCTGATGTTTCCATTGAGTATTTGTTGCACCAAACATGACACAAATGTAATATCCTAAGCAGGTTAGCGACAAAAATGTACAATCCGGGATGACAAAATAAAACTCCCACGTTGAAGAAGAAGTCTGTAGTTATGACAAATGTGAAACAGGAGAGACAGAAATAAAATGTTTAATTATTACACTTTGCCATGGCTCTCAGGTTTCTCCTGATTCCTATTGACTATTATGTGATTCAGTACTACAGTGCAATGGAAGAGAGATTTGTTGAAAGCCAAACTTTATGGGCCTCAACTGCAAGCTGTTTTTAATCTTTGTTTCACTTTAAACAGAGAATTTTCAACTCAAGATTAAGAGATTAAATCAAACATGATTTAACTCTAGCCAAATGCCTTCTCAGTGTTTATTCTTGGCTTTCAATGAGTATGTTAAGTTAAAGTTTTTCAAATATTCATGGAAAGGCAGCTATAGCTCATCAATCCACACCAACATAGTTTACTACAGATATTGTGATTTATATTGCGGAAAATGCAAAATTTTCTTTACATGTGAAGATAACATGAGGCCCATATTGTTATGTTCTGCTATATTGTGGAAGTGTTTTTGTGATTGGTAGTAAATAAACAAAAGAATATTGGCTTTAAAACTATGGTAGTGTTTGCTTTTAGTGTAACCAGTGGCCTTCCATTATTGGTCAGGTGGTATACAGTGGTTTTGAGCTAGGTGTTAAGCATGGGTCATGTCAGTATAGGGAGAAAATGGGAGTGCAGGGAACGCTGTTCAAGTGGAAGCCCAGTCTTTTGCACATGTATATATCTGACCCTGCTGCAGTGTCATCCCCTTTTTGCAATGCTAGGTGACCCTGAACTATTCTGATCTATATGTGGTTTCATAAGTTATCGTAAATGGGATTGTTGTCCCCACTGAAAGGTATAATACACTCATATGAAGTTGGAGTTGGGAGTGGTGAGAGAATTCCTCCTAGATCCAGAGTAAAAGCACAGGAAGCACTGAAAGAACAACCTACCTGTTCCCAATCCCACACTGGGACATCAATACAGAGGTTAATAAATGCCTTTCACCTCAAACGTCCTCATTTCCAATGAACACAATAATGACCTTTGAGGAGAAGGACAGTATGTGTAGAGCAGTTGCCTCAGTGCCGGAGACCTGGGTTCAATACTGACTTTGCATACGCCAGTCTCTTCACACACCCCAAAGATGTGCAGGTTGGTGGATTAGTTGATCACTGTAAATTGCATAGTGCGGAGGTGAATGTTAGAACCTGTGTGAGTTAATGAGAATGTGGGGAGAATAAAAAATTGGATTAAAGTAGGGATAGTGTAAATGTGTGGTTGGTGGTCAGTAAACCAGACAGCATATTTCCATTCTGTATGATTCAATTACTCCATGATTGTAACATGGCAGCTCTGCTCCCAAAATGCACCACTGATAACTAACAATGTCCTTCACATAACCCCACCATAACTGTCTCACTTCAGTTCTGCTGTTGGCTGTGCAGTGGTCCTATCTTCTTTGGCTAGCAGCCCAAGGACAAATATTAGGTATACCCTTGATGAGGATCAAGACTTTAAATGCAACTTAAAATACAGTCAGGTGCAGTAGTTGATTTATGCTTTCCATATGCTTGAGACTTTTAGGCCATGGTATGCAATTAATATCAGAAAAATCATTCAGCATGGACAAATGTGAATTTATTGCTCTTTGCTTCTCAGGACCTTTTTTCTGAATTTTTATTTGAATGTTTGAAATTTGAGGAAATTAAACAAGACTAATAGGAATTCACCAGGAGAACTTTACTTTATATGTTCCTTAAATTAAACTTTTGAACATATATAGATTGCTGCATGATGATGAACCATTTGGAGACTCAAATTAGATTCCTGGTTCCCCTTTATCTAGTGGACCTCTGCTTAGTCTGTAGTACAATATCTATAAATGGTCTCATTGCTATTGAACTAGGAAAAAAGTGACTCACTCAATTTAACCACAGCACATTGTTGCCCAGTTAGTTTTTCATGAAGTATAGGCTTGCTTTAATTATGACACCAAAGTCAGTGCATTCAAATGTTTGAAAATACATAAAAGTGAATGCAAATCTTCATCAGATATCCATGGACTCAATGAATACAATTGCAGATTCCTCTTTTGGAGCTATCAGCTGCCAACAAGTGGCTTTGCTGAGAACTACCTTGGCATATAATCAGTATAAAAGTAGCTTCGCTTTTCACAGTGGAACCCACCGGTCCAATGAGAGCAGGCTTGGGCTTAGTTTTGATGGCCTTATACATAATTGCACAGTGAACCTAGCCCTGAGGATTTGTACATGCAGGATGCTCCTTGGGTAAAAAAAATCAGGAATCTTTTAGTTTCTTTGAAATCGTGTCTCAGAAGAGCTTGGCTTTAGCCAGACTGAAGAAAATAAAACCTACAGGTCTAAAAGAAAAGGATAAATAAATCTTGGAATTACTAAAATATTCTTAAATAATTTATGAAACGAAGGAATGGAAGAGTATTTAAAGTACTTGATACAGTACTTATGGTCGATCTGTTACAGTCTGGTACGGCCCTCTCTACACCCCCCCCCCCCCATTCCTGATGAAGGGTCTCGGCCCGAAATGTTGGCTACTCTTTTCTCACAGATGCTGCCTGACCTGCTGAGTTCTTCCAGCGTCGTGTACATAATCTTTGATCCACACATCTGCAGTTGTTTTTTTGTGTTTAGATTCAAGATTGTTCATTGCCATTCGGCTAGTGTAAAGGAAAATAAAATGATTTTTACTCTGGTTCAGATGCAGCAGATAAAAACGCAATAACCATAATGAACATAAGTAAAAGAAGGCAGGTAGAAGTATCTTTTATCTCAGGAACAGAAAGTGATTGGCTGCAGCTTGAGAACATTGTTTTGGAGCTGATTTGCTGCCCCAAAGGATGTATGCGGGAGACTGCTGCCTGCTTATTAATCTTTTCATCAGCAGTTCCAGCTACAGTTTGTATTTGATGATAGGCTGCAAGGAAAAGATTGTGCTTTTATAGAATACCAGGACTTCCAGCCCGCAGTGTAGGAATCTGCTGCAGAAGTAAAGTAAAGGAACCAGGTGAAATTGCAGCCAGGCTTAGACCAGTGAAAGGAGTGTATGTTGGTGTCGGATGGTATCTGGGTCATGAGGCAGCAAGAGAAGGGACTGAACCAACAAATGGGCTGGCAGAGGTAAGACAAGTATCACCCTGAATTTAAGAGAGGGAAATTCATACTTTGGTGACTATTCGTGTGCACTTAGTAGACAAGAGTGTCACTGTGAAGATTTAGAGTAAGATGCATGGGTCTGCTGAAAGAGAGATATATGTCTTATGCAGTTTGATAAGAAGAGTTTCTCTTTTCATTTCATTGGTTATAGATGAACTCAAATTTCCCTTTTTTAGATTTAAAAAATGTATAAATAGTTAATAAAAACAATTAAAGAAACTACCACATTTTATATGTAAAAATAAAGATATTCTAAGGTTAATATGCCCCAGGCCCTGGAGAGATGTTAGTGTGCAGGGCATGCAATACTTGTAATGAGTGCACATTATATCGCTCTTCACCTGCAGACTATCAATCCCACTTACAAAGGCTAGCCACATTTTTCCCTTGTCATAAAACCTAATTGTGAAGCTACAAATGACTACTACTCTGCCTGAAAATCTATAAAGTGAAGTGTGCCATAATTGAAAAAAGACCTTGTCAAAATAGCAGTTAGTTTTTAATCTGCAGCCGGTTTCTAATTCTAGGTCATTTTATTATGAAATTGCACAGGGGAAACTGCTCTTACAAATTTTAATAACATTGAATTCCCATTATCTAACTCTGCTGACATTTTCAGAGCAAATCTGGATAGTGGGATTTTCGGGATTTGAGTACTTGGATTGTACAATTTCCAGTGTACTATGAAAATTATTTATACTTGGAATTGACAGCTCGATTGGCAAAGGAAAGCAACTGTGTGTGATGTATTAGCTAACGTTCAGCTTGAAGAAACAAAATTTCAGCTTTGGTGGTCTGTATCTGTTTCGAATGGACTAAATGCAGCAGCCCTGTCACCATAAATACTGGTAGACGACAACAATTATTCCTCCGGACTTAATATGGGAATGCCTCCATATCCTGGGATCAATTATAATTCACCAAAATGGCATTAGTGGAGTGATAGCCAACTGTCCCTTTTAGTTGCCATTTTAACTTTTGCAGGGGCCTACAGTTAAAGACTTCCAGTTCTTTTGGATGATAAGCAGAAGATGCATAGGGGTGTGAATGTTAATTTAGAACAGAAATAGTCAGAGTATGAGCAATCCAACATTCAATCAGCTTCCTTGGCAACCATGGTGAAGGGCAGGAATAACATTATTTGCAATGGGGCCTGAAGGTACAAGAATCTAAGTTCTGGGTTGTGCCATATGGAAAATCTGTGCCCTCTCCCTACCTCTGGTGGGACCAGGCCTTATACGTGTTAATGCTGACTAGGGAGAATGGGGTGGGCCCGAAACCAAACAGTGCGATGTCTATGGCCTGCTGGCTCAATCTTAATGAGACCTGGGCCTCAAACTAAATCCTTATCTTGGCTATCCCACGAACTAGTCACCGCTTAGACAGAACTGCCCTCATCTGTCTTGACAGCCAAAGTCTTTATTTAATACCTTCAACAAATCTCATTTTAAAACTTGCCATATATTAAAATTGTATTGCATTAAAGTAGCAATTATGTTTATTTTCCCCAAATGCATTTTTAACATGCTTCAAGTGAAATTTTAAAGATTGCTGGTGAAAAAGATTAATTTAAGGTAACAATGTTTAGGACCATTAAGCAGAAGGATGGGATAACAGTAGGAGGCAGACTGTCTGGCAACAACTACACATTTCACCACCCAAGCAAGTGTTTTTCCCACTTCTGCTCGTAAAGCACTACACAGTATAACCAAGCAAAGTGTATTTTCACTAACAAGAAGCGTTGCCTCCACATGCTTTGGCTCAAATGCTGAACGCACAGGTTGACGGGATGTAACAAGAACACAAAATATCAAATGAAGTTTATGTATGGCTGAATATATAGGCATGTCTGTTTTTATTAAGCCCAGCAAATGATGTTGGTGCATCATTTGAAACAGCACAGCACTTTACCCAAGATTGACCCTTGTGTAGTGGGAGATAAGGTCACAAAGCCACACACTGCATTTGTTAGAAACAAGCAGAGAAACTACTGGGAACGTTCAGCCAATCAAGTGGTATTTGTGGAAAGGACTCCACGGCAATATTTTGGATATAAACCTTTCCTCACTCTTTTTCGATAAAGAGTTTGTGTCTGAAGCACTGACCCCATTCTCTCCAAAGGCATTGTCCCAGAGGATTCCTGGATTTGCTGCTTTCAGTTTTGATGCAGGAGGTCTTTGAAGGAAAGGAAGAAGAAGCAGGAAGCTTTGTTTCTAATTATAAGCTATGACTTTTTTGGATTAAGATCCAGCCAAAGGATTTTCTGTGAAGTGAGAATGGGCGGAAGCATTGGATGAGAAAATACAGATCCTAATATAACACAGGCAACAGAAAATTCTTCCATTATGTACTTTATTTCACTGAAATGGAAGATTCTACAAACTTTATAAACCCTGCAACCTCACTGCCCTGTCATCTCAATATCACAGAGTCTTCGCCAATACTATTTCAGTCTCTTCCTTATCCCCATGCCTAATCCCTCCCACACCTCCAACATCAATCCTCCAATCCTACTTTCCTGATCAGCATCTCTTTTTCATACCCAAACGGCAAAAGCTTCCCTCAAAGTACATTGTTCCACCTCAACTCCAAAAATGTCAGCGTTCATTCCACTATTCTCAAAGTTTCACCATCTACCCTCCAAAGCACAGAACCCTCGACCAACCCACCACCTCTACCCCAATCCCAATTCAAACAACCCTAAACTTCACTGTCTCAGACCCCACCACTGATTCCTCACTGCAACACCTTCTTCATTCCTTTCAACCATACCATGACTCCATGAACACCGCTGCTTGCCCCAAATTCTCTGTCCCTCCACTCCAACACTCTTTCTCTCCTATCCACCTTTCCCCCTAAAAGACATTGCTCTCCCCCTCAACCCTCATCATTTTGTGTATCCCACCGATTCTTCCTAAACCCCTGATCCATTATCCAATTCTTCCAAACTCTGGTTGTCACATCCTTGTCCCAAACCCACAACACAACCCCAATCCCTGCCCAAAACTCTATGGTTCTCTCCTTCAACCAACTACCATCACCCAAAGTTAAACTTGCCCCAACCTAATCTGTCCAACTCTGCCCCATATCCACTCTTCTGAACTTCCTCTCCCTTTCCCTTCATCTCATTAGCCTTCAGTTTCTCCTCCAACTTCCCTGCTCTTTCATCTCTACCATCCCCACTACACAATGCCTATAACACCCCCTTTCCTCACCACCATAAACCTTCATTCTAAATGTTGGTAGAGTATTTTTGAACAACAAGGGGAAAATAAAATATAATTTCTCTAAACTGAACTTCGTAAATAATCTATTCTAATAACTATAAAATAAAATCAATCTAAAGCAAGGGCATCACCAGTGTAAATAATACCAATGAGTACTGAGGATGTGAGATAAAACAGTCTGGCCACTGGATGCTCTTATTCCAACTAATTCCAGGTAGAAGTTGTCCTTATGTTTTTTTATTCTGCTGGATGTTGTGGTATAAACTACAAGTGGCACTTTCCAAGGACTTGAGTGGATATTGATAAAATTGGAACAATGTACGTATTCAAGTGTTGAATTTCATTTGCAAATTCCAAAATATTTTCTGGAATAGAATTTCTCCAAACTGAATCTGCTGTTGAAGCGAGAAATGTAAATATTTCCACTTTGATTACATCAATAAAGTCAATCCAATTCTGTTTAATCATGTTAAACACTCAGGACAGTCAACAGCTTGCCTGTTAAAACCTCTCGCTCTGTAGGAGGTGTGACGATGCAGCTTCCTGCAACAGGAGTTTGTAATCAGAAGCAGATCTATTCCCCCAGGTGACTGCTGTTCATCCCAGCCTTATTGCTGTGGGGCATCAATGAAGCAAAAGCTTGGTATTTCTAAAGGAAAATCAGTACGGATTACCTTTCCCTGTCACTCCTGAAATGCATTAGTACAAGTCAAGGAGCAGATAGAGTGAAAATCATTCTGCCATTGTTGTTGCACTGTTCCAGATAGGCCAAGAGACTGGGAACAACAGGCCATCCATCCCTGGATAACAGACAGCCTTAAGCGGATTTGGTCCATGTGTCAGAAAATACATAAAAGTCATTTGATATGGCAACCTACCTTCACAGTACAGTATTGTAATTAAATTGCATGAAACTGAAAAGACAGAAAAGTAACTAAAATTGGACAGAGAGACCTAACTAGTTCTGCCATTTGCAGGACTTAACATGTTCTGTCTGTCTTTGGAGATCATCTGTATGTAGGTGATGCACCATCAATAACTCTCGGAGACGGGAGGCGAACGATAGGCTTTTATTAGCTGCAAGAGACCACCACACAACATCCTGGAGACTGAGGGAGGAGCAGTGTCTCCAATCACCTTTATACAGAGGTCTGTGGGAGGAGCCACAGGAGCAGTTAGCAGAGGGGCATGTCCAGACAGGTATGTGTAGTTCACCACAGTAGGTATGTCCATAAATCAAGTGTTTATAACCCAGGGATGGCCTGTAGATTAAAATAGCAAAAGAATACCTTAGTGTGAATTAATTCAGACACTATTACACTTATTCTAGAGAATACTGATTATACTGCAATAGAAATATATTTGCACAAATTGGTATTATATTGCAGAGCCAAGGATTGATTCATTCAGATATTGGAAACTTTTATGAAAGCAGATTGTATAGGTTGGACTTATTCTTTCTGGAGTTAAACAATGAGAGTTTGTTTTTGAAGTACATTAGATTATCTGGTATTTGAGGAGAGTATGTTTCCTAGCATCTGAGTGTATGGTCTCAGAATAATGGATAAACTATATAGGACTGAGAAAAGAAGGGATTTCTTCTCTCAGAGGGTTATGAATCTTTGAAATTCTGATCTCATGGAGGTGAGGATGTTGAATCATTAATCACACTACAGACTGAAGAGAAAAGACCTTTAGACTACATGGCTATAGAATTGTCCAAGTTCACATCATTACTATCGAATTGAATGGTAGAGCATGGCTAAGAAGCTGCAGAGCTACATTTACATTTGCTCCTCTTTTTTATGTCCACTACATGGTGGCGCAGTTCAAAGTGTCACAAGTACCTATTCCGTGCTGTATCTCAATGAAAGAAATTTTAAAAATAAAAAAATTCAAAAAGGAATCAGACAAAGGGAAGTTTTTTTTCCTCTGCCTGATTTTGTGACAATTAGGCCCCCAAGCTGCAGCTTATTGACATCCCATTTGGAATTCATTATTATCAATGCTCATGACAGGCATTGAATTGGAGAATTTTCGAGCATCCTGACATCATCCTGTCATCACTGAGATCAGGATGTCTCAGTGATCCTGCTTGCTGAGACATCGGGGGAATAACAGATCTGGGAATCTTTCCAATGCCAGGACAGATGTGGTCACTAGGCAGCGGGACAACGCATGTTCTACCCGAGGAACCACCACTAAGAAATTTTAAGGCCCAGGTGCAGGGATCACAAGAACAGAATCCTATGCTCTTAATGTTTTTTCCTTCTGCTGCACATTATCAATGATGGCGATTTAACTGGAACATGAACGTTTATGAGGGGCTTGCTGGGTAGGTGCAGCTAGGATTTTTTCCCTCCTGGTCAGGAAGTCTGGAACACATGGGGTGGTCAAAGTCTTGATGAACATGGAGCATGTGGGGTGTACATAAGAGGCCATGGATGAGATGTGAGGGAAATTCTTCTCTTGGGAGCTCAGAATCCTTGGAATTTTCTGTCCCAGAGAACTGTGGATGTTTAGGATTTTTAATCATGGGTCGTGGAGGAGCCAGACACCAAGCTCTCACTCAACATCAGCAAAGTCAAAGAGCTTATTATAGACTACAGGGGGAAGAAACTGGGCATGCGTGATCCAGTGCATATTAAGAGACTGGAGCTGGAGAGGGTCAGTGAAACTTTGGCACTGTGGCGACCCATTTCCTGGCACATCCGAACCGGCTCACAATTAGATAGCCTACGGGGGTTTGCGAGCACAGAGCTTTGGAGCCTCTGCGCCATGGGGGGCAGGTTGAGGGAGGCTTAAAAGTGAGGCTGAGGATTTCGAATAAAGTTTTTTTCCTTCGACTGCAGTTACCGACTCCGTGTCGTAATTTTAGCGCTGCGTGTAGCACACCGCTACAATTGGTGACCCCGACGGTCCAAACGGTTTTTGGACCAGAAATGACCGACGCCGCCTCTGTTCATGCGGTTTCGTTGAAACTGCTGGGTTTCTGGACACAGCGACCGAACCTATGGTTCCAGCAAGCCGAAACCCAATTCCACGTTCGCCAGATCACCTCAGAAGACACCCGCTACTACGTGGTGAGCTCCCTCGACCAGGACACAGCGGCCCAGGTTGCGGAGTTCGTACAGTCGCCCCCAGCAGACGGCAAGTACACGGAATTCAAAGCCCTGCTCCTCAGGACTTTCGGACTCTCACGGCGCGAGCGGGCTGCCCGTTTACTGCACCTGGATGGCTTGGGCGACAGACCTCCATCGGCTTTAATGAATGAGATGTTGTCTCTAGCCGACAGACACACACCCTGCCTCATGTTTGAGCAGGCATTCCTGGAGCAGCTGCCCGAGGACATACGCCTGCTGCTGTCCGACGCGGATTTCAGTGACCCCTGGAAGGTGGCAGCCCGGGCGGACTTGCTGTGGAACGCCAAAAAGGTGAGCGGGGAGTCCATCGCACAAATCTCCCAGCCACGCTCCCAACAGCAAACCAGTTCAGGCCCGGCCGCAGAGCCCGCCAACCCCCGGCCCAAGGAACACTGGTGCTTCTACCACCAGCGGTGGGGCGCAGAAGCCCGCCGTTGTCGCCCGCCCTACAAGTTCCCGGGAAACGCCAGGGCCAGCCGCTGCTGATGGCTACGGCGGCTGGCCATCGGGATAGCCTCCTGTATGTGTGGGATAGAAGGTCGGGACGCCGGTTTTTGGTCGATACTGGTGCCGAGATCAGCGTTTTACCTCCGACGAGTTACGACACCCGCAGCAGGGCACCGGGTACCCCCCTGAGGGCCGTGAATGGCAGCACAGTAAGGACCTATGGCACCCGTCAGGTGCAGCTACAGTTCAGCTCCAGCCAGTTCACGTGGGACTTTACACTGGCCGCCGTAGCCCAACCGCTTCTGGGTGCGGATTTTTTGCGGGCTCACAGCCTACTGGTCAACCTGCCCAGGAAGAGACTGGTACACGCCGAGACCTTTCAGACATTATCCCTGGGTGCAGCCCAGTTGCCAGCCCCTCACCTCGGCTCCATCACGCTGTCCGACAACGACTTCACCAGGGTCCTGGCGGATTTCCCATCGGTTCTGGCACCGCAGTTCACAGCGGCCATGCCCCGACATGGCGTACAGCACCACATCCCGACCCAGGGACCACCCCTCCACGCCCGCGCTCGGCGGCTTCCCCCGGACAAGCTCCGACTGGCGAAGGAGGAGTTCCAGAGGATGGAGGAATTGGGGATCATCCGGCGGTCCGACAGCCCATGGGCCTCCCCCCTGCACATGGTGCCCAAAGCGACGGGAGGCTGGAGACCATGCGGCAACTACCGCAGGCTGAACGAGGCTACCACACCGGACCGCTACCCTGTGCCGCACATTCAGGACTTTGCAGCAAACCTGCATGGCGCACGGATCTTCTCCAAGGTAGACCTCGTCCGAGGGTACCATCAAATCCCGATGCATCCTGACGACGTCCCCAAAACGGCTCTCATCACCCCGTTTGGCCTTTTCGAGTTCCTCCGCATGCCGTTCGGCCTGAAGAATGCCGCACAGACGTTCCAGCGGTTAATAGACGCGGTGGGACGGGACCTGGACTTCGCGTTCATCTATCTGGATGACATCCTCATAGCCAGCAGCAGTCGTCAGGAGCATCTGTCCCACCTCCGTCAACTCTGCGCCCGACTGAGTGAGTACGGTCTTACAATCAACCCCGCCAAATGCCAGTTCGGACTCGATACCATTGACTTCCTGGGCCACAGGATTACTAAAGACGGGGCAACCCCTCTGCCCGCTAAGGTAGATGCGGTCCGCCACTTCCCCCGACCCACCACGATCAAAGGCCTTCAGGAATTCGTAGGTATGGACAATTTCTACCACCGCTTCCTCCCTTCAGCTGCCCGGATCATGCGTCCCCTGTTCGCCCTGATGTCAGGTCCGAGCAAGGACATTACCTGGGACGAGGAGTCCGCCGCCGCTTTCGTTCAAACGAAGGAAGCTTTGGCGAACGCCGCAATGCTAGTACTTCCCAGAATGGACGCCCCTACCGCCCTCACAGTAGATGCATCTAACATGGCAGTCGGTGGGGTGCTGGAGCAACTCATCGCAGGTTGCTGGCAACTCCTGGCGTTTTTCAGCAAACACCTGCGGCCACCCGAGCTCAAATACAGTGCTTTCGGCCAGGAACTGTTGGCGCTCTACCTGGCAATCCGGCATTTCAGGTACTTCCTAGAAGGTCGGCCCTTCACCGCGTTCATGGACCACAAACAGCTTACCTTTGCGTTTACGAAAGCGTCCGACCCCTGGTCGTCCCGCCAGCAACACCACCTGTCCTACATCTCTGAATACACGACGGATGTCCGGCACATCTCGGGTAAGGACAATGTTGTGGCGGATGCGCTCTCTCGCCCTACCATTCATGCCCTTTCCCAAGGGGTAGACTTTGAGGCACTGGCAGAGGCGCAGCAGGCGGATGAGGAGATTCCGAGTTACAGAACCGCAGTCTCTGGTTTGCAGCTCCAGGACCTCCCCGTAGGCCCGGGTGGGAGGACCCTACTCTGTGACGTCGCCACCGGCCAGCCCCGTCCCGTCGTCCTGACAGCCTGGCGGCGCCGTGTTTTCGACTCCATTCATAACTTGGCGCATCCCTCCATCCGGACAACTGTCCAGATGGTTTCCAGCAGGTTCGTTTGGCACGGACTCCGCAAACAGGTCAGTGAATGGGCCAAAACGTGCATGCACTGCCAGACGGCCAAGGTGCAGCGACACACCAAAGCCCCACCACAGCAGTTCCATCCCGCCCACCGGCGTTTCGACCACATTCATGTGGATATCGTGGGCCCCCTGCCGGTGTCGCGCGGAGCGTGGCACCTCCTGACTATCGTGGACCGGTTCACAAGATGGCCAGAGGCGGTCCCGCTCACCGACACCACCTCCGAATCTTGCGCCCGAGCCCTGATCACCACCTGGATATCTCGCTTTGGTGTACCAGCCCACATTACCTCCGACAGAGGCGCCCAGTTCACCTCCAGCCTGTGGTCAGCTATGGCCAGCCTTTTGGGGACTCAGCTGCACCACACAACTGCCTACCACCCACAGTCGAATGGGCTAGTGGAGCGTTTCCACCATCACCTGAAGTCGGCCCTCATGGCCCGCCTGCGAGGAGCCAACTGGGCGGATGAGCTTCCCTGGGTCCTACTCGGCATCCACACAGTGCCCAAGGACGACCTGCACGCCTCGTCGGCTGAGTTGGTATACGGCGCGCCCCTGGTCGTCCCCGGGGAGTTCCTACCAGCCCCACGGGGGCAAGAGGAAGATCTCGCAGCAGTCCTGGGCAGACTATGCGAGAAGCTCGGTAACCTGGCCCCCATACCCACTTCAGAGCACGGGCGGAATCCGACCTGCGTACCCAAAGACCTGCAGAACTGTAAGCTTGTGCTTGTATGAAGGGGCGGGCATCGGCCACCGCTGCAGCGGCCATACGAGGGGCCGTTTATGGTGCTCCGGAACAACGGGTCCACGTTCGTGCTGGACGTTGGGGGGAAAGAGGAGGTTTTCACGGTGGACCGCCTCAAACCGGCCCATGTGGACCTGGCACAACCGGCCAAGTTTCCGGCACCTCGGCGCAGAGGCCGACCTCCCAAGCAGGTTCTGGCCCAGACTGTGGACATTGGGGGGTGTATCGCCAGTTCTGGGGTGGGGGGGGTTATGTGGCGACTCATTTCCTGGCACATCCAAACAGCCTCACAATTAGATAGCCTACGGGGGTTTGCGAGCACAGAGCTTTGGAGCCTCTGCGCCACGGGGGGCAGGTTGAGGGAGGCTTAAAAGTGAGGCTGAGGATTTCGAATAAAGTTTTTTTCCTTCGACTGCAGTTACCGACTCCGTGTCGTAATTTTAGCGCTGCGTGTAGCACACCGCTACAGCACTATCATTTCAGAGGATCTATCCTGGGATCAGCATGTGACTACCATTACAAAGGAGGCACAACAGTACCTCTACTGTCTTAGAGGTTTGCGCAGATTTGACATGTCATCTAAAACTTTGACAAACTTCTATTGATACACAGTGGAGAGGACCCTGACTGGCTGCATCACAGACCGGTAATGACCAAGAATGATAAAGCCTACAAAAAGTGATGGACACAGCCTAGTCCATCGCAGTAAAAGCCCTCTCTACCACTGAGCACATCTACAATGAGTGATGCCACAAGAAAGCAGCATTGCCATCAAGGGCCACACCCATCCAAGCCATGCTCTCTTCTTCTTGCTGCCATCAGGAAGAAGATACAGAAGCCTTAGGTCCCATACCACCACCGTTATTACCCTTCAATCATCAGGCTCCTGAACTAGGATTACATCACTCACCGCAGCAATGAGCTGATCCCTCAAAGTATGGACTCATTTTCAGCTCATTTTCTCACTATTATTTATTTTCTATATATATATTGTTTTCTTGTATTTGCAGTTTGTCTTCTTTTGCATATTGGTTGTTTGTCAGTCTTTGGTTGTGTATGGTTCTTCAGTGATTCAATTGTATTTCACAGTTCAAAGTACATTTATTATCAAAGTATGTATACTGTATATAACTTTGAGGTTCATCTCCTTACAGGCATCACAAGACAAAGAAACCCAACAGAACCCATTAAAACAAAGGAAGCCTATCACCCAATGTGCAGAAAAAAAACAAATCGTGCAAACAATGAAAGTAAGCAAATAGCATTCAGAACTGAAATTCACAGAAGTAAGACACAGATACAAAACCAGGCATCCCCATAGGGTCCAATTCGGAAGCCCATTTGTTGTAGGCCTCAGACTCAGTTCATCACAGAGATGAGTAAACCTTGTGGAGCAGCGAGCTGAACCGGCCTGTCTCTTGCCACCAGTCTGCCTCTCTGGCCTGTTGCTTAAATCCTCCGAACCTCAGGTCTTTGCTTGCTCTCGGGCCCGAGCTCCAACTCAACTCTGCCTCGCATCAATTCTGTCACATCAAATTGCCTCCTAGTCTGCTGCAGCAATGGCTGTACATTGGCTCATCCCCGCTCGCAGGCCCAGACCCCGCCGCAAAAATTCCAACGTCAAATCCACCACGGAGGCTACTGACTATCGTTTACAGTGATTGTTTACCAGAAGAAGTATGCTGAATGAAGTATTCCATTGTTTTCCTTGTTTTATTTCACCAGCAAGTAGTCGCTGAGCATCACTGCCATCCCAAAATGGCGAATGCCTGCAAGAAAGCAAATGTGCTCATTCCAGTTTGCCTATTGCCACAACAGGTCAACAGCAGACACAATCTCAATGGCTCTTCATGCGACCTTTGACCGTCTGGGCAGCACAAACACCGTTGTCAGAATGCAGTTCATCGGCTATAGGTCAGCATTTAACACAATCCTGATTGAGAAGTTATAGAAACTGGGCCTCTGTACCTTCCTCTGCAACTGGATCCTTGACTTCCTAACCGGAAGACCACAATCTGTGCGGATTGGTGATAATAGCTCCTTCTCGCTGACAATCAATGCTGGTGCATCTCAGGAGTGTGTGCTTAGCCCACTGCTCGACTCTCTATACCCATGACTATATGGCTAGGCATTGCTCAAACACCATCTATAAATTTGCCGATGATACAACCATCGCTGTTAGAATCTTAGATGGAGATGAGAGGGCATACAGGAGCGAGCTATGCCAACTAGCGGAGTGGTGTCTCAACAACAACCTGGCACTTAGTAAGATGGCGTCAGTAAGATGAAAGAGCTGATTGTGGACCTCAGGAAGGGTAAGATGAAGGAACACATACCAATCCTCATAGAGGGATCAGAAGCGGAGAGTGTGAGCAGTTTCAAGCTCCTGAGTGTCAAGATCTCAGAGGATCAAACCTGGTCCCAAAATATCAACGCAATTATAAAGAAGGAAAGGCAGTGGCTAAACTTCATTAGGAGGTTGAAGAGATTTGATATGTTGACAAATACACTCAAGAATTCCCATAAATGTACCATGGAGAACATTCTGACAGGTTGCATCACTGTCTGGTATAGAGGGGCTACTGCACAGGAGTGAAAGAAGCTACAGAGGGTTGTAAATCTAGTTGGCTTTATCTTGGGTACAAGCCAACAAAATACCCAGGACATCTTCAAGAAGCGGTGTCTCAAAAAGGCAGCGTCCATTATTAAGAACCTTCAGCACCCCGGGCATGCCCTTTTCTCACTGTTACCATCAGGTAGGAGGTACAGAAGCCTGAAAGCACACACTCAGTGATTCAGGAACAACTTCTTCCCCTCTGCCATCCATTTTCTAAATGGACATTGAAGCTTTGGACACTACCTCACTTTTTAAATATACAATTATCTATGTTTTTGCATGATTTTAATCTATTCAGTATACATATACTGTAAATTGATTTACTTTTTTTTTCTTCTATATTATGTATTGCATCGAACAACTGCTGCTAAGTTAATAAATTCCCTGTCACATGCAGGTGAAAATAAACCTGATTCTGATTCTGAATCTCAGGGTAGTATATGGTGACATATACATACTGATTCCCACTGTTGCCTGTAAGGAGTTTGTACATTCTCCCCGTGACCACGTGGATTTCCTCCGGGTGCTCTAGTTTCCTCTCACAGTCCAAAGATGTACGAGTTGGTTCGTTAATTGGTTGTTGTAAACTGTCTAGTGATTAGGCTAGGGAATTGCTGGGCAGCAAGACTCAAAGGACTGGAAGGGCCTATTCCTCTCTTTATCTCAATATGTAAAACAAGTAACCGATTTCATTTGAAATTTCTACTTTGAACTTTGGAAATGGAACAACAGTCAGATTGAGGCCTATGGAGTGCAGATTGTGAGTCATAAACTGAGGCTTATTGGAGAAGTATCTCGTCTGGATGAGGGTGGATCAGTCAAAGGAGAGCGGGGTTGGCTGAGATGGTAGGTGGTATCGGCTTTTGGGACTGATGTCGACATTGAGATCAATTAGAGTTAAAATTGAAATGTGGTGGCATTGTTGGATTTGGGTCAGAATACAAGGAACGAGGGTCCAAGGAGTCAGCAGCTGCGGCCTGCAGTTATCAGGCTCCTGGACTGACTTCTCTTGCCTCAGCACTGATCTGGCTCCATGGCTGGAATTCACGTTCGGAGACTCTGCGGATCATGTTCTATTTGTTGTCTTCTTTTTATTGTTTGTACAGTCTGTTCTTTTTCTGAACATTGGATATTTGTGGGTTTCTGGTACTTGGTGTTTTATTTGTCGTGGAATTCTTTTGTGTTTCTTTCTATTGTGGCAGCCTGTAAGAAGATGAATCTTAAGGTTGTAATATGGTAGACATACTTCTATAATAAATTTACTTTGAACTTCGAGAAGCAGGTTCTTAAATTAAAGGACCTCTAACTGCAGCCAGTTCAGTTGTGCCCCCTTTAAGGGTTGCCACAGCAGACCTCACAGTTAGTTGTGAAGACGTATTTCTGAATGAGTTAATCACACCGTTGACCATGGATGAATGGCTAAAATGCAGGAAGTGGCAACTAGATGTGCACTGGAGGCCACTAATAGTCAAAATACACATCCAGGCCCTTTTCGTGTTAGAAAAACACAGAAACAATGTGATAATCTTTTTTTTAAAGCCAATAAATACATTAAAAGATGTTTGTTCAATGAAATTATACTGAGTACATAAACATTCAACAGCAGGATAGAATTTCTAGGCTATAGACATTACTTACAGAATTACAGAAAAAGAAACTGATTAAATATTTTTTTATGTGTCCCTTTAAGAGATAAGATTTCAATTTGGGCTGCACAACAGATGCTGGGTGAAACGTTCCCTTCTGTTTTCACAGATACACATTCAGCGACATAAATTGTCTGCAGAAATTCCATTTTTGCCTCATGCATGTTTCGTGCAATTAGTAATATAATTTAAATAGTGAGTGAATTTCATGCACACTTTGCATCAGTTTTGCTTTTAATTTGAAATTTGCACGATTCAATTTATCTTTAAAGATATTGATTTGTCTTCCAATAGTTGATCTTTAATTTCTGGTTTTATAGATCAATTTTTCAATGTATTGGTTTGTGGGCTGCTACTCATTATGATCTGGAACTTATTCCAGCCGAAAAATAAACCTTTTATTTAATGGAAATAACAAAAGCATCCTGCACCTGAAGAAAAGATTCTTTTCCATAGTAGGATCGGTAGCATAGCAGTTAGCACAGCGCTTTATGGTACCAGCAACCCAGATTCAATTCCCACCGCTGTCTGAAAGGAGCTTGTATATTCTCCCCATGACTTTTCTCTGGGTGCGCCGGTTTCCTCCCAGTCCAAAGGTGAACTGATAAGTAGTCCATGATTAGGCTAGGGTTAAATCGAGGGTCGCTGTGCGGTGTGGCTCGACCGGCGAGAAGGACAGTATCTCAATAAACAACAGAGTAAATAAGAGGAGAGTTTGCCTCTGCACTGTACACTGCCCTCGAGATCAATGTGATAGGGAACATGACAGCCATCCATTTAGTTCTGGACTGTGTATTTGCTAAGGTCTGCCTGAAATGTGTTAGCCTTCTACTCCTGCGATCTGTTCCATGAGCAGGGTAAAAGGAGCAACGCACTATCAGTAGATTACCTCACTACCTAGCTTGCTCTGTAGTTCATTTTAGACCATGGACAATTACGTAATCTCCTCCTTCACAACATCCTTTAACATCATTGGTTACCAAAGGGCTGGCTTGTGATCTTGATATGATATTTAGCTTTAACACTGGTTCAGTAATCAAATGGCACAGATTTCCTTCATGTTATAGAATCTTTGATGCAATGCCAGTCAGGTAAATTCTGGGAAGATTATACAATCTGCTCTGCCAGTTTATTCCTCAGGTGATTAAGCTGTAAATTATCCAAGTCAGTTTAAAACATGTTTTTAAATCCTTCTCACAGCTGCAATCAGTAGTCATATTTTCCTGAGGAGACAGTTCAAACAGATCACCAAATTTGCAATACTTTTCACACAATGATTTGATTGAGACGTTCATTTCCAGGAAATTATTTTTAAATTGATGGTCTGAACTCTCTGAATTAAAAGATAATCTTTCTATGCTTAAATTTTCATAATTTATCCAATACAGATTTAATCCTTGGTGATTCTTTTCCCCAACAACTCCAGCTTAATCCTAATCAATGTCCATTGATTATTCTGACTGGCATTCAGTATAAGCACGTGAAATCATAATTCAGTTGAAACTGTTTGGAAAGCCAAGGTGTCTTGTCAGTCATGGGAAAGAGAACAAGCATTTGCAGAATATGGTGCAGCAGTCTGGAAATGTTGGAAAATATTTTGTGCCAAAAACTTGTGCCTTAATCATGTTACTTCTGCAGCATGTAGCACATTATAAACAGGTAGCACAGCAGCAGAATGCGCAGAGTCACAGATCTGCCTGAACAGATGCAACTAACCGCAACTTGATAGATTTAAATGAGCAAAGAAGAAAGCCGTCAATACTTCAGCATCTGTCATCCTCTCAACTAACTTCGAACTTCTGTGTGACGCTTTCTCTGCTGTCCTGGTTCAGAAGAGGCACAAGTTTACAGCAGGATAAATGAATCAAGCAAACAGCAGGTGATGATATGTGAAGAATCAATTAGCACCCCTTCCCTCCTCGCTAATGCATCATCTGATATGAAGCTTTTGATAGCTGTGTGATAGAGGCTGGCTTGTTTATTTGTGGTTGGAGTCAGAGAGACCAGGTGGTCATGATGTGTCATTGCTCACCCCCCCCAGAGGTGAGAAGTTGGAGATCTAGACAGGGCAGTGACATAGGTGAAGGGCAGATCCACCCTGAGTTCAGAAGACAAGTGAATCAATAGTTAATCCACAGGATATGGCAAAGACAGAGGAACTGTGCTTAACTGTTCTCATCTAGCAGGAAGCCGGGCAAGTGACTGCAAATGGTACAGAAAATAACACTGAGATGAAAGGCAGGACCATCAGGATGAAGACATTTGTTGGGCATGTAAATCTCATGATAACTGGATGGTTAAATAAATACCGTTATGGTTACAGATCATTTATGCAAACTGCAATGAACATGGGAACATTTTTATACTCGAGCTAGATGCAGAGCAGAGAAAAGATTCTGAACGTGTGACATCATTCCCATGGCTGCAACATATGATTTAGCTTAACTTCCGTTTTGCCAGTTAATTAGTATTCTGGAAAAAAAAGTCATGTCAGAGTAGAGGTCTCGGGATTAATATTTATGACCTATGTGGGAAACACAGCAGGCAGGCTGTGCATGGTTGACGTCTCGCAAGCTTGATGATATGATAACAACTAATTTGACAATGACCAGTAAAGCTGGCGATGCATAAGTTTTGTTTGGTCCGGACAAACATCGTGAGAATAGTGCAATCTCCCATTGCTCCTTCAATATACAGTAGAAATACAGTCATCCATAGGTGGTAAAAATTAGACTAAATCAGAATATAAAATAATAAGGTACAGATTTTTTAAAATTTAGAGTTACAACAAGGTAACAAGGCTTTCTGCCCAATTACACCCATGTGACCAATTAACCTACTAACCCATAATCCTTTTGAAAATGAGAGAAAGCTGGAACTCCTTACAGAGAAGAGTGTAGCAGAATCCGGGTCACTGGGGCTGTACTAGCGTTATGCTAACTGCTGCACTATTGCCACCCTATTTATTCAAGAAATCTCACTGCGTCTGTATCTTTCTCAGAATCAGAATCAAGTTTACTATCGCCGGAATATGTGGTGATTTGTTTTTTGTTAAACGGCAGCAGTACATTGCAATACATAATGATAAAAATGGTGAATTACAGTAAGAATATATATATAAATCAAATGAGTGCTGCAAAAAGAAGTAGTGAGATTGTGTTCATGTGTTCAATGTCCATTCAGAAATCTGATGGCAGAGGGGAAGAAGCTGTTTCTGGGTCATTGAATATTTGCCTACAGACGGGCTCCTGTACCTCCTCTCTGATGCTAGTAATGAGAAGAGTGATGGGGGATGGTGTCCTTAATGATGGATACCATGTTTTTGACACATCACTCCTTAAAGAAGTCCTGGATGCTAGTGCCTATGATGGAGCTAAATAATTTTACAACTTTCTGCAGTGGCATTTCCCCCACCCCCCATACCAGAGGGTGATGCAGCCACTTAGAATGCTCTGCATGGTACATTTTGCTTTCCTTGTGTTTTCAGGTAAATGAACCTTTGTAGCGGTGTGCTACATGCAGCGCTAAAATTACGACACGGAGTCAGTAACTGCAGTCGAAGGAAAAAAACTTTATTCGAAATACCCAGCCTTGCTTTTAAGCCTCCTTCAACCTGCCCCCCCCCCCCCCGTGGCGCAGAGGCTCCAAAGCTCTGTGCTTGCAAACCCCGGTAGGCTATCTCCCTTAGCCAGAACGCTGGCTAATTGTGAGCCAGTTCGGATGTGCCAGGAAATGGGTCGCCACACCTTATGGATTTTAGAAAGTGATAGCGTATATAAATGCATTTTGAAGATCAGCTATGACATGGGTGCTTCAGAAATTGGAAAATCTAAGTAACTGCTTATACAATACATAATGTTGCTGATAAATATTGACTTCTCAGGAATGTTTACTTTTCACTTACTGATGTTCACCATCTTTACCGGAATGGATTAACTGGGAGCCCAGAGTGACAGAGAGAATCACAAAACAAATTTTTAACATTTCAGTAAATAAAGTGCAAAAACCAAAACAGTACAATTATATTGAGATTTAAAAAGTGAAACAAATGCCTGCTTGTTCTAATTTCTCCTGGAAGTATTTTGTGATTGTTCAACAGAAATGAAATAGCCCCAGTAAACATCAAGGGGGTGCAATAGAAAATCATACAGCCACATATTTTATTAATTTTAGTTTTGTGTTAGGTGGTTTCCCACCTTCACCTTCTTGGTGTTCCGCTAGAATTCTCGCAGCTAAGAAAGCAAGCAGGTGGGCTGGATTCTTTTTGCCTCTAAAGATGTTTTACTGAACTAACCTCCAACAAGACACCTTCCTCTCTAATTGCGACTTCCTTAAAGCAGTGTATAAGGATTGGAAATTTTACTAGGGGGTCTCAGGCAAGCGTATCCTTTTAAATATTCTAACATGATTTTTATATAAGCCATGTGTTTATATTTTAAATGAGTCATGTACATTTAACAGTTTATGGCTTTCACAAATAACTACCAAAAATAAAAAGAAACACCACAACTGCTGAAAATCTGAAATCAAAGACAAATGGGAATTTTGTTTGTAGCACAATAGTGACATGTGTTAACATGTGGTTGCCAAATGCATCAAGTACATTGAAGTGAATATCAGACACATTTATCCTTATATTGGGAACTTCACACCAAAATGGTAATGTACTCAAAAGCATTTAAAAGCTGCTTAAAATTGTACGTTATCCATTTATTTTTTAATGTGACAGAGGTTTCCTTGTTGAGTGTCAAAGCTGTTCCATACACCAAAGTGCCAGACGATTCCTGACGTTCACTTAATTAACCACTTTGAAGTTTGCTACAAATGATGTTAGTTCTCGTGGACTAGTGGAGAGAATTTTGTTTGGGATTCTGCTCCCAACTGTTATCCACCAATATTGGCTAAAATTCTTTACACACAGAAGCATGGCAAAGCTAGGAAAGGAGTTCATTATGATGACTCCTGTTGCAAAGAACACGTCAAGACTCGCTGACGAGACATGAACAACAAATAATGGAACAGGGCCACCCAGGCAAACTCTGGTTGGAAGCAGGAGAGTTCACTGGTGGAACCATTCCTCTCTTGAGCCTTAGTAGTTATAGGAGATGAAAGAGGCAAAGAAACCAGAACTCAAAAGCACACAATGGGGACCAAAGATTTACACATATCCCACCTGCTATAACTCACAATGTTTGCATAGGTTACGTGGTCAACTACAGAAACACTGTTACTAATTTCCTACAATCATTTAACTCCAGCAGGAATTCTTCATATGTTTATAGCACTTAAAGAAATCTCACAGAAAACTCTCAGAAGATTTACTTACCAGGCTTTATGACTTCTCAGAGCATTCAGGGAAACATGTAAAGGCATTCCAAATTTTTTTAAGAAAGCAGTGACTGTGGTGCTGGTAATTGGGCCTGGTGATGTCATTGTACCACAGGAATGTTCAGACTTGAGTTCAGGCTGCGCCTTCTATTTAGTCAACAGAAATTTCCAAATCCATTTATCCACACTTATTAGCAAGCAAGAAGACCACATCTTAGCAAATTTCCCTCATCTGACCTATGGGCCTCAGGAATGAAACCATCAGAGAAGATTCTTGGATAAGGATCATTGTCTATCATATTTAAATTCATTGATTCTCGTTCCTTTCATTACTTTTACAAGGACTCAGATACATTAATCCAGTCTTAAAATCCACTACATCATGAAACCAATGTTATTCTACATTTATTTTACCATTTAATATTGTTCTTATCCTTTTTCTTGAGCATTGTGCAGCTTTGCAGGGAGGACACCAAGCAAAGCTTTGGCATCAGTGAAGTGAGTGATCTCCTGTTCACTTGAACATCTATGTAAATGAGACAGAGTTTCACAATATTCAGGAAGGTAGTATTTAGGAAAAAATTCTGCAGACTCTAATTATAACATTGGCAAAGGCTGACATTTCAAATAGCCACATCTCTAATGATGTAAACAATGGACTTAGACATGAAATGCCCCATTTTTTCCCCCAAATGTATTAATTCCCATAATTTTGTACTTAATCTAGACAAATACAATAAGATTTCTCTACAAAAATGCCAAGTAAGGTAACTGTATTTGTTAACTGGCCAACAAGGGCTTTGTAGAACATAAAAGATGCTTAGGGTAGCAATTAGGAATAAATTTTCTTAAAAGGTCACTGGACCTTTGATGCATACACAGATGAGGTGCAAGGATACATTATTAAAAATGTCTTGCACTTTAATATTTGTGTTGCATTTTTTAGCAAAATAGCTCCTTCAGCTCAGCAACCATATTATGAATTGAATTAAATGAATTATTCCATGAGGGGTTTCAACTCCTCCCTACCCCAGACACCCTTCCTAGAAAAACGCAGCAGTTTATTCGTACTTGTTATACATTATCCATCCCGTCAGTCAGTCCGGTAGAGTAACCCCAAGCTTCTGATCTCTTGGCACTTTAATTCACTGTATCACCCCTCTCTAATTTCTCTGCCCTCTACCTCCTGTCCTGACCCAATAAAACTCAGTGCAAACCTATGGAATAGCTTTCAGTTAAGCATGTAATTACTTTCCAGAATAAAGTACAAATTAAGAAATATAAATACAAATTAAATAATTCAGAGAATTTCTCCTGTTTGTTTTAATGTGCTGAGAGTGTGAAAGTAATTTACCTTCTACCATCTATACCTCCTTTTCATCCATTTTCTGTAACATGTTTTATCTATTGCCACCTCACTTTGGTTTGCACATTTATCATTTAAATATTGCTGCCTTCCACCCTACTACAGACCATTCTTTTCATCATTTGTGCCCTTCATGCTTATCCTCCTGTACACTGGCTTACAACCTGCTGCTTATCCCTTCATCGATAGTGTTGTTAGAGTGTTAACCCAGATTCTCTCCGTTCAGATACTGGTTAACATGCTGAATATGTTCTGTGTCAGCAGACTCTTGCTTTTGTCTTATTGAAGTAAAAGTGGGATACTTATAAAGGCAGAGAATGACTATTTTGCCCATCAGGTAAAGACCTTTAAGAAAAGCAGAAATAAATTTCATGTCTTTACAAGGTATGTTAAGTAACTTCCACATTGAAATGAATTTCAGTATTCAGATCACAGGTTCATCCACTGATGTGTCATGTTAGTGTAGGAGAATGCAGTGAAGGGGCTTTATGCTATCAAGAAAGACAGTGGATATGAGGATTAACTTCTGCTGACAACCCGCTAGCATCCCCCCCACTTTGGAGCTTATTGGTCAGGCTGTGTCTGTACTCAAGTCATTCAAATTCCAGGGTACCATTACCACTACATTGAAATAAGACAAGTATGTTTAGGCCAGTTAGAAGAGTGGGCTGAAAGATGGAAGATGGAGTTTAATGCTAATAAGTGTGAGGTGCTGCATTTTGGTGGGACTAATAAAAATAGAACATATATCGTAAATGGTAGGGCATTGAGGAATGCAGTAGAACAGAGTGATCTAGGAATAATGGTGCATAGTTCCCTGAAGGTGGAATCTCATGTGGATAGGGTGGTGAAGAAAGCTTTTGGTATGCTGGCCTTTATAAATCAGAGCACTGAGTATAGGAGTTGGGATGTAATGTTAAAATTGTACAAGGCATTGACAAGGCCAAATTTGGAGTATTATGTACAGTTCTGATCACTGAATTATAGGAAAGGTATCAACAAAATAGAGAGAATACAGAGGAGATTTACTAGAATGTTACCTGGGTTTCAGCACCTAAGTTACAGAGAAAAGTTGAACAAGTTAGGTCTTTATTCTTTGGGTATAGAAGGTTGAGGAGGGGGGGGGTCTTGATAGAGGTATTTAAAATTATGAGGGGGATAGATAGAGTTGATGTGGATAGGCTTTTTCCATTGAGAGTAGGGGAGATTCAAACAAGAGGACATGAGTTGAGAGTTGGGGGCAAAAGTTTAGGGGTATCACGAGGGGGAACTTCTTTACTCAGAGAGTAGTAGCTGTATGGAACGAGCTTCCAGTAGAAGTGGTAGAGGCAGGTTCGAAATTGTCATTTAAAAAAAAATTGGATAAATATGGACAGGAAAGGAATGGAGGGTTAGGGGCTGAGTGCAGGTAGGTGGGACTAGGTGAGAGTAAGCATTCGGCACGGTCTAGAAGGGCCGAGATGGCCTGTTTCCGTGCTGTAATTGTTATATGGTTATATGTTATGCACATCTCTTAGGAAAGGCCAGCAGAGATTGTTCTTCCTACGCCAGCTAAGGAAACCTAATATCTCAGTGTGTATCCTGAGGAATATTTACTCAGCCATCATTGAGAGTGTTGTGACCACCTCTGTTGCCGTTTGGTTTCCCACCGCCTCTTCCCTCTCCAAGTCCAGGTTGCAGCGAGTAGTCCACTCAGTGGCTGTCAGCTACCGACGTTGAAAGTCCTGCTCGTCATCAAAAATCACATTGAATCCACCAAATTACCATCAGGGTGAGTCTACGAGCCCATCACATCATCCTGGAAGCTTGTTTCCTGTAACTATCCAGCTTCTCAACAAAACTGGCTCAGGTGTACTATCCCAACAGTCCCTGCACAACATCCGTTGAATGGTCTTTCCTGTTCTTCTTGTCCTAATGATAAATATTGAACCTGTTCATATGTTTGCATTTATTTGAGTTGATTATTGAGGCTTGCACATGTGACCATTCTGCTAATTGTAGATTGCTTATGGCTGTTTGCACTATTGTCTTGTAAATTGTTGGTTGCTATTGTGTTGTCTTGTACGGTACAGTATTGTCCTGTGTTTTATACTTGGCACCGAACCACAATCAGTTTTGGCATGTTTCACCATCTGGCAATAAAGTGATTTTGATTAAGAATCACGATGACTGATCACTTATGTTAAGGACATAATGGAGGCACCTCTTTCTCCCTTATTAGGGAGAGAGAGAGCCTGTGGTATGTCGAATGCCAGGTGAAACATGAAGTCATTGGAGTACTGCAAGTCTGTGTCTTTCTGTTGCCTTGCTCACACTTGAGTGCTCGGTGGTGGGTGCCGGTGCTTTTTTTGCCAATGGAGGGGAGGGGAGGGGGATCATTGCTTGCTGTTGCTTACCAGAGGGAGGGAGAGGAAGTGGGGGGTACTTTGGGGTTCTAACATTTAACTGCCATTCATTCTTTGAGGCACTCCTCTGTTTTTGTGGATGGTTGTGAAAAAAAAGCATTTCAGGATGTATACAGTACAAATTTCTCTGACATTAAATGTACCTTTGAAACCTTTGACTCTATGAGAGAGAGTAATTGGTGAAGCTGGTTTTGGGGATAACAGTTCTGGACACGTCTTACTAAAAGCATTTCCCTATTGAGTTTCCTGTGATACCAATAGCATCAATACCTTTCTCCTCTTGTAAGATAGGAAATAATGTTGCTGATATTCTACTGGGACTCCTCCCAGTATCCTGATTTGTTCTCCACTCTTCCTGCCCTTGCCTATGCTCTGCATACATATTAGCAGCTTTAGATCTTCTAATTCCTCTTCTTCCAGCACTGACTGCACTCTTTGCTTGCCAGCTGATGAAGCATGCAGTATTCAACAAAGAAGTCCCTGCACAGGTTGGATGTATTCTACAGGACCCTAACCTGATGCAGATATAATTTGAATCTCATTTTTGAGAGACTAACAGAATATTTCGCAACAGTTCTCTAACTGATGTGGCTCCCAGTCCTGAAAGACCTTGTCTCCCAGGATTCATCCTGGTCACAGAAGGTGTCTGTTAACATGGCCTCCTTAGCAAGTGTGCTGAGAGTGTTGCCTGGAAACATGACATTTCCCAGAAGGAACATCTTCCAATGAAGCAAACCAGCCACACATTCGGAATGTGGAAACCCTTCTATTGTGAAATGGTTTGGCTTAAACATAGTTATAACTCGTGCCTGACAAGATGTCCCAACAAGCATTTTCCAGATGACAATGTTAAGCTGTAATTTCCTACATTCTGTCTGTCTCTCATTTGAGTAAAGCAATTATATCTGTATTCTAACAGGAATTTATCTGATGTTCAATTTCACAGGCCATTTTCATCTTTTTCCACATTAAAATCCATTTGCCAAATCCTTTACCACTCAATTAATCTCTCTACGTCCATTCGTAGACTCCTTTCCTGCCTTCACTACCTACTTACCTACCTTATTTTTTGTCATGAGTAAATTCAGCAAACAGCCCTTCAGCCCCTTCATTCAAGTCATTTGTTGGTAAAAGCGATCTTCAAGTCTGGCATCTAGCTCATGATCTGGTAGCTGCCATGTTCTCCACCTTCCTAATGTATTGGCGAGCTGGACAATCTTCAGCAGGCACATTAAAGGCACTAGAAAAGTACACTAATGTCATTTCTATTAAATCATCCAAATGTATGACAGGATACGATTACCAGTGCCTCTGGCTCTCCTAGGCTAACAGTAAGACTTTGCTCGTGCTCAATCTGCCTTGATGAGCAAGCTATATTTTTCACATCCCTGGCAGGATGCGTTGAGTTATGAAATGGCAAGTGATTATCAGTACAACAGAGAAAATGCTTCAGCAAAATCTTTAATAATAACTCCTTGAGATATATAACTTATTCTTATCAATGCATAAGAATTCCCAGTCCCCGATTGCTCAAGTTGGCTGGCAAGCATCTAGGAGGGCAAAAATAACCTTGAGTTCTTCTGACAGATGCGTAATAAGAGCAAATGCAAAGAGTAAGTGTGTGCAAGAATTCAATTAACTCACCAGCCATCCTGACTAGGCCACCTGAGGCACAGTCAGTGACCTTGCATGCATTCACCACTGAGCATTTAACCTTTGCTTCTAATTCAGAGCACTACAGAGGGAGAACAGCATTGCTCGAGATGCTGTCTTCTGAGAGAAGATTTTAAACTGAAAGTCTGTTTGTTCAGGTAATGCAAAATAAATCCTATCACAGCATTCCAAGGAGAGCCAAAAAGTTGTCCCTGTGACAGAAGTAGAAAATGCTGAAAATACTCAGCAGGTCAGACAGCAGCTGTGGAGACAAAACACAGAGATGATATGTCTGACACTGTCTTTGACCTGAAACATTATCTGTGTTCCTTTTTCCACAGAGGTTGTCTGACCTATAAAGTGTTTATAGCATTTTCTTCTTTCCAGGTTTCCAGCATCTGCAGTTTCTTTTTGCTCTCCCTGTGAATTGGCCCCTATTCATTCTGCAAACAACATCACATTAAAGAAATAGGCTGGTTCCACTTTGGGGAGGAAGAGCAAGTAGCAGCATTGACAAAACATAAGTTGTGAGGTGCACTGGGACATCCTCAAAGTGTAAAAGGACTCTGAACAACATCCTAATTTTAATTTATCTAGGTAGGTAACTGAGCATTTGCTTCCAACCTTTGTCTGCAGTGTTAATGAAGCGTTCCTCCTCTGAGATGCAATAAAACTACCCCCTTGAGGTGCAACAAATTGAATATGAAGGTGCCCTGATTCAGTGATAATTATCTGGTAGTTAATTAAGGACAAAATGATAATTCTATACTATATTCCACTTTCTCCTTTACTTTTCAAGGTGAGAGCCTTGGCTTCACCACCAGGAAACCTATTTCATGATTTCATCCAAATCTAATCCTCCCACTTCACTAAGTTCCTTTTGATCCAATGTTTCATGAGCTATACAGAAATCCCATAATTATACACATCAATTTCGACATAGATGTAATATTACCAATACAGAAACAAGTTAACCTAGTAAGTTAAAGGTTAAACTGCCACACTACATTTCCATGTGTAGCTCTTTGGACTGTTGTAAAATTATTAATTTGTGTTTTTGTAATAAAGTGAAGATAATATTTTATTTTCTCCACCCATAAATAAAAATTTATGAATGTAGAGTAGATAGAAGTGTGAAATCTGTAAGTCTGTAACTGGCTACATCTGTAAGTGCGTAGACAATGTCAGTACTTCAAGAGCAGCCATAGAAACATAGAAATCCTACTGTACAATACAGGCCCTTTGGATCACAGTGATCTGCCAAACATGTACTTACTTTAGAAATTACCTAGGGCTACCCATAGCTCTCCATTTTTCTAAGCTCCATGTACCTATCCAGGAGTCTCTTAAAAGACCCTATCGTATCCGCCTCCACCACCATTGCCAGCAGCCAATTCCATGCACTCACCACTCTCTGTGTAAAAAAACCTACCCCTGACATCTCCTCTGTACTTACTTCCAAGCACCTTAAGACTTTGCCCTCTCATGTTAGCCATTTCAGCCCTGGGAAAAAGCCTCTGACTATCCACACAATCCGTGCCTCTCATCATCTTATACACCTACACAGTCATCACACAACCCAACCAGAAGCCCTGGGTAAACACAGAGGTGTATACCGTAGTAAAAGCCAGGATAGCGCTTTTAGGTCTGCTGACAGAACCCCTCAGGAGAAGCCACATCTTCGGCATGAAGAGGGCACAATAACGCACAGTAAATTCAGAAACACTGGGTTGGTAATGATACCCAGCACATGTGGTTGAGCATCATGCATTACTGATGATGCATCAACTGTACCAGTGACACCTCACTCCCTGTGAACAACTTTTGTACACACTTCCAGCCACGAAAGCTATCGCCTTGCAGGTGACCAGCCACTGTCTGTAACGGCAGCAGACATGATAAGGACTCTGCACAGACTCAACCCCGAAAGGCTGCTGGGCCAGACTACATCCCAGGCTGAGTACTCAGAGAGTGTGCACACCAGCTTAATGATATCTTCATGGAGATCTTCAGCTCTTCACTCATCCTGGCTGCTGTCCCCTCATTCTTCAAATCAGCCGTCATTCTCCTACCAAAGAACTCCACACCTTCAGAACTAAATGAATATCACCCAGTGGCACTGACACCAATCCTCATGAGGTGCTTTGAACGGCTGATAATGATGCATATCAAAAACTCCATTCCTGCCACATGGGCACTCTCATCCATCATGCACTTGGTGTTGTCAAGCAGAGTTCGCATGTTCCACGTGCTAAGGTTGAGCACCTTCATTTTTGACTTCTTTGCCAGCGAGACCTCCTCTATGCCAGCGAGACCTGGAGTGTCTGCAGCAGACACACTGAACAGCTCAACCACTTCCACTTGAGCTGCCTCCGCAGACTTCTCCACGTACGATGGCAAGACAGAGTCCCAGACACGGGGGTACTGGAGCAGGCTAGCACCCACAGTGTCTACACCCTCCTACAGAAAGCCCAAGCCAGACGGGCTGGCCATGTCGTCAGGATGTCTGACAGTCGACTACCAAAACAGCTGCTATATGGAGAGCTGAGCCAGGGCAAGCGCTCAGTTGGAGGGCAGAAGAAACGTTTCAAAGACTGCCTCAAAGTGTCCCTCAAAGACCTCAACATCAATCCCAGTAGCTGGGAATCGCTTGCTCTGGACCACCCAACCTGGTGGAGCAGGACCACTAAGGGAGCGTATGCAGCAGGAATCAGATGCACCGCAGAGGCTCAGAGGAAACGCGCCGCGCGCAAGGCTCGAGCTACCTCCACTTCCACTGCAGCACCTACCCTCATGTGTCCCATATGTGGGTGAGCTTTCAGGGCCCGGATTGGCCTCACCAGTCATCTCTGGACCCACAGTCACAAACCCTCCACCTGACAGAAGTCGTGGTCGTCTTCGACTTCGAAGGGGGAACAACAACAGTGTTCAACGGTCTACAACACTACCTCCTGGGTTTACTATAACACCCACAATGGCTGCAAGCTTGGCTATTGGAATGTGAATCAGGTTTATTAGCATGGCCTTATTTGATATGAAGTTTATAGTTTTGTGGCAGAAGTACAGTGGGAAGACATTAAAATAGTGCAAAGACATTAAAAATTTCCATAAGTTACAAAAACAATAGTGCACACATGAATGAATAATGAGGTAGTGTTCATGGACTCAGAAATCATTCGTAAATCTGATGACAGAGTGGAAAAAGCCGATCCTCAATTGTTGCGTGTGGGTCTCAGGCTCCTCCAAACTTGAAACACAAAAGGATGCTCATGGCTTGAATGCTATCGCCTCCTGCAAAGCAAAACCAAGCAGCTTACACTCTGTGGCTACTTCATTAGATACCTTCTCTATCTCATAAAATGACAACTGAGTGTACGTTCATGGTTTTCTGCTGCTGAACGTACGGCCCTCTGCAGCCTCTTGCAATCCTGTGCATTGGAGCCTCCACACCAGTTGTGATACAACCAGTCAGAATGTTCTCCGCTATGCATCCATAGAAATTTCGGTGAGTATTTGGTGACACGTTAAGTCTCCTTAAACACTTAGTGAAGTAGAGCAGCTAGTGTGCTTTCTTTGTGATTTCATCAACACGTTAAGCCCAGGACAGATCCTCGGAGAGGCTGTCACCCAGCAACATGGTGCAGAATGTGAGGCCGCTCCAGTTTTAGGTAAGGAGGTGCCAGTCTGTGTGAAAGGAAAAGACATAACATGCAAGGCCCCACCAGAGTCCTGTACACTCTGCAGCAGTGAGTCAACCATAGCCCACCCCACAAACAATTTAACATGCCTTTCCAATCAGCAGATCATTTCAAGGCAAAAAATGTTAGTCTATTGTCTGGTACAGCAGAGTTTGGGACAACTTATGCAATTTATTTTCTTCTTTACTACATTTCTTCTTGTCTTCCTGTCTTTACTTTCCATTCACCCACTTCCATGTAAATAACCTCACTGCATTACATCAGCATCTTCTCAGAGTAACACACACAACATTCTAAAGGAACTCAGTAGGTCAGGGAACATCTATGGAAAGGAATGAAGAGTCAGTGTTCTGGGCCGAGACCCTTCATTAGGATTTTCCCTCAATTTTTTATTCTCTTTTGTTCAGAATCTTGCTGTTTTATATTTGGGACAAGTATGGCAAAGAAAGATACATTTCTGATCTTTATTTTCCCTTCAGGAAAAGTGAGATTGTTGGTAAGTAAAGAAAATCTTGATGCAAGAAAGAGAGATGCAGAAATGAATAAATCAACAACCATAACTTGAATCTTGCCTTAAAATGAAAATTACTGTTCCGCAAACTTCTGGTAAGATGGTGGCCTGCTCGCATGCAGCAGCTTCTATGGTGCCAACCAAAGGTGCTATGGTCTTTTTCAATTTTTTTTTTACCATCTCAAAACCCAACTGGACATTGAGAACTTAAAGTACTGCAGGTCTACCCCATCAGTGAGTTGCTCATTGGTGGAGAAACTGAAGAAGATGGACGGTGCAGATTGCGATGCCAGCTGCGTCAGAAAGCCGTCAGAGGAGTCAGTGCACGAAGATTATGTGCAGTCTAACAGCGAGTGAACCGCTTAATCACTGTTCTTAAAGTCACACAACTCTGTTGAACATTCTTAACGTGGAATTCCATAATTGATAACAGAGTATCTGATTCCTTTTGTGCATCAATTGGATTTCCAGCATTTTGTTTTTACAAAGTTAAAATGCACATGATTGAGCAGGGGTAACTTTTTTATAGTAATGGCACTTACAACTAAATATGTCAGTAGCATTTTCAGAAACTTGGAAAAGGCTCCTATTATTTTAAATTGCTAACACTATAAATTCCAGACGAATGGTCTTCAGAACAATTTGCTTTTTGTCTCACCAAATCAGTGGTTCTTAGATTGGTCCTTGCTGCAGTTAATGTTTGGTCCCACATAAAAGCCTGCCAAAAGCAAATCAAGTCATTACTGTTATCAACAGGCCCTTGAGGACAGAACATTTAGACTGAAAATGTTGTGCCAGATCTGAAACACCTATACTTACTGCCACCAAGCCCCAGAGGAAACTACGTTCTGTATTCTATAAGGAAAAAAATGCATCCAACTGGCTAAACGTTAATTAAAATTCCCAACATTTAAAAAAAAGTCAAATTTTAACAATAAATGGGAATGTCTGCAGCCTCCTCAAACAAGAAATGATCCCGTTCCGGTTAATTATTTGGGCAATTATTTGATCCTGTTTCTTTGCAGAAACAACCTCATAAACATGCCTCAGACCCCTACCTTCTACCCTGACCCTACCCAACTGTCAGCGTGAAAACCGCTCGTACTTTTTAAAAGAATAAAATCAGGGCAGGATATTTGCTGTCTCCGAAAGTTGCCATGAAATTACAACACCCTGGATATCATCTGGAGTTCTTGCAATGATTTTTTTTGTACCAGGCAAATGAATTTCATCTAAAATGTTGTCACTAAAAGTCTATGGACTTCTGGAAATGTAGTCCAAGTCCTTCATGTAAATTGCTCACCAATCAATAGAGGGTACTAGACATGCTCAGTGACATAAAATGTGTGACTGAAACCATGTACTTGAGTTATAACTGTGCATGAATGGTGGTTCTTGAATGCAGAGACAGTTTTTATTTGGATGCAGGTGGATGTTTGCATCACCGTTTAGTTAAAGAGCCATTCTTCACCTGGGCTGATGCCAGCCTGTCATGGATGCAACCTTATGTAAGGCTAGAAACAACCATGCATCAGCTTCTCACTCACTTAGGCACATTGTCCTGTAGCCTCATCTTGTATAAGATAAAGGTGAGGCTATATTTGGAATATTGTGTGCAGTTCTGGTCACCTACCTACAGGAAAAATATCAATAAGATTGAAAGAGTACAGAGAACGTTTACTGGCCTGTTGCTAGGACTCGAGGACCTGAGTTAAAGGGAAAGGTTGAATACATTTTGACTTTGTTTCCTGGAAAGTAAGAGAATGAGGGGAGATTTTGATAGAAGTAATCAAAATCATGCGGCATATAGATAGGGTTATTTTAAGCAGGCTTTTTCTACTGAAGTTAGGTGAAATTAGAACTAGAGGTCATCAGTTATGAGTGAACAGTGAAATATTTAAGGGGAACCTGAATGGTCACTGGTGCAAGTGTGTAACAAGCTGCGAGCAGGAGTGGTGGATGAAGGTTCAAATCAGTACATGGATGGGAGGAGAATGGAGTGCTATGGTTATATGACCACACACATATGATCAGTGGGCCTAAGCAGAGTAACTGTTCAGCAGGGACTAGATGGGCCAAAGGGCCTTGTTCCGTGCTGTAGTGCTCCATGACTCTATCTGGCTATTTCTTTATCATCATAAACTGTTTTCGGCAGGATCACTGCTTTCTGCAAAATCTTTCATCCATTGATTCTCACTGGAGTATTATAGGCACTGATGAGAACTAATTTCAAAGTTTGATTCCACTAATTCCTTAGATCTTCACTTTGGCATGGATGACATCACTTCATCAAGCAGGGGCCTTGAATATTGTCATACTGTAGTGGCATAAGCTGTGAATTCTCTTGTCGTGGATTTCCATCTAGGGAGATGAGCATGTCATTTTCTACACCTCATTCTCTAGTGAGAGCCAGAAATATTCTGACCAAATGTGTGGAAGTGTGGTTACTTTCTGCAACATCTGCTGCTGCTGGAGCCCTCCTGCCTGCCCCAATTCAATAGATATCATCGGTGCCCAATGTTACTCCTCCAGATATGCTCAACGACAAACATACAGAAAGTAGTCCATATGAATGATAAACCAGCCCTCCCCGTCCACAGAGTTTGAAAGCAACTCCCATATGTGCACTTGGTACCCTTCTTGGAAAAAACAGTGCAGACTTGGAGGGTACTGTGAATACTTATTATCATATATGTTCAGAATCTATTCAAAATGAAAATAAGGTTACAGAAATAACAATAATTTGCAATTTAAATTATAAGAGAATCACACTTACACACATACACATATGCACACATGAACTCATACGCCAATCAAATTTCCACCAGTAGATGCCTATTCCTCTCTGTCATTTTAATGATACTTACAGCAGATCAAAACTGGCTCAGAGCCTGCAGCCTGATATCCCAGGCTGAAAACTGGAAAACCTGTAGAAATTAGTTTCACCCCTTGCAATCCCTATGGAATCCACTGGTGCAGTGCAGCTGCCCCTGGGTCAGTGCTCTTGATAAGAGGAAGGCAGTTTTACCCCTTCCTCAGCAACTGTGGACAGATAAGACAAGTTTTCTGTCTGAAATTCCAAGCGGCTTTTGCCAGAAGATTTGTCTCAAAACAACTAATTGACAGTTGAAGATGCATGAACGGATTTTAGTGTGCTTCTTCTCTATGTCTTTAATATATGATATATAATTTTTACATCTGGTTCTGTTGTCCATCAATTTAACAGAGTTTACAGTGGTGTAACAATTGGATTACATATTAATTCATCATGTTCTAATAGATCAAGATTTGCACAGTAATTTCAAACCCACCCACCAATAAGTTTGTTAGGGACAAATTCCCTCTGGCCAGTAGTTCTGGCAGTGTAAGGAGTGGGGCCATGAGTCAAATACAAAATGAAATTGTTGGTCTTAATTACAGGCCTGAAGTTTCCAGCTCATTTGGGTACATTCCCAAGCACTTGACTTCATGTTATTTGCAAACTTTGAGACATTTACTTCAGCTGAGTGTCTTGTTACTTTGGTGTTCCCAAAAATAAAATAAGATAACTATATAACTATACACAAGTGTTTACTTAAATTAACTTTAGACAGAAATGGTTTACAGTCATGTAATGCAGACATTTGTTCCATATGTCAAGAGCAGTGAGGCCAAGTTCAAAATTAGTGGCAAACTGCTCATACATATCAACAACTTTGCACAGATTACAGAGTTATTTTGTTTTATCTGGCTAGGCTGACAGCCTATAAAAGAAATTCAGCTTAAAATATAAAAATTACAAAAAAATGTGTGTTCTTAAACTGAAATCTGGCAAATAAATCTGTCAGAATATTGAAGAGACTGCACGATGTATACTCCTGTTTCCACCCCCATGGAAGGAATTTTTCTTTGTCTCATAACTAATTCCTTTTTTCTAGATTTCCCATGGAAGTCACAGATCCCAGTAAATAAACTATCTGACAACTAATTAGGCCTGTCCCTATGTAAAAAGTATGCTTCATAAGGGTTCTGTAATGACATGGTTATTTATGCATGAGGTTCCCGTGTAAATCCAGTGGGTGCCTTTTCACCAGGAAAACCAGAGACAATAGAACTGGAAGATGGTAAAAATTTCAACTGTTGCATTCCAACTCAGTGGAAAGAGCTAACTTTAGTCTTGCTTTTTCTGTTTTCTTTTGGATTTCCAGAATTTGTGGTTTTCCTTTTTCAATTTGTTGTCATAGCAGCTACCAGTTATCTACCACTTTACCCCTAACTGACACATCTGGCTTGCTGGAAAATCTGCAAGTGAAGCCAAGCGTAGGGCTGACACTTTTCTGGGACTTTGGCATTAAATGGACTAAACAACTTTTTAACAATATAATGAGCAACTCTCAGCAAGGAAAAATGCCCAACTCGCCATTGGTTTATGCATTAGCATTAAAATATCCATCAACAATATTATAAATTAAGACTACCTTAAATGTCTCACGTTTACAAACAACACAGAAAGACATAACCAGCCCTATGAATCAATGCTGCTTCTCAGAACAATCCAATCAAACTTATTCCCCATAAACAAGCGAAAATCTGCAGATGCTGGAAATCTGAGCAACACACACAAAATGCAGGCCAGGCAGCATCTATGGAAAAAAGTACAGTCAACATTTCGGGCCAAAACCCTTCAGCAGGACCTATAAAATGAAACCTATTCTCTACTCATTTTGCAGTAGCCTATTCTCATTCCATGCCACTCCACCAACAACAGGGGCAGCTTTGCACTTATAAACAGGAATAAGTTGGCAGATGCTGGAAATCCAAAGCAACTCACACAAAGTTCTGGAGGAACTGACCAGGTCAGGCAACATCTATGGAAATGAGTAGATAGTCAACATTTCAGGCTGTAACCCTTCTTCAGGACTGAGAAGGAAGGGAGAAGGGCCTTTCAGCTAGCCTCTTCCCCCTCCCCCACCTTTTCATTCTGGCATCTTCCCCCTTCCTACTGAGTTCTGAAGAAGAGAGTTAGCCTGAAATGTTGACTATCTAGTCTTTTCCATAGATGCTGCCTGACCTGCTGAGTTCCTCCAGCATTTTGTGTGTGTTGCTTTGGACTTCATCCACAGGGATATAATAGGAAAGTAGCGCATGGTGGGAGGAGATCATTGGGGAACATATATGTAGGAGGCACAATAGTGCAGCTGGTGGAGTTACTTCACAGACCCGCAATCTTCTCCTAGGATACTATCTATGTGGAGTTATCACGATCTCCCTATAACTGCATGGGTTTTCCAAGGGTGTTCCCAAAGACAAATGGGGTGGTCAGTTAATTGGCAATGAAATTGCCGCTAGTGTGCAGGTGAATAATAGAACATGGATGAGAATGAAGACCAATATGGAGTGATTAGGTTGCAATGAGCGGGCATAGACTCAGTGAGCTGAAATAGCCACATTATGCTGTTAGGAAATATACAATTGAACACCAGCATAAGAAGAACATGCATATTCCATACATGCAGCACTAAGGTCAGGAACAATCAGGGCTGCTGCTGGAGTTTATATGGCAACACTAACTGATGCAGCATTTCTCTAAATTCTGTAATTCCTTACAAGGCAATTTGGGCATGTTTGTTGCAAAAACTGTTTATGACAAGTTATGGAATTAAAGCTTATAATCAGCCACTCCAGCTGCTACAATTTGCAGTGTTATTAAGGGACAAATGTAAAATGATTTTATTTATCTCTCCTGACAGTTTCACTTCAAAATCATCCAGTTGCTGAAGCAACCTCTTACAGGTCATTGCAGCCCAAGTCCCTTCATTACCTCTGAAGAGACCTTTACTAAACATGTGGAATGTGACTACATTTATTGAGGCAGTGAAACTAAAATTAGGTCCATATTTGTTTTCAAATGTCCTTTAGCCAAAGACAACAAGACTGTCCCACTTCACTGAAATTTGTCTTTCTGTGGATCTCATAAAGGTCTAGCAATTTGTTTCTGTGCTAGATTGCTCCATTGCCAAAAGTGCTTTCGTTCAGATGAATGTTCACTAGTTAATTGCAGATCGAGAAGCTCATCTTAATTTATGATCTAAGAAAATCATTACTCCCTTCTCTTGCAACAGCCAGTTATGTTTTAATTATGCCTCCACTGCTCTTTCAGGAAGTTTAGTTCACATTTTGATCACTGTGTGCAGAATAAAAATGACCCCATCTTACTTTGAACTTTGATCTTAATGCACTATCCAGCTTTAAGACATCTCCTGTGTTAACTATTTCTGTACCTTTAACCCTCTCGCACAAAATTATTTCTCAGATTCTTCTAATCTAAGGTATAAAACTAGTGGACTAACATTTCTTTAGCAGCCACTCTGCTCTTGTTACAAACATGATGTTACAATTATTAAAGTTGCCTTAAGTAACAGTTTATAATCCAAAGCAAAATACAGTCCTTCAATTTCAACCAAAGATTTTTCATTTAAAGTAAAACTCAGTGCATAGACACTTGAGGACAAAGTTGGTCCAGTGTGTCAGCCATGCTGTTATGTGACTGAGATATATGGTATAAGCTTGACAAGCTGAATTGGTCCAGTTCATTACAAGTTTTCCACAATAATGTCCCTTAAGTGTGATGACCATAAGAATTAAATTTCTGACAACTGCTACCTTATGAAAATAAGATAAGAAATAGGAGATGTAGCATGTCATCCATCCATTTAAGCTTTCCCGACCATTCATCAGGATTATGTCTGATGTTCTACACCCCATATCCTTTGGCTCCCTTATTATACAGAAATCTATAATTTTGAATAAACTCAGTGACTGAGCTTTCATAATCATCTGGGGGTGGGGGGAGAATTATAAAGATTCATGACCCTCTTAATGACTAACTTTCTCCTCGTTTCAGTCCTACATGTCCAACTCTTTATCTGACACTCTAACCATTCATTCTAGACTCCTCAGCCAGGCAAAACATCCTCCCAGCATTCAATTATTCAAGCCCTTAAGAACTTCCACTAACATTTTTTTCTCATTCTTCTGTACTCTAGTGAATGACTTAAACTTGAAAAGACATACTAAATACTTAAGATTACCTCTCTAAAACCTTTGTCAAGGGGCAGTTTTATATTTTGCAGTATTTCATAGCAAATCTTTATTTTCCGCTTGTAGTGTGGCATGAGGGGTCAGATTGGTAGAGGACTGTGGACTTGAGTACAAGATCCATCTTCTCTTATGGGTAGGTGGACAAATCAACACAGAGTGTCCTGATGAAGGGTCTCAGCCAAAAAAGTCAACAGTTGACTTTTTCTATAGATGTCACCTGGCCTGCCTGAGTTCCTCCAGCATTGTGTGTATATTGCTGTGGGAGTTGGAGAGCTAAGCAAGTGTGAACACAGCTCAACTGCTGAGTTTCAGGTGATCTTGGTTCTGGAGAGGTTGAAGGTTAGTTTATTAGCCCATTATTTCTGAAGGTTAGCTTTGCTCCATTGGTAGGTATACTCAATATTGTAACAAGAGAGGTTGCAAAAAGTGTCAGAGCAATGATGCAACTTATTTTAGTCCTGTTTTTATTGAGACGCGTCCTGTTATACAAGTAGTTTTTATTGAGATTGGTCCTGTTGCAGGCTTATTGGTTGTTGTGGAGCTAAGGTAAAATAGAGATAAATTTTTATGGGAAGCCCAATAAGAGGAAGGTTTTCCTCAGTGCTTCCTAATGGATCATGTAAAAGGTTTTAGTGAGATTAGGGAAAACCATGTGCTTCAGCCTGATTGTTTCCTGGACTTGCAATGTGTTGAAGATCATGTCCTTTGTTCTTCTCAATGGGCGGAATCCACAGGTGTAATTCAAGGAGCAGTTAGTTGGTGACTGAATGGACGCTGGAGAATCAATTGCACCAGGATCAGTCTTTAATGTTAATACATTTTGTTGGTTCAATGGTGATTACTGTTTCCATTATTCTCCATGCCCTGTTCATAACTGAAACCCCTGAATAAGGTTGTGAGTTCCTACTCAAAACAATATTAATCAAAGCCAAAGTAAAAATACTATTATTATCGATGTATGTGTACTATATACAACCTTGAGATTTGTCTGCTTAAAGGCAGCCATGAAACAAGGAAACCCAATAGAACCCATTAAAAAAGACCATCAAACACCCAATGTGCAGAAAAAAAACAAGTTGTGCAAATAGCAAAAGCAAGCAAAGAACCGAAGCTCATGAATGTGAAACCACAGCTACGAGTCCACGTCACTGCAGCAGATAGTTACAGGCACAGCCTTAAATCAGCACAGAGACGAGTAAACCACACAGAGCAGCGAGCTGAACACCAGGCCCATCTCTAGCCTCCAGTCCCAACACACTGACCTTTTCAATCTCGTCCGCTGCTTAAATCTTCCAAACTTTGAGTCATTCCTTGCACTTGGACTGGGGCCCTGCTGATTTGATACGGTCTCCGGCCTGGGCCCCACTGCCTCGATTTGGCCCATACCCAACTTTTCCAATTCGGCCTGGAGCTTAAGCTGATCAAACCTCTGGTCTTTCCTCACTTTTGGGCCCAGGCTCAGGCCCCACCGCCTTGTCTCTGCTCACCAATGTTTGCCTCATCTCAGTTCTGCAGGTCCACTCCAGCAATGCCAAACATTAGATCATTCCCTTGCTCTCAGACCTGGGCCCCACCACCTCAATTTGGCCCACAGATGCCACGACACAACTAGTGATAGTTACGAAGGCTCTAAGTACAAGAAAGTGTCTTCAAATGCATCCTTTTCAATTTTAGCTAAGGACACCATTCTACATGTCTGTGTGGTGCTATGAAAAATTGTGTTCCCGTACCTAATGAAGTTCAGACTTCTTGAGATCAGATTTCAATGGCTTTACTTTTTGGCAGTTATACTTCTGCCTCACAAAACTTACATGGGAAATAATGAATTCAAGTGGAAAGTAGGAAGAAGAGCTGCTTGCGTGACACTTGGTGCATCTGTTTTGAATGAGTATTTTGGCCTGGAGATCCATCAATACAACATCCGCTTTAGAGACAGAACATAAATCTTTATGCTTGCAATATGGTGGATGGTGAGAAGACACATTCCGTGCCAAAAACTCACCCATTACTGCTTTGGCAAAGGGTATAGTGTAAGGGTCCAGGGCTGATGGTTTAGGTGACTTGAATATGCAAGTAAGATACAGCATGCTTTTCTCAGTGCCCTTCCTGAAACTAGACAGCATTGAATACAACAAATCCATTTACAGTTAGGACAAACAAGTCTTCAAGTAAGGTAACCAGATGATGTACTGGAAGTCACTACCAAATCGATAAAGTTTCAAAAGGAAATGTGGAACCCAGGAGGGGAGGTGTAGGCATCTTCACTCCAAATCCAGAGAAATGCCAAAGGCCATTACTGACCTCTAACCCTCCAGCCATCATGCCCTCCAACTTCCATTCAATTGCCTCAACGCTCTTAACTGCATTCCTCGTCTCTTGATTAATTTGAGTCCTCACTCAATCGCCAACCCTCTACTCTTAAGATATACACTCAACACTTAACTGTGGCTCACAGCACAGAGCTGCTATGGCATCCGCATCTCTGGCCTGTTTTAAATGAGGCCAAATATCAAGTGTGCCTCAATCCAACATGTTCCAACTTCTCTTGATTGCTTCAACATGCACTTCAATTTCACCCCGACTTTGGATTCAGTCCAGAATACAAAGGAATTTAAAAAGCCACCTCAAATTCATTTATAAGGGTACAGACTAAGTGTAGAATCAATTTAAATTCCAATTCAAGTCAAATTATGCTATTCTTCCTGACACTAAATTCATTACTCATTATGTCTGGATATACATGATGAAGCAAAATAACCTGCAATGGAAGCCTAAGCTGCCAAAAGCTGAAGACTACTGTGTGTGACTTTCTGTCCATGGATCCATGTCCTCATGGGCTTGGCCCCAGACATCAACTCATGTTGGTTTCCCAGGTAATAATGCTGGAGAGCAACATATACCTCTAACTGGGATATTCCTACAAGCTGAAACTTACGTAGAGGTTGCTGAAACCACAGAGGTGTTGTTTCTAGAGGCCCTCGAGGTATCCATTTGTTGTTAGTTGTAATTCACAGGAATTCCATGTCCCTATCACATGGGAAGAGTCAGTGTGTTTGTAGCGTTACATCCATATTAGGAAAATCTTTAAAATTTCCATCTTGTGCCGTGGGATCAATAGGGAATAGTTTCAGGCGCTATCTAATTCTGTCTCATTTCTGTATCTTCAAGCATCAATGAATCCTGTTGCTTTCAATGGCTGGCTTTGGTTGAATGCCATACTCTCTATTGAGCATCCTTCTCAGACCCCCAGCCTTATAACCAATAAGCAACACAATAAGGTGAATGAAGGAAGTAAAATGGCTGAATCCTGTTGCCAGTCAGTCTAAGAGAGGTGTTGCTTTGGAACATGTAGCAATACATTGCTCATGTCAATAGAAAAGGCTGCCTTTCTAGTTTAATGTCCCCTTGTAAGGGGGTTTGAATAAAATGAAGGGGAAAGCAAAGAAATAGGTGGAAGCTTCAGTTCCAATGGCAGAGCAAGGCTTACAGTGCTGCCAAAAATTTTATAGCTCAACTTCAAAACAGATCTTCAATGTCTGTGACTTTTCAGATTAAAGAAACAGCAAAGAGCAGATTTCCAGCTGTGCAATAGCATGTTGCAAATGTCCAACCCAATTTAACCATACTATTACAAGCACGTTCTGAACAAATGACAACACACCTCCATATTGCACAGTTTGTCTTTATACTGAGCCACATTTATCCCCAAATTAGCTCTCCTTGATGATAGAATGTCATTGTATAGGAACAAACCCTTCTGCCCAACTCAACCATGTTGACCAAGGTGCCTTCTTGAGCTAGTCTAATGTGTCTGCATTTAGTCCATATCTGTCTAAAACTTTCCTTTCCATGAACCTGTCCAAGTGTCTTTTAAAAGTTATAATTATACCCATCTTGACCACTTCCTCTGCCTGCTCATTCCATAAAACCCAACATCCACTGAATGAAAAAAAATACCCCTTTAAATCTTTCCACTCTCACCTTAAACCTATATCCTCAGTTTTAGACTCCCTTACTTTGGGGAAAAAACTAACCATCCAACTCACAAATGCCCCTCATGATTTTATAGACCTCAAGAAGGTCATAATGCTGTCTCCTGAAACAATCTCGGCCAGTGTTCTAACTCAAAGAGAACAGTCATGCCTCCTAAGGCACAAAGTTACTGCTTGAAACAGTACAGACTGAGCAAATAACTGAAATTTCAAAGCAGGCAATAGAGGGTGATGCACCCTTTCAAATGAGGTGTTAAAGCATCTGCTTATTCAGGTGGTAGTAATAGAATGTATGGATCTATTCAAGGAACAGGGAACTCTGCTGGCTAACGTCCACTAATGACAGAGGACTCCTATTGTTTCACAGACTTTTGCCGTAAATATCTCAATGGAACAAATCTGTTTCGTTGTCCTGGTTGATGCTCCAATATAGTTAGCAGAGCAGCTTAGGCCTTGGTTAGTTGTAAATTCTGTAGGCCCTTAGGATCTTGCAGTAATAAACTGCAGTTGTGTTTTGTTTAGAGTGAATTTCAGCACACAGACAGTTAACTTCCCTGAGAATGTTAGATGTAAAGGATAGGATTTTTTTCCAGCTTAATGCTGATATGCAACCAGTCAGTAATCAGTCAGCAACAGCTGATAAATGCAAAGTAAATGATTCAACGTGAGGTCAAAAAGAAGCACTTAACTAATAAACCAGAAGATGGATTAATATTTTTAGAGTATAACTATATTTTTCATCACTAGAAAAGCAAGTAACAGTCAGGAAAGAGGTGGGGGTAATGGACTGACCTTGTCTTTAGTTAACTTTAGGCCTTTAAAAAATGCGTCTTGAGCAGGGACAGGAAGTCCCCGAGCAGACAGAGTGTCTGCTAGCCCGTAATGTTTGGCACAGTGGAACGCTCTGTTCAATGCCACCGACAAGGAAGAATTCCAAACAAAAAGCACAAGACTCCGGAAAAAGGAGGAAGAAAATTGGGATCTGACTCCTGCAATCTTGCAGAAATGCTCATTTTTATGTTCCAAAAAGTTAAGACTTTGAAGTCTTGGAATCAGTTGGGAATTCTCAGTAAGATTTCCTTGCAGAACTCTGATGAGTTTAGCAATTTTTTTGCAACAATGATTTATAATACAATTCTGCAGACTTATAGCCAAGGCACTTGTTGGAAATTTACCAGATTCCTACCTGATGAACTGAGAGCAAGATTATTCACTGATAAATCCAGAAAAGAAGACAGCAATAGAAATCAAAACATTAATACTTTTTCTTGCAGAATTTGTTTTAATGCTTCAATCTATTTTTGCCTAACGTTTTAATCTGGGGATGGAATAATTACAATTATGTGTAAGTTATCTCTCTATCTTTGCTGACTTAAAGCAGCACTACCCAGTTTATGTGGAGTTATTTCCGTAGTTCCTGTTTTACAAATTGGACACATTGATAAATTGGAAAGCTCAGAGAAAGAGAAGTGCAAATGTGTTCTGCACTGGCAGAGGCACACATGGTTTGAGAATTCTGCTTTCATCTCCTCCATTAATTCATTGTGCTTCCTGGGTATCTGTGGTTTGGCAGGAAGTACTAGCCATTTTGACATTCCATTGAAACTACCCTTTACTTTAATTATTTCACCAAAAATTAAAATGGCTGGTATGCAGGGAGGTTTTTGATGACATTGAGATCAAACTACTAGCAACAGCTGTTCCACACAGTACAGGAAGATTGGCCTAGTTTGAAATATTTCATGATGTCTTAAGCTATTACCATTAACATGCCTATTTTCCTGCTGAATATAATACAGTA